>NC_041234.1:91478954-91501972 GCF_002837175.3 Physeter macrocephalus | reverse complement strand
GCTTGTATATTTTGGAGATTAATCCTTTTTCAGTTGCTTTGTTTGTAAATATTTTCTCCCATTCTGAGGGTTGTCTTTTCGTCTTGTTTATGGTTTCCTTTGCTGTGCAAAAGCTTTTAAGTTTCATTAGGTCCCATTTGTTTATTTTTGTTTTTATTTCCATTTCTCTAGGAGGTGGGTCAAGGTGAAATTATTTCTAATAATATACTTATTTAAAACAACATTTTCAAAATAGTATCATTTCCACATGTGATCAACACTTAACGTTACTAATGAGATAGTTGTACATTATTTGAGATCCGGTATCCATTCTACACTTACAGGTGCTCAATAGCCAGGTGTCACCAGCAGCTGCCGTACTTGGCCAGCCCACTTTTAAGCGATATCTTCTGTTATTCTCTAGTTTTTACAGTTATTTTTAAAATCTACTTTGTTGAGGTCTGATAGATGTACAAGAGCTGTACATATTGAATGGATACAACCTGATGAATTCGGAGGTAAGTTTGCACCACTGAAACCATCACCGCGATCTATGCCATAAACATATCTGTCAATGCTACAAGTTTCCTCCCACCCTCATTTATTTTTATCATCATTGTTATCATTTTTATTTTATTGGTTTGTTTCTTCAGTTTGGACAATAGCACAGGTCATCAGATCAGCCAAGTTCATCCCCCATGCGTCCTGAAAGTCAGAGACTTTTTTTTCTGTCACCCTGTGGGTCTGACTCACTCACCCTCCTCGAGGCAGACTGTGCATTCTTAGGGTGGGTAAGTAAGAAGATCACAGAGGCTTCCTTGAGCCCCTTAACATGTGAGGTCTTCCTATGTTATCATCCCTCAAAGGGCTTTTTATTTATTTATTTATTATTTATTTTTGGCTGCGTTGGGTCTTCGTTGCTGCATGTGGGCTTTCTCTAGTTGCGGCGAGCGGGGTCTACTCTTCGTTGCGGTGCACGGGCTTCTCATTGCGGTGGCTTCTCTTGTTGCAGAGCGCGGGCTCTAGGCACGCGGTCTCAGTAGTTGTGTCTCGCGGGCTCTAGAGCGCAGGCTCAGAAGTTGTGGTGCGCGGGCTTAGTTGCTCCGCGGCATGTGGGATCTTCCCGGACCAGGGCTCGAACCCGTGTCCCCTGCATTGGCAGGCAGATTCTTAACCACTGCGCCACCAGGGATGTCCCCTCAAAGGGATTTTAAATATAATCTTCCCTTTTTGTATGCAGTTTTGAGGAGGATGTTTTGTCAATGTCTTCCATTTCAACAGCAGTTAAGGTGATGCCCCTGTGGGTCCCTCGAGCAGACAGACTGCCTCAGCAATATCTGGCTGTTTGACAATCTTTTTTTTGGCTGTGCCGGGTCTTAGTTGCAGCACGTGGGATCTTTAGTTGCGGCATGCATGCAGGACCTAGTTCCCCGACCAGGGATCGAACCTGGGCCCCCTGCATTGGGAGTGCGGAGTCTTACCCACTGGACCACCAGAGAAGTCCCTGACAATCTTTAAATAACTGGCCACGACTAGCCCCTAGGTCGGGCCAACTGACCTGCTTCTGGGCAGCCTTCACACTCGTGGGCTACCTACTTACGGGGATCTGACCACACGATAGAAATGATTCCTCCTGTGAAGTTAATGCAAATTCCTTGGCATGAGAGTATAAAGGCTTGTATGGTAGCCTGCCCCCTGCCTCCACATTACGTTTTTTGGTGAGAGGAAAGAATTTGGAGTTTATAATGCTGAATAATTCTTTGTCGGTAGCACCTGGCCTGCATTACACAATTTTAGATCTTTCCCCACTGACGGCTGCCCGTTCAGTAGCCTTAATTTTTATAATAAGGGCCTGCTCCCCTGACCTTGGGTGTAACCCACAGCCCTCCGAACAGGGGGCTGCCTTCCCAAGAGGCCTCCTGCCTCTTGGCTTCTCCTTTATTAGAAATCGGTATCTTGACTGACTCCTTTCCTCAAACCCTGTCCAACCCGTCCTTCTACTTAAATGTGTGTCTAAATTTTCTGTCCACCTATGGGTCCCCCAGATCTGCATCGACCTCCTTCTCTGAATGTGCTTCTCCTTCCTAGCATCTGCCTTTAGGACCAAATAACAACAATAAAGGCACAGGAAACGAAGCTTATCACGATTATAAATGACTGGAGGCTTCGTGTGCCCTGCCTCAAAGCACTTAAAAATTCATTCACTGGATTTATTTTTATCGTCAGACCTTCCTTTTCTCTAGCTCCACCTGGACTCATATGGTCACCCAGGGTGGAGACTCTCTGACCGATGTCTCCCTGCGCTGCCATCTTTTCATAACGGTGCCCACCCCTGCCCCCAGCCCTGGGGCCTAGCTAACTCCTTCTGGATAGCTTCTTCAGCTTTTATTTTAATAAAAAAATTTATTTTTATTTTTATTTTTTGGCCGTGCGGCATGCGGGATCTTGGTTCCCCGACCAGGGATCAAACCCGTGCCCCCTGCAGTGGAAGCACAGAGCCTTAACCGCTGGACCACCAGGGAATTCCCACTTCCTCAGCTTTGAAAGCAAGGCCCGCAGAAAATCCCAGGGGCTCAAGGGAGACTTCCGGGCACCATTCGACTAGGTGCTGCACGTGTGCTAAGTGTCGAGGCCAAGGCTTCAGCAGCCTCTGTGAACTGAGACAGAACTGGAGCCTCTCTGAACCTGTTGTGTTTCATGCCTGTTTCTCCTCCCATTTTGCCCAAATCTGTAGTAATCCATTAAGGATGAGCAGATCAGACCCTTCCTAGGACAAGATCTGAGATGAATGCCCAGGTGGGAAGGAGTTATCATGCAGAAGGCGACAGGACTTCCATACCATCTTTAAAAAACAACCCATCTTATTTGGAGAGCACCATAGAAGGTGAGTAGCCCCTGACCACTAGCCCACACAGTCCCAAGGGTACGGCAGAGTCTGGTACAGGCATGCATCTGTCAATAGGACCGATTCCCACAGGATGGGCAGCCAAGGGCAGCCAGCGCTACTGGGGATGTGTCCCTCAGGCACCTGGGAGCCCCACCTCTTTGACCAAGGAGGCCTCCCTGTCCCATGGACCCGGCAGAGTCTGGTGGAGGAATAGGAAAGAAACTGATTCCCAACAGGTATAGAAAAGGATGGTCCTCAGGAAGAAAACACATCTGAGCCATGAGATGGGACAAAATAATTACACACCAGGCTAGGAGACCCCACCTACTCCATGCCCGGAGAGGCTGGGGGGACAGTGATGCTGGAGGTGAAGGAAAACCACAGATGCACTGAGGACAGGCTGTCTGTGACCAGGCTCCGCTCTTACCTGGCCAACGACCTACATTTCTCCTTTTAAAGGTCTGTCTGTCTTGCTAGAATTCTCAGCCCTGGTGCTGGATCTGAATGAACTCAGTCTCACTGTTTGGTTTCTTTCAATGACAGCACAATCTATACGCTGTACCCTGTCCACTGGAGTCAGACCGTGTTTGCCCAGCTTCCCAGGTGGAGTGTCCACCAACTCTACTATACAGAGGGAAGGAATTCACAAAACCCTGTCTGCCCCCACTAGTGTCTCCTGGTGGAGGCCAAAGTAGAAGGTGGAGCTTTGGGCTTCCTAATGACAAGTACTCTGCTTCAAGAGAAAACAAAAATAATCATCGTCTCAGAGGACTAAATAAAAAGTCAGTCACACGAAGGTATACATGAAAGGAAAACCTCAACTGTGGTAGCCCACTTTTTCCCTTCCTTCCTTTATGGTGGGGGGATGAGGGGAATCCACGGTTAACGGAGAAGGGTGCTGTGTAGTTAGCTACAGCACACACTCGACATGAATCAAAGCCTTTTCAGTTTCCTCACTGATGGTTGCGTATTCTGCAACCTTCAGTTTTAAAATCTGAGCTTACTTGACCTTCATTCTTGCCATTGGAGCTTCTAAACCTCCCCCCTGACCCCCAGCCCCTGACAACCACTAATCTGTTTTCTGTTTCTATCCATTTGCCTATTTTAGATCTTTCGTGTAAATTAAATCAAACGGTATGTAGCCTTTTGTGTCTGCCTTCTATCACTTAAATAATGCTTTCATGGTTTATCCATGCTGTACCACATATTGGTACTTCATTCCTTTTCATTACAGAAGAGTATTTCATTTTGTGGACATAAACCAGATTTTGTTTACCCATTCATTAATTGATGAACATTTGGGTTATTTCTTCCTCTTGGCTACTGCGAATAATGCTGCTACGTACTATTCGGGCGTGAGTTTTTGTGTGGATGTTTGTTTTCATTTCTCTTGGGTATATTCCTAGGGGTGGAATGGCTGGGTCATATGGTAACTCTATGTTTAGCTTTTTGAGATACTGTCAGACTCTTTACTGGAATTAATTTTTTTTTTAACTGGAATTAATTTTGATGGTAGCAGTTTTTCTGCTTCAGATAAGCATTTACTTACCTAGATTAGACAATACAATAACTATTTGAGAAACAAACATCACTGGATATAACTGGGGGATGAATTTCCCCTCCTCCTTGAGATCAGCATTTATTTATATTGATCAGACCCCATCCATACTTCTTCCAGGACCAAATATCATTGGAATTCATTTTGATGGTGACCGAGAGCCTATGATTTCCCCTAGGCTCTCTTCTTGTCAGTTTCTTTGCCGAATCTCAACCTCCAGCCTTGCCCTTTTTCTAGTTCCTGTCCCTTCTTCCCCTTTACGGCTCCATTTCCCCCTCACCCTCCCCACAAGACTAGGTTCTTTGATTTGGTGTCCATAAATCACATAATTATCTGGTTTAAAGAGTATCTGAGCCTTGAAAACTATTCTCTGGGGGCTGGACATACAGAGTCCATATGTAAAAATATAGAAAGGGAGAAAGGAGAGACGGAAGGGGAGCAAGATAACACAGTGAAGTTGGTCTCAAAATGTGGCTTCAAAATTCGAATGAGCTGAAAGAGTCTCAGCTTTGAAAGAGGAGAGAAAGAAGATCCACGTATAAAATCAGTTGGTCCACCACATATTTAGAACCTTGAAGCTCATGATCATATATGATAATCAGTCTCTTTCCATCCAGCAACAGCCTCTGCTAGGCTCTGCCTTCTGTGGAACAGCTCTTTTCCAGAAAGTTCTGTCCTCATTCTTCTGCCTTCAGAGAAGCACCTAGGGGAGGGGGTGCTTAGTTGAGTTCTCCTTTAACCAATCACATTCTGACCCTGTCTTCTCCTCCCTACTCCATTTTGCATCTTCCAGAATGTTCTGCCCCTGCCCTTGCAGAAATTTCCAGAGAGGGGAGTTCTGCTCAGTTCTCCTTCAGTCATGTTCTGAGCCAGCCCCTGGTATTTTCCTCAGACCACCCCACACAACGACTCCTGCTCAGACTTCTCCTCATTCCACAGATCAAGTGGTCTGAGCACTCCTTTAAAGCCCTGAGCCCACACAAGGCCCTGAAGGAAGCCCACTCAGGGGCTACAGCAACACACTGAGCTCTCACATCAGACCTTCCACCATCCCTGTACTCAAGAGAGTGACACAGAGGGACTTCCCTGGAGGTCCAGTGGTTAGGGCTCCATGCTTCCACTGCAGGGGTCCTGGGTTCCATCCCTGGTCGGGGAACTAGGATCCCACAAGCCGTGTGGCGAGGCCAAAAAAAAAAAAAAAAAAAAAAGAGAGAGAGTGACAGAGATCATTCCAGCTCCAAAATGTTATAAGAGGCACAGAGTTTTCCTTAAACGCAAGCACATCCAACAGCTGGACATGCACGTGAACACCAAATAAACGTGCTCAGAGTGATTGTTTATAAGATGTGAGTTTGTTCATGCACCACTATCTGACGATGGGTACCTATTGCCAGAATTCCCAAACAATGCCTTGCGCAGGCACAGTGATGAGGGGAAAAAGCCATGAACTAGGCATTGGGAGACCTGGGCTGTGGTCCCAGCCCTGCCATTAACTGACTGTGTGACCTTGGCCGAGTTGCTTTCCCATTGTTTCCTGATACATGGAGTGAAGGGTTTGGATTGGAGAAGTAAATTTCCAAAGTGAGTTTTTAAAAACTTTATTTCAATTAATTTTTTTTCTGTGTCTACAAGTTTCACAAAATAATACATGCTCACCAGTACTCATGAGAGAAGGACTCAGATATTTTCTGTCCTATCATTTTCCGTTATTATTTTAATTGCCTGTTGTGGCCCGAGAAACCCATTTTCTGACTCAGTAAGGAGAGACGACTGGTGGTTTGAAGAACACTGGACTGGAGAGTCTTTGAGATATTTTTCTGCTTAATGTTCTAAAAATCAAAGGGGCTAAGTTGGAAACGTGGCAAACCAAACATCTAACATTCATCCACAGCCTCAGTCTTGCTGAATCTCTCTCTTTGACCTTCCTCAGATTGTCAGCAGCCATAAAAGAAAAGTCAGATATTCTGTAGCTCCAGGTGACAAGGGCACCTAGAAAATATCCCAGGCTTGATAGCCCTTCCGACACACACAGTAGGGGATAACCCAGGCACTTAGCATCTCTACATCCCAGCATCCTCAGCTGTAAAACAGGGATGATAATGCAGACCTTACAGGTTGTGATGAGGGTCAAATGAGATCCTGGGTGAAAACATGCCCACAGGGGTCATGATCTGCAGGTGCCTCAGGCTGAACGTGACCTGCAGGTGTGATTTGTTTGTCATACACCGGGCACACCCTCCACTTTGCCACTGTCCCTACCGCTTGTATGGTCTGACATCCTCTGTGCACATTAAATGACTTGCCAGACCTCTAAATCCATTGGAGTTTGCTCTCTTGGCTTAGCATAGGGCATAGGTCAAATCTGGCATTTAATTCAGGTCCTTTTCTTTATTTTCTCTGCTCCTAGCACTGTGGAAATCACTTAACTCCTGCAACCTCAGGCAGGTGGTTTAAACTCTTAAGTCTCACTTTCCTCATTAAGATGGAAATAATACCTGCCCTGTTTGCTTTTCGGGGTTATTGAGAGGATCAAGTGAGATACAGTTCTCCATTGCTTCATCATTCATTAATTCATTCATCCAACTTTTATTGATCACCCTATGTCCCAACAGCAGCCTTGTCCATTGCTTCCAAGAAGACTCCAGTGTCAAGAGGAAGACAGACCTGAAAAAAGGTGCTGCAGTAAAGATGGTCCCAAGGGCTGGACACCCAGCGAAGGAAAGGCAAGTAGCCCGGGGACAGGGGCAAGAAGTCACTGTCAGCAAGATTGTCAAGTCTTAGGGTTGTGTTGGACGGGGGGCTGCATCAGAGGAGCACCATTTTGATGCCTGAGATAATGCTACCAAATCATGCTTTATGTGACTCTGCAACTGCAGCTCTTTGTGGTATCCAACACCTTTTCCTTTATGTTCTCTCCTTTTTTCCTCCCCCCTCTGCCCCAACTGCTGATATTTCAGAGACACTAGGGATTTGTCCAAGATCACTTTCTAGGCAGGCCTCTTCCCAGCTGCCTTGCATAGGCACGCGTCCTCTGTTTTATGATGGGCACTGTATTTTATGATGGGAATATGATGTACCAAAGGACTGGGTGGGGTATGGAGTGTTTATCGCCATTCATCATGTCCAACAGCCCACAGAACTTGAAGGTTCTGGTGCTTTGGGATCTAATTGGCTGGAGTTAACATTGCCTGGCCCTCTTATGGTTTGCACTTCCAGAGCTTTTCATGTAACACACATATCTCTTCGTGGCTTTTGACTGTACCGCTGTGCCCATTTGTTCAGCTTCACCACAGTATTCTGTCATAATTAAACCAGGCAAGATAACAACACAGACTCATGATTAACAAATTAATCAGCCTCATGTCGTATATCCTGACGGTGTTTCTCATTACTCATGACACGTCACAAGACGATTCTCCAAAGACACCTGAAGAATAGTGAGTCTAATTTTGGCCAATGAGTGATGACAAATTTGTCTTCATTCCTCTATGGAATGGACACAAGTGAAAAGAACCCAGGTACTACTGAAGTGTAACTGGGTGGTAAACATATGAGCCTGACCGAGATGCAAAATGGGGGCTCACTTCATCAAACCATGAGATTTGGACGTCTCTAAGATGATCTGAAATAACTGAGAGACATTCAATAGAACAACTGGTACTCATCCAGAGTGACAAGATGTTGAAAGACAATGAAAGACTAAAGGACTGTCACAGACTGGAAGAGACCAAAGAGACACAACAACAATTATAATCCAGGACCTGGATTGTATCCTAGAACAGAAAAGGGGAACTAGTGCAAGAAGCCTGGTGAAATTCACATATGTTCTGTAGTTTAGTTAATAGCATTGTACTGAGGTGATTTTTTTTTTTTTTGGTTTTGATCATTTTACTAAGGTTATACAAGGTGTTAACATTAGAGGAAGCTGGGTAAAGGGTATATCTGAACTCTGAGGACTACTTTTGCAACGTTTATGTAAATCTAAAATGATTTTAAAGTAAGTTAAAAAGTAATCTGAAATATATAGGCATAATCTTACTAGACAACATGAAATGGATGAACTGGCCATCCAGGAGCTGAACTCACTATTTGCTATGGGGCATTAGCCTGCTCCATGTTTCTTCTTCGGCCTTATGAATCAGTCAGCTTTGTGTAGGCTTTTACACATATGGATAGTGAGAAGCTTAGACCAGGCTGAAGGATGATTCTGAATACATGGGTGTCATCATGGGGCTGAATTCTATGACCCTGACATCTTTGCACCTCAGTTTCCTCATTTAGAAAATGTGGGATTGGACTCAATTTTTAAGAACCCTTTAAAGTTTTGAGATTCTATGGCATCACTTCTAACACAACTGTCAATACTGAAGAAAATGGACCTTGGGAAAATCTGAAACAGGGATGTCAAAGGAGGGACGGCTCCTTTGGAGGTAGTAGGACTTGGCAGACATTGTGGAGATACTGGTATCTTGTGAAAGCCCTTTGCAAAATAGCCAGAGCTTGTCCTAAAGTATTACCTCTAAACCGGAATGGCATCTTGTTGGATGTTGGGGATAAGGGATGCTGGGAGCAGATTTTGGGGTCAGCTTACACTATTGGAAATGGTAATTGAGAACCCCTCCTTTGTCTGGGTGTCATCCATTCATAGGGTGCTTATGGACTTTTTTCACTCAAAGCAACATCGTTGTCCAGGAGAGTAGAAAAGTATGTTAATTATAAGTCGTAGTTTATTCTAAAATTGTTTATCCATATATTGTCTCCAGTTTCAAGATGAGGAAATTGCAGAGCAATATGTCCCTGTGGCTTTGCCTGAAGTTGGAGGAATTCAGTGAAGTAGCTTCTTCCTCTGTTCCATGCACTGATAATAGTAGTCAAAGTTTCAGATACACAAGGTGAATAAGTTCTGGGGATCTACTGTACAGCAGTGTGATACCAGTTAACGATACTGCATTGTATGCTTGAAATTTTCTAAGAGCACAGATCTTGTGTTCTCACCACCAAGAAAGAAAAGAAAATAAAATGGCCATTATGTGAGACGATGGGCATGTTAATTAGTTAGATTTTGGTGATCATTTCACAATGTATACATAGGTCAAAACATCAAATTGTACATATATACAATGGAATATTACTCAGCCATAAAAAGGGACGAAATAGTGCCATTTGCAGAGATATGGATAGACCTAGAGACTGTCATACAGAATGAAGTAAGTCAGAAAGAGAAAAACAAATATCATATGATATTGCTTATATGTGGAATCTAGAAAAATGGTACAGATGAACTTATTTGCAAAGCAGAAATAGAGACACAGATGTGGAGAACAAACTTATGGATACCAAGGGGGGAAGCGGGGGAGGGATGAATTGGGAGATTGGGACTGACATATATACACTACTATGTATAAAATAGATAACTAATGAGAACCTGCTGTATAGCACAGGGAACTCTACTCAGTGCTCTGTGGTGACCTAAATGGGAAGGAAATCTAAAAAGATGGGATATATGTATACGTATAACTGATTTACTTTGCTGTACAGCAGAAACTAACACAACATTGTAAAGCAACTATACTCCAATAAAAATTAATTTAAAAAACCATCAAATTGTACATTTTAAACATATATAATTTTTATTTGTCAATTATACCTCAATAAGCCTGGAGGGAAAAAAAAGCACGTTCAAGCCATTATTGTTTTGTTCCTTCTTATCTACCCTGTGCCCCTGAGGTGCGTAAGGTAGATGAGACCACTCTACTGCTTTTCACAAAGGAGGGAAATGTGCTAGAAAACATGAATCCAGGGACCATACATGGACCTATGTGCATAGGAGCTCCATGAATTCTCCAAGGGAGGACGCTTGGTGGCAGTGAGATACATTTTGTATTTTTCCTCCAGTTGTTACTTATGGCTGGGAGAATGTTGTCACTGGCTCACCATTTGAACATTTTCTTGCTTAGGAGGATTCAAACTTTTAAAACTATTACTCCACTGCTTCTAAGGTGTCCCAAGGCCTAGTAGCTGTCTCCTCCATGAAGCCACAAAGGAGGGAAATATTTTTGTGAAACTTGACATTTTGAAAGAATTAGCAAGGGTAATCAGGTAAGAGTAATGGGAAATGTCATTATTTTATATTACCATTAAATGTGATGTTTTGCTAACCTTTTTCTAAAGCTACTGTGGGTACTAATTTTGCTTGATTTTGTGTTAAATTTTTAATTATTAAAATCTGCTGTATTTCCTCTTAATAAGCTTTATGTTTTAGGCACGCAAAGTCAATCCCATTAAACTCTCTTAATTCAGGTTTTTCAATTGAACAAGAGTTCAGCACATATTAACATCATTAAATTAATAACTGTGATCTCCTAGTTCCTTTGACTAGTGCATTGGTGGAAAAAGATCTTTACTTTTGAGTTTTGGTTGCATTCCTCTGGCTACTCATCTCCAGGAGGCCTCAACCTGCACACATGCAACTTAAAGTTTTGGTTGGAATTGAACTTCCTGATGAGGTAGCACCTCTTTTTTTTGTAAAACACAAAGGAAGAAATGACCTGGGTCCAACAGCTCTTTATTTAAAATTTTTTTTACTGGGATATAATTGACATAGAACATTTTATAAGTTTAAGGTGTACAATGTACTGATTCGATACATTTATATATTGCAGTATGATTACCACCATAGTGTTAGCTAACACCTCTGTCATGTCACATAATCATTTCTTTTTTTTGGTGAGAATAATTAAGATCTAGTTTCTTTTTTTTTTAATTTATTCATTTTAATTTATTTATTTTTGGCTGCATTGGGTCTCTGTTGCTGCGCGCAGGCTTTCTCTAGTTGTGGGGAGCGGGGGCTGCTCTTTGTTGCGGCATGCGGGCTTCTCGTTGCAGTGGCTTCTCTTGTTGTGGAGCATGGGCTCTAGGCACGCGGGCTTCAGTAGGCTTCTCTTGTTGTGGAGCATGGGCTCTAGGCATGCGGGCTTCAGTAGGTGTGGCGTGTGGGCTCAGTAGTTGTGGCTCGCGGGCTCTAGAGCGCAGGCTCAGCAGTTATGGCGCATGGGCTTAGTTGCTCTGCAGCATGTGGGATCTTCCCGGACCAGGCCTCGAACCTGTGTCCCCTGCATTGGCAGGCAGATTCTTAAGCACTGTGCCACCAGGGAAGCCCCCTAAGATCTAGTTTCTTAACAACTTTGAAGTCTGTAATACAGTATTATTGACTATAATCACTAGACCAACAGCTCTTTAGAAAATACAGGTATCATAGCCATGATTAGATAGTTACAGGAAATCATTGTGGTAGACTGAATTCTAAGACAGCTCCCCAAGATTTCCCACTCTAATCTCCAGACTATGACTATTGCAACATATCTGCAAATGACATTTTGCAGGTTCCTAATAAGTTGACCTTATGATAAGGAAATCATCCAGGTGGGACCATTCTAATCACACGAGCCCCTTAAAAACAGAGTTTTCCTACAAACAGAACTACCATACGACCCAGCAATCCCACTACTGGGCATATACCCTGACAAAACCATAATTCAAAAAGAGTCATGTACCACAATGTTCATTGCAGCTCTATTTACAATAGCAGGACATGGAAGCAACCTAAGAGTCCATCAAAAAGAGAAAAACAAATACCGTATGCTAACACATATATATGGAATCTAAAAAAAAAAAAAAAGGTTCTGATGAACCTAGGGGCAGGACAGGAATAAAGACGCAGATGTAGAGCATGGACTTGAGGTCGGGGGATGGAGGGTAAGCTGGGACGAAGTGAGAGAGTAGCACTGACATATATACACTACCAAATGTAAAATAGATAGCTAGTGGGAAGCAGCTGCATAGCACAGGGAGATCAGCTTGGTGCTTTGTGACCACCTAGAGGGGTGGGATAGGGAGGGTGGGAGGGAGGGAGACGCAAGAGGGAAGAGATATGGGAACATATGTATATGGATAGCTGATTCACTTTGTTGTAAAGCAGAAAGTAACACACCATTGTAAAGCAATTATACTCTAATAAAGATTAAAAAATAATAATAATAAAAATAAAACCCGAGTTTTCTCCGCCCGGTAGCATAATAGGAAGTTCACAGGGACTTGGAGCATCGGAAGGATTTCATGCACCTTTGCTGGCTTTGCTGGTGGAGGGGAAGGAGGGGCCCACATGTAAGGAGCCTATAGAAACTGAGAGCAGACCCAGCTGACAACCAGAAAGGGGCTGGGGAACTCACTCCCAGAGTTCCACAGAACTGGATTCTGCCAACGACCTGAATGGGCCTAGAAGCAGATTCTCTCCCAGAGCTTCCAGGTAGGAGCCCCGTCTTGTCGACAATTGGATTTTGCCTTGTGAGGAGCGCCAGAGCTCAGAACCCAGGTGAGCCTGTTGACTTCCGACCTCCAGAGCCATGAGATAATCAATGAATGCTGTTTAAGCTACCATGTTTGGGATAATTGTTAGGCAGCCATAGAAAACCAATGCGCCATTCCCGGAAGTTGAAGGAACTAGGGCAATTTATTCTGGATAAGAAATGATGACATATACACACTACTGTATATAAAATAGATAACTAATAAGAACCTACTGTATAGCACAGGGAACTCTACTGAATACTCTGTAATGACCTATATGGGAATAGAATCTAAAAAAAGAGTGGATATATGTATACGTGTAACAGATTTGCTTTGCTATACAGCAGAAACTAACACAACATTGTAAAACAACTATACTCCAATAAAAATTAATTTTAAAAAATTAAAAATAAATAAATAAATTAAAAATAAAGAAATGACCGAGGGGGAACATTTAGATGGCTTTTCATGTGGAAAAAGTAGTAGATATTCTGTTTTGCTATAGAACAGTACTGTCCAATAAAACTTTTTGATGTGATGGAAATCTTATATAGCTTCACTGTTCAATACAGCAGCCACTAGCCACATATGGCTATTGAGCACCTGGTACATGGCTATTGCATCTGAGGCACCGACATTTACATTTTTTAATTTTTAATTTTATTTAATAGGATTGACTTTTGATTCAAATAACCATATATGATTACTGACTGCTGAATTGGACAGAACAGCTGAAAAGGTTAAAGCAGAAATATGCACCGAAGCACCAGGGCAGCAGATTTAATTCAACATAAGCATGACCTTTCTACTAATCTGATCTTACAGATAGAGCAGCCAGGTTTCCAATAGTAGGTTCCTAGTCACTGGAAATATTAAACAGAAGCTGGATGACTGTATATCAAGGAATATGATCAAGGATGATTATGTATAGGAAGGATTCCTGCTTTGGGAAGTAGGTTGCCTAGATGACCTCTATGATCTTTTCCAAGTCTGAGATTCTAGGTTCTTTTTTTTTTTAACGTCTTTATTGGAGTATAATTGCTTTACAACGTTGTGTTAGTTTCTGCTGTATAACAAAGTGAATCAGCTATACGTATACATATATCCCCATATCCCCTCCCTCTTGCATCTCCCACCCTCCCTATCCCACCCCTCTAGGTGGTCACAAAGCACCGAGCTGATCTCCCTGTGCTATGCGACTGCTTCCCACTAGCAATCTGTTTTACATTTGGTAGTGTATATATGTCAGTGCCACTCTCTCATTTCGTCCGAGCTTACCCTTCCCCCTCCCCATGTCCTCAAGTCCATTCTCTACGTCTGCATCTTTATTCCTGTTCTGCCCCTAGGTTCTTCAGAACCTTTTTTTTTAGATTCCATATATATATGTGTTAGCATACGTATTTGTTTTTCTCTTTCTGACTTACTTCACTTCAAAGTGAAAATAGCTTTACTGAGCTTCTCCATATGTTATCAGGAAATTAACTTCAAATAGAAGCTCTTCCTGCCTCCCTCCCCCATATATTTATTTTTTCAAAATGCATGGAAAATTTTTCATCGTTTTTTGGGGGAAGAAGTTTCCCATAAATAAGAATAACGTATGAATTTTCTTTTTCAGTTATGCAAGATGAGTAAATTCTAGAGAACCAGCGTGCAACAATGTGACCATAGTTGGCAATATTGTATTGTGTATTTGAAGTTGGCTAAGAGGGTAGATCTTGGGTGTTCTCTTCATAAAAAAGTAAAATGGTAACTGTGTGAGGTGATTTGTGGTGAATATTTCACAACGTATACATATATTGGGTCATCAGGTTACATACCTTAAGTTCAGTGGACCCTTGAACAACTCGGGGGTTAGGGGCACTGGCCCTTTGCAAAATCCCAGTATAACTTTAGACTCGGCCCTCCCCATCTGTGGTTCCGCATCCATGAGTTCAACCGACCATGGATCGTGTAGTACTATAATACATATTTATCTAAAGAAATCCATGTATAAGTGGACATGCGGAGTTCAAACATGTTGTTCAAGGGTCAATTGTATGATAGCTTTTGTTTTTTTGGCCGTGCCGCATGCAGGATCCTAGTTCCCTGGACAGAGATCGAACCCTCACCACCTGCTGTGGAAGCACAGAGTCCATACTACTGGACCACCAGGGAAGTCCCTGTATATATAGCTTTTGATCGTCAATTATACCTCCATAAAGCTGGAGAAAATACTACAAAAAATCTTTCTCAAATACAGGTGTTATTTTTACTGAGGTGAAATCCACATCACATAAAATTAACCATTTTAAAGTGTGTACAATTTCATGGCATTTAGTCCATTCACAATGTTGTGCAACTCTATATACATTTATTTCTATACATTTGGATGTGATAATCTGTTGAGAGAAGTGCATTATTTGCAAGAACCATCACAGGGGAGGTTTTCTGGAGACAGTGTACAGAATCTTCTTAGCAATCTTTGTCTTCTGTCCTTGCTCCTAAGCTTGAGTTACTACTTTGCTTTAGGTCATATAGGCTTTTGACCTCTGACACCAGGAATAAATAGTTAAAAATGTAGGTCCTGCAGACATATTAGGTAGGACTAATTCCTACTCATCACTCACTAGTCCTGTAACCTCAGGCAAGTTGCTTCATCTCTTTGAGCCTCAGTTTCTTTATTTGTAAAAGTAAGCTATCCTAGTGTCTGCCTCAGAGAATTCTATGAGCATTAAGTGAGCTCGTAGGAGTTCTCTTGCAGAGTGAAGTGTTCAATAAACATGATCTATTATCACTGTGATCAGCAATATTAGAAACTTCAGCATCAGCATCTGAAATGACATGTGGTCTTTTTTGCCCCCGGGGAAGAAAGCATCGTCATTGGACCGCACACAAGGCCTATCGACCAGTGAGGCAGAGCAGGGGGGAAGCACCGTGTGGGCTAGGGTCATTGTTTTTCCTTTGGTTTCACACAATGAGGTGCTGCCTCAGCAGGAAACGTTTCTAAAATTTAATTTAGTTAGGCAGTTGGAGAGTGTCAGTCTCTTGAACGACAGAGCTGGTCCTGAATCCCTAGGAAAGAAAATAAATTGTTTCTGTGAGAGTTTCTATTAGTGTTGTGCTGTAGAACATTCTCACACTGCACTGACCTCTTCACCTTGACCAAGCCTTTCAGATGATGTCACCGGAACTTCCCCGGAGGTGGAATATGGGCTTTATAGGACCTTCTCCATTGAGCGTGTTATGCTGCAGGCTCCTTGGAGACCATTCGAGAAGCCTTGGTTCATTATTCCCCCACAGCGTGGTGTCATTAGGGAAAACCAGATCTGCCACTTTAATGCTTCCAGGCCTTTGGAAGAAAGTGTCAAGTGAGATGACAAGTCTTGTCTGTCTGTACGGTACTTCCTATTCTTCTCCACAGGAATCCTCCCATTTGGCCCGCCTTTGGCCAGATCTGTGCTTTGTTGTTTCTGGGCATGCTAGAATTTTTCTGGCAATTGAACCCATTTGTGGGTTTTAATGGTTTTTGGTTGACAAAGCTGCTTGTTCCTTTCTTTTTTCTTTTATTCAAATAGGATTTTTCTAAGGGTAAGAGGAATTTTATTGTAGTCTGTTTAAATGGCCTCAGAAAAACTACTATATAATTGAATGCAGTCCAACTGTTGGTACCGTTTCAACTACCAACGTGAACTATTAGGAGAGATTTGCAATACGAGATTTTCATGTGTGCATGTGGCTACGATCGGATGAGGAAGCATAGATCTCTTATTTAAGAAAAATACCCAGGGAGTGCTTTTGTAAACAAAGACCCCTTTCAAAATGCAATTAAAAGGTGGGACTGAGGCTTAGAAACAGGATGGAACAAAGAAGATTCCTAAAACATGAAGAGCCTGGGGGTGGGGGACGGAGTGGGGCGTTGGGGGTTTTGATTCTGCTTCTGGATCCCTCCCGGACTCCCTGTGTGGCTTTGCCGAGGCACTTTACCTTTCTGGCCCTCGATTTCCTTACTTGTACAAAGACAGGATTGGACTAGAAGAACTCTTAGATCCCTTCCGGTTGTAGATGTCTGTGCTTCAATAATTCTACATAGAAAAAATAAATTTGTTCGCTTTGGGCGACCAGAAAAGTTAAGGATTAGTGTTAAAGAGGAACTGAATCACCCGTCATTGTGATTTTGTAAAAATTTTCCTAGAATGGCTGTTTGTGTTGCCGAGAATCACTAAATGCATGATGCTGAGTTTTGAGCCAATACAAGTTCTCAGATCATATCTTACCCTCTACCTTTGTATTCTCTCATCTAGTTGAAAAAAAAAAAAAGACCCCAAATGTTTAAACAGTGTTCTACAATTTCCAATTTTTTAAAATGTAACAACCCTTGAGGTCGGTCATGAATTATTATCCCCATGTCTGTAGATGAGGAACGTGAGGCTCAGAGAAGTTAAGCGACTTATTCATGGTCACGTGCCTAGGAAGTGATGGAGCTGGAACTTCATCTCAGGTTGCCTGTCTCTAGGACTAGTTCCCATACAACCCCCATGTTTTGAATTACAATAATTATTTTACTGAGCAATTGTTTTGCACCAGATATTGTAAAAGCTTTCATTTGTTTGCTTATTACCCTCCTTATTTTCCAGACAAGGAAACTAAGGTACAGAGACATGATGTATCTTGGTTAAGGTCAAACACCTATTATAAGATAGAATTGAGGTCAGATCGCCTGTTTGACTGTAACTCTGTTCTCTTACTAGCATGCCTTTAATTATTACGGTGTTTGTTAGCCTGCTTCTTTTGCTAAACAGACCTCTTTCAAAGGTTATTTCAATGAGTATGTGACAGCAAAGGCCTTGGAAGTAGGAGCTAAAAGGCCAGGTTAGGCTAAGGTGAACTATTCTCATCTCAAAACTGCACAGCTGCAGCTTCAGCCCTGGCCTAACCTCACCCATGAGGAGTTCCCTGAAGTTGTGCAGTGTGGTTCTAGAAAACTGTTCTATTCCAGCTGACTGCAACATGCTTCCATCAGATGATCTTGTCCTTTCCCTTCACTCAAGCCTCTGTTCAACCACACCCTCTTCGGAGGGGCCTGCCCTGAACACCTTATCCAAAATGACACCCTTGGCTTTCTAGCTCTGTATTCTGCCTTCTTTTTCTCTTTAGCACTTGTCACCACCAGAGAGACGAAATATTTATTTAGTCATTTGTTGTCTATCTCCCTCTACTGGAATATAAACTCTATGCGGGCAGGATTGTTGTCTGATTTTTCAATGTTATATTCACAGCTCCTAGAACAGAGCCAGGCCCAGAATATTTACTCTGTAAATATTTGTTGAAAGAATGCAAAGAACAATGACAGTGAGGGTAGTGGTGGCTACTTATGCCTGAAGAGTAAGGATTTAGGTGAGAACATGGGCGAGGGTCACTAGAAATTCTGGCCAGCGTCAGGAAACCAAAGGGTAGGATGAGTTGTCCAGCTGGGAAAATCAAAATGTGTTGAAACAGTTAGCTCCAATTATATGACCAGTAAAATTGGCTGGCTTTAGGGTTTTTTTAAAATAAGAAAGATGTGTCTTTTTAAAAAAAGATATTTATTTATTTTCCTTTTTTTTTTTGGTTGCATCGGGTCTTAATGCGGCACACGGGATCTTCGCTGAGGCATGCGGGGTCTTTTGTTAAGGCGCACAGTCTTCTCTCTAGTTGAGGCTCGTGGGCTTAGTTGCCCTGTGGCATGTGGGATGTGGGATCTTAGTTTCCTGACCAGGGATCAAACCTGCGTCCCCTGCATTGGAAGGCGGATTCTTTACCACTGGACCACCGAGGAACGCCCAGCTTTAGGTTTTAAAGTAAATGGATCTTCCCAAATTTCAACTTAAACCACGGATCCTGGGATCTTTAGAGCTCATCCAGTCCACCTCCATCACAAGGAGAGTGACACAGGGGAAATGGTAATAACTTGCCCAAGATCAAACTTGGCCCCTTAGCTGACAAGATCAAATGGAAGCCTGGAAACCGGAGTGGGCTCGCCCTGGGAGACATTGTCATGTAATATGATGGACTGAGTGAATATCTTTTGACTTTTATGATCATTTTGCTCGTGATCTATGTTCGAAGACCAGGGGGTCCACTGAGATACCGTGATTTATAAGAAATATAAATTTGGTCATTTAGATGACTAAAAGATATTTTTTACATATATTTGGTCTTCCTCCACAGTTCCAGGCTCACAGCTCCTAAACCCCTTGGAATTTCCTAAGTGTTGAAAGCCATAAAGGTGTCTTTTGCTATGTTAATGGAGTGACTTTTGGAAAGCAGTTAGGGTGGGGGCTGGTTGCCAGGTGATTTGAGTTAAATTGTAGGCCGCCCAGCTGGTGTCGCAGAGAATTGCTTGATGTGGGGAAAAACCACACACTCGGTGACCGGAAGTGAAGTGTTTTGTGTGAGTATCCAAGAAGACTCATGTGTGGAAAACTGAATTTTTCGAATGCAGCAGCCGGTAAGTAACCAAAGTGTACCACAAATATTTTTGAGAATAAAATTTCAGTAAAACTTAAGGAATTTTTTAGCTATATGGAAACACCTGGGAGTCTTTAAAAAATTACTGATGCCTGGGTCCCGCTTCTAGAGATACAAATTTGATTGTGATTCTAATGTGCTGACTGGGTTAAGAATCATAACCTTGGAGGTCAGGAGTGTGCATTTGGGAAGGAGACAGAATAGGGTTTAAATCCCATCTCTCTTATTTACCAGCTGCTATGATTTTGAATAACTTAATTGTTCTGAGTCACAGCTTCCCTATTTGTAAAATGAAGGCAATCGACCTCACGGGAATTTTGTAGGGATTTAATGAAATAAGGTCCATAAGGCATGTAGCATGTTGTCTGAGCCACGTGAGCACTTGATTAATAATAGCTGCTATTTTCATTGTTATTATTATCATGCCAAATAATAGTAATTATTATTATGCTGAATAATGAGTTTCCCCGCCCCCCGTATTTAAAAAATGGCTACTTTAACAGTGTATAACGATTAGTCAAATGGTACAATTCGAAACTATGGGACTGTCTTGATGCAGCTCTGGGTAGGGAGACCTGTATAAAATGAATGAAGACAGACTACAAAGCGGGACGGAGGTGGTTAAAACAGGCCGGCCGTGTAGTTCATCTATAGAAAGCACAGCTCTGAATTCTGTGGGAAGCAAAATTCATACATCGCTTCCTGGGCTACATTCCACACCGGTTGAAAGTGAGGCAGTGATTGATGTTCAGATCATCTCTGGGCAGAGTTGGGGCAGCTGCACAGCCAGATCCAGGCTCCAGAAAAGCAGCTGGGTACCGCTGGCCTGGGGCCCGCTTCAAGGCTGCTGGCAAGCAAAGAGCAGTTTTACCACTGAGAGGTAGGCAGGTTAAGGTCAGACAGAATGTGAGAGAGGAGCTTGACTAATCCCTTGTTTTCTCCCTTTTCTCTTGTCAATATTTTTGGACTAGGAAAAAGAGGACAGCAGTAATAATAACAGAGAAACATTCTGCATGATAAAAAGCCATCTCTTGGCCGGCAACGACCCGAATATTCTACCCCCGGGAAGCCTGTTTTGCATTTGCAGCAAGAGGGCATTGAGGTAAATTGACCTCTTTTCTGATGATGGTAGCTTCAGACTCAAACAAGAGCTGTGTGATTTTAGATGAGTCAGACTTTAAATCTGTGCATTTCAGCTGGAGGTAATAACCATTCATATGGAAAGATTGGCAACGAAGTCTTCCGAGTAGAAGCTATACCATACTTATTTGTGTTTGGTAAGGAATGCATTAACCAAAATATCAGAAAGTCGGAGTTGGCTAATGGAGAGTGGGAAGCAACACAGGATGTCTGCAAATACCTTTATTTAGGGCATTCTTCAAAAATAGATCCTTTGTATGCATCAAATATTCTAAAAATAAATTTCAATTAACTTCTGATTGTGTTTTTAAGAGTACAATGCAGCAGAATCGAAATCTGGATGAGAGAGAATATCATCCTAGTTTAGAGAATAATTTCCATTAAAATGACTTGAAATTCATTTTGTGAATCATGCTTATTATGATATTAGACCTCTGCCTACAGAAATTTTGGAAGAATATTCCTTCTTAATCTAATGGAACCAATTTTCCTAACAGCATCTCTCATAACTTTCCATAATTATTCGTCAAAATGTACAAACGTCCACACATTGCTGGCAATAAGTCTCAAATAGGATGGAAATGAGCTTACACATCTTCCATGTGGGTGATCACATATTTTTTGAATGCCTTTGTGGAACTGACACAGAAAACTTTGCGGGCCTGTTTTACCAGAGATAAGGAGGAAAGCTAATTAAGACCTTAGTCGCTTCTTTGGGGAGTATTGTAAGGTACAAGAAGCTTTTAACTGGGTTTTGCTTCCCTTTTTAAAGATAATTATTTCTGCCTACATGTTCAGGTGATCATTTCTTCAGTTTCTTTCAAAGGAATGCTGGTTTGATCTTACTTATAAATGACACATGGCAAATAGTCTTTATGTGCCAAATAAAATAATGAAGTTGGGAGAAATTCACAGACTTTTTTTTTTATTAAGTAAACTCTTCTAATTTGACACTCTTGGGGTTTTTTTTTGGTACATAATTTTTTCAAAATTTATTTTATTTATTTATTTTTGGCTGTGTTGGGTCTTCGTAGCTGCGTGTGGGCTTTCTCTAGTTGCGGCGAGCGGGGGCTACTCTTCATTGCAGTGCACGGGCTTCTCATTGCAGTGGCTTCTCCTGTTGCAGAGCACAGGCTCCAGGCGCACGGGCCTCAGTAGTTGCGTCACTCGGGCTCAGTAGCTGTGGCACGCGGGCTCTAGTGCGCAGGCTCAGTAGTTGTGGTGCACAGGCTTAGTTGCTCCGTGGCATGTGGGATCTTCCCAGACCAGGTATTGAACCCGTGTCCCCTGCATTGGCAGGCGGATTCTTAACCACTGCGCCACCAGGGAAGCCCTGTGTTCTTGGTTTATATTAAACACAACTATCAATGGCTGTATTGTCAATTGTTACCAAGATCCTATGGGACCTTTAGCCTGTCTGCTGATCTGAACATTTTCAATTGTAAATCACTTAATGCCCCCATCCCCCTGCCTCCCCCTTCCCCTGCCTCCCCCTCCCCCACTTCAGCTGCAGGATAAATATCTTCCCTATACGGTGCTGATGGAACTTTGCAAGTTTGAGTTAATTACAGAACATTCAGTACTGTAGCTCACTCCTGTCATTTTCCAACACCCAGAAGCATGCCTTGCGTAGGCACGATCTCTCTGCAGCCCACTCAGGAACATGAGTAATGATCTTTAAGTGAACCATATCAAGAGTGTAAGGGTTTTGGATAATTTAGACAAGAAAATTGGAACAAGTGTGCATTTCTCTAAAGAATGTCACTCTGATTTTCTGCGTAGCGGGACTACCCAATCCGTTAATGCAAAAAACCTCTCAGAGGGCTAGAAACTATTTTTTCACCCAGCCAGGGAGGGTGCCTGCCTGCGTGCTTATGTGGTATGTGTTTGCCTGTGTGTGTACATAAGCATGTCTCCAGAGATTAGAATGGTAGAGCCACAGTTTCCTTTCAGACTCATGAATAATAAATATTGGACAGAGGAGCACAGATGATGTTTTTCTCCTGTTTGTTAGCACCACAACAGATTCCTGGGGTGACTGTTCTTAGCCCCGCCAGCTACTGACTCTCTGCCAGCTTGTAATTAAAACCCTTTAGAGTGAGGGATACGTGTCCACTGACATTGATTGATACCCTACTCAGTGCCTCTGTGACAAAGGGAGGAAAATCAGGTTTGGATTTTTTTCCCCCTTTTACAATGAGTCATTCTAGAAGAAGGAATCTCAAACCCCAAAGAGAAAACCTAATAACAGGTAGAAGATCTGGATTAGAGGGGAGAGAGAGAACCTTAGTTAGATATTTTCTAATTGCACTTCTACCTCACAGATTTAAATTTTTTCTAGCCAGAGACTAGAAAGAGTACACCGTAGCATTGGGTGACATTCTGGGGAAGGAAGCCAGTGTAGGTTTTGTGGGGGCTGTTCTGGGGGCCCTGTTATATAAATGAATGGGAGAAATTGCTAGAAACCATCCCTGTTTGGGGCTGAGAACTATTACCATTTCCTACATTTACTCTCCTGTTTGTCCTTCCTAAGAACTTTAGGAAATGACCCGTGCAATGACAGTTACCCCCATTCTATAGAGCAGCGGTCCCCAACCGGTAATGCGAGCGATGGGGACGGGG
>NC_041234.1:91464889-91478722 GCF_002837175.3 Physeter macrocephalus | reverse complement strand
ACGGGGGCGACGGGGAGCGACAGGGAGGGATGGGGGCGACGGGGGGCGACGGGGAGGGATGGGGACGACGGGGGGCGATGGGGAGCGATGGGAGCGGGAGTGGCAGATGAAGTTTCACTCGCTCGCCCGCCGCTCACCTCCTGCTGTGCGCCCGGTTCGGACCAGTAGCAGTCCGTGGCCCAGTGGCTGGGGACCCCTGCTATAGATGACAAGACTGAGGCCCAAGGAGTTTACTTGAGGTCACACAGCTAGTCAGTAGCCGTATCAGGGCTGCTTTTCTTTTCAGCTCGTCTGCTGGTTACATCTCTAACACAAAATAACTTGGGTGTACCTCGGTTTTTTTTGTTTGTTTGTTTGTTTTTTAATTTTTGACCGAGAAGGATGAGGAATTTATTTCACTTCCATTACCGCATCCTTTCCCCCCTGACTTTTACTTCTTTATCAGTATGTAGTAGGTGATTACCATGACCATGAGGAGGTCACTTCCTTGTGCTGAGCTCCAGTTTTCTCATCTGTAAAGTGAGAGTTGAGTCAGATGCTCTTGAAGTTTCATTTCAGCCCTGACCTTTTGTGACTGAGAGTCAATGAGCACACTCTTTGAGTCATTTATGCAGTTTCTTGTTCGGATTGCTACATAGTTGTAGCAGAAATGTTACCGCTGTCTGAATATGAATCAGTGAAGAGTTAACGCTTAAACTTGGAGCTTACGGTAGCAACCATGACTTATGTGAGGAGGAATTTTAAGGTTTCTTTGTCCACTGACCCGTATCAACACAAGCGATCCAGAAAACTGCTGCTCATGCAACATTCTGACCGGACTGTCCTATCACCAGTAATGCTAAATGATCGTGATAATCCCTGAAGGAAAAATGGAAGTCCATTTGTCCCTTCAACCCAGAATTGGCCTGACACCGAGTCCCAGAGACCATGCACATCAAGTCTCTCTCCACTGGTAATAAATGCTGCATGTCATCTTATCAGGCCATGATTAGGCTGATGTGTCTTTTTTGCCCAGGACTATTTCAGTCGTCTTCCTTTTCAACCTTCAGTTTTAGGGGATGATTCAGACAGCTTGCATTGTGCCAGGACTGAGTTCACAAAGATTTGTTGTCCTTCTAAGAAGCTGGATAGGGCAAAATATACTTTTGTTTACCACTTGTATGCTTGATTGAAAATAAGCAGCCATTTGGCTAATAGCCACATCACACACGGGCAGTGTGATAGGGCGGAAAAAGCACTGGTTTAGAGTCAGACTCTCTTGGATTGAAATCCCAGCTCAGCCACTTACAAGATGTGTGACCTTGGGCAAGATTCTCAACCTCACAGAGTTATAGTTATCTCATATGTAAAGTGAATATGATAATGCCGATTTTTAAGGGAGGTCATAATTTACGAAGGGTTCCTGGCACAGTGCTCAATAAATGGCAGCTATTTTATTAAGGAAGTTCAAATGTCATCATGATAGTGTTTCTATTTATACATGCGTTTCAGAGGCTGCATTTGGAAAGAAGCCCAGGGCTTATTTTATTCCTCTTTCTCTGCCTCATTGCCTAGTGCAGAATCTGGGATACAGTCAGCATTCAAGAATTATTAGTTAAATGAATGACTGACTGAATGTATGAATGAGCCACAGTCATATGAACTAGATGGCAGCAAACTGGTCAATTCCAAGGGCTCAACTACTAAGTAAGTAGGCAAACCCGAGGCTCACATCCACCTCTTCTGATTCCAAGGCAAGTGCTTGTCTGCAGTATCTACCTTCTAAATCTATAACTGTTTTGCTCCCCCCAATGTAGGAGCTTTTGTGAGTTTCTAAACCTTTGACAATCACTCTTTTGCTCTCTAAGGTTCTAAGGTGGATAAGTAGGACAATCTCATTATTTGTTCATTCATTCATTCCACAGTTTTGAGTATGAGAGCAGAGATTTTGAAGAAAAGCATAGGTTGGAGGGGCTTTTTATCAGTATAGGAGTCTATAGATAATTCCGGAATAGTCCACCGTGTTACCTATAACACTGAGGCATCTGCCTTTTATTCTTTGGTAAGCTCACTCTCACCAAAGAAGAAAAATAACATAAATTCTCTCCCTCCAGCTTGCTTGCCAAGATCCATGTTGTTGATTAACTAAGCCCACATTTCCTGCTGGTAAGAGTAAGGAAAAGGGGCCCTCTTGGAGTACACAGGGAGAGGCCCTACTCTGGACTTCACATTGTCTCATTTCTACTAATTATTCTCTGTCTGTTCCCCCTTAGTGTGAAAACAGGCGGGTTTCACCTACTGATCCCACCTGTATTCTGACCACTGCCAATACTGATGGACTCTGGAGTCAGGACCTTACACTCCTTCCCATGGCCATTTGGTGAGTCAGCTACGAGGCCTAGATTAGAACCCAGAATGCCTCAGGGCTGAGCATGGGCTTGCTTAGGTGCTAAGAGTGCTGACAGCTGGGAGGAACAAGATTTGTTTGAAGACATTTGGTACTGGGCTTCCAGACCCTGAAGATGAAAATAATCCATCAGATGAACCAGATTTATTACAATTGAGAGCAACAGTTACTTCCTCTGTTGAGTTTAGAAATACTGTATTTGGTTTCAATAACTCCTAAAACACAATGCTTTTAAAGGCTTGACTTCCAGGCTCTCCAGCCACTCTGAACTATTCTGAGCCAGTTGGGTGAATTACTGTCTAAAGAGATATTTTTTCCAGTTTCTTTTCATATTTCAAATACTTGTAGTCCTCAAACATATAAAGACCTCCTCTCCACTCCCACCCCCCTGCCACATACACACCCTATGTCCACATCACTTATATTTTGGAGCCCCTGATCTGTCTGTCCTGGGAAGCTGGTGAATTTTGTCTGTACAAGCTTGGGTCAGGTTTACTAGGTCAGAATTTGTGAGGCCGTGAAAGGACAAATGACACTTCTTGATTGGAGGCTAAGAAAGTACCTTGATTCCCAGATCTGGAAAGAACCTTTCAAGATTTCTTGGGAATAAATTCAGTGTGTCCTGATGTCTGAATGGTGCTCCTGGTTAAAGCAAAGGAATGAGAAAAATACTTTTCCGATGAAGACAAGGTACTACCATATTTTTGTGTGCAGTGGCTAGAAACTTCTAATGCAGGAACTACATTAAGACAGGAATACAAAAATGTTATCCTATCTTCTAGTTAATGATCATTCTGTCCGGGGGTGGAGGGCGTGGATGAGCAGCATAGAATTACGGAGAATGTGTAGCTTGGAGTCAGAAATTTGGGTTCTTGGAGAATAAGAAACATAGCTGGGTGATTTGGGGAGCCCCATTATCATAATCTACAAAGACTCTTTTTCAATTTTAATTTATTTTTAAAAAATTTTTTGCCGCGCTGCACGACATGCAGGATCTTAGTTCCCGAGCCAGGGATTGAACCCGTGCCCCCTGTAGTGGAAGCGTGGAGTCTTAACCCCTGAACTGCCACGGAAGTCCTTACAAACAATCTTACTAGTAATTGCTTTACATTATTGATGTGAGACTTCAGCATACCTGTATAAAACACCCCAGCACAGTATCTGTCACACAATAGGAGCTCAATCAATGGTATCTGTTATTACACTCTGACTCCAGACATTAGGTTCATTGTACTACACTGCTTAGTAAATGTTCATTGAATGGGGCAATGTATAGGATTAGCAAAGCTTGGATCCAAGTTTGAAATGAAATGGAATTATTCTCTGAATATCAAGGAGTGCCTTCCTTGTTCTGCCAGCTGGTAGTAGCCAGGGAAGCCAAAATCTTGTGGCACCTCCGAATCTAGACTGGCATGGTGGCACAATGCTTCTTACCAAGGTTCCTAGATATAGGCCCAGGTAAACAGTAGGTTTATAAGGCTTTTGCAGTTGTCATTACCTGTTTTGAAGCATTCCGGGTTTGGATCAATTCAGCTCCTTCATGTTTTATTCAGAGGACTGAAGAGAGCTACTAATTCTGTTTATCATTTACAAAAGAAAAATAGCTTGAATTTATGGACCTGAGCATTGTACGTCGCCCTTGTGATTGTGAAACCTTTACTTTGTTACTTACTTTACTGTAACAAGACTGGTTTATTTTGGAATGTGCCTCAAGGGGTTGACCTCAGCTGGATAAAACCAAGTAAGAAAACCCTTCTGGGTTTTGTTTTCAAAGAAGGTGGAACTGACAGGATTAAAGAAGACTGTGTTAGTTCCTAAAGGGACCCTGGCTTTGGAAGACGTTGAATACCTGATCTTCATGATGGTGTGGGTGTTGAAGAGAAGTACATTTATGAGTCTTTATGAGTGGTAGCGTCAAAGGGTTGCCTGGGTTATTGGGGGGCCTTAATCTCCATAATACCACAAGCTACATTAAATAAAAATTGACCAATGCCAAAACAGCATGTAATCTCAGCTTCAAATCAATATCCCTCCTCTGCCCCTTCCAACTAGAATGTTACCCCGAGCCTCTCTTTTGTAGAATTTCTAGAGTGGCCACTGGTTCTGACTCTGTGCCATGCGCATGGCATAGTGCCATGTGCTTTATATACGTTATATCTATGTTACTCATAAAACCCTATACTATGGCTTTTGTTATCTTCATTTTATGGATGAGAAAAATTGAGTCTCAGAAAAGTTCAGTGACTTGATCAGATCAAGATGGGTAAAAAGTGACAACTGGGATTTGAAACTGGATCCGTCTGACTCTCAAGTACATGCTTATTCCACTGTTGCTACACTGGTGAGGGCTGTCTACGATGCTGGGAGGGGGATGGGGGGATGGGTGTTATAGAGGTCCTTAGAAGGCTTGAGAAAGATCCCTCACTTTGTTCTGTCCTTGAAATGACCATTATTAATTATGGGGCACTATTTAGAATTCATCACCACGTACGATCATTTTTAACTGATTTATGTTAACTGTGGAAAATAAAATAGTTTGTGTAATGGGCCCATCTTAGCATCCTGGACCACAAAGAGTAACAGATGTTCAGACCCTCTTGAATATATTATTAGTCTATGGGTGATAATTAACAAATAACTATAATGATCTCACAGATGGAAGATTCTAGAACTTTAAGATCGCCATGGCCATTGTTTGGTCTGTGAGTGGTCTGGAGTGTCCTTCCTAACTCAGGAATCAGAAGCCTTGGAGAGCCTCAGTTTTCAGTGACTTGAACTTTCTATCACCAAGCTGGAACATTTAATTGAAATGTAAGATGTGTATATACAATATTTTGGTTGTTTTGGACTTGAGTAATTTGTTCAAAATGGCCATGATTGGGAGTAACTTCAATGATCCTACAGAATCTAGAGACTGGTCTGGAGACTTCAGAGTTAGTAAACAAGTTCAATCTGAAAGAGAGAGGGTGTTTCAAAGCATGGCAGAAATTGCTGTCACCTCTTTCAGCTGTCTCATGGATCCTTCCAGAAAAACCTAAGGTATGTATGTCTTGAATATCACCAACTGAGACCACAGCATCATCCTGTTTATGGGGCACAGTGCCAGGAACAAGAATCTGGGCTAGATCCTGGGGGTAGGTTGGCAATATCTTCCTTGGCGAACTAAGAAAGGAAATGAAATTAAAGAGCTGTAGGAAGGTATGGCCGTGAAAACCATTGTCTTATTTACTTACTTTTATTAAAAGCTCCATGGCGGAGTTTTTTTTCTTTTCATCTCTACTTTATCACTGAGATTTCAAAGTTAGAATAGAGGTTTTGACTATAGATCAGCAATCCCCTCTGAAATTTTAACTTCCATTTATTATTTAAGTTTACAGAATTTCCTTTTTGCCTATGACTCACTTTTTTCTTGCCTCATCTGGCTTCTATTGTATTTCCCCCCTTTTTCTCTCTCACTTCTGGTATTATTGATAAAACTGGTGTGGTTTTGCTTTCAGGACATGGCCACCTTGCTACATATCTCACATATTGCCAGTTGTTTTAGGTCTGTGAAAAATTCCCTGACACGAAGTAGTGTTTCACCTTTTGATGAAAAAGCAGCCTGGTTTGTTCTACAGATGTTTTATATGAAGAAATGGCTAAGCTCTGCTATGTATCAACACGGTACATTTCCAAACGATTTGTCTTACCCTTTGAATACTGAGTTTTTAATGACCCCTGTGCCAGGGCCACACTCAAACAGAATTAGGGGCTTGACAAAGGAGAAATACCTGTGGTCATAGAGCCTGAAGAAGACCCACTCGCAAACTTCCCTTCCTTCTGAGTAAGGTGGATGTCATTTTTTGTTGAGGGTCGCGTTTACACCGGGAAGCTAGAGCCTTAGCTGAGCGTGGTTTGCATATTTGCAGCCATGGGAAAAACCTCTGTCCCTTCTGAATTGTATCAGCTCCGCGGTGGCAAACTTGTGGTATGTTTTTATTCTGCTCTCATCTTTCTTTCTCATCTTTCTTTCGAGTAACAGCTGCCGAGCATAGTTCAAACTCTCCATCAATGTGGTGACCATATTTTCCAATTGCAAGTCAGGACACATGGTCTGACAAATTCCAGTGGACTTAAACGGAGACAATGGAATGGAATATTTGAAGTCCAACCCAGGACAGAATGTATAGATAACCATTCTTAGAAAAACAAGCACGTTCACATTTTGTCAATGTGGGAGCATTTGTTACAGCTCCTATTTGTGACAGAGAATGCCGTGTTTCACAGAGCTATTAAGCTTTTTTGCTCCTTTCGAGATTCTGTAGTTAGTTGTCCTTTGCGGAGCTCTCAGGTAGGATTAGGCTAGTCCTGCTAAGTTCTGGATGTTCATTGTTTCCGGTACGGTAGCCACTTGGTGACAGGAACCACACATGTGTTTGCGTGGGGATAATGCAACTAAGGTGCCATATTGAATTACTCTTCATATCACCATAAAGGTTCTGACGTGTGGCCTATGTAATCAGTATCTTTACCTAGTGCTGATTCTTCGTACATGAAATTTTGAGGAGGCATGTGAGTTTTAAGAGTCTTACAAACTCCTAGACTGAGAGGGAATAAAGTGGCCAAAATTCATGGGAGTGTTGAAAGGGCTTTCTTATCTGCAAATGCAGGGACAATGCTTCATTAGGGAGAAGCCATTAACATTATGGCAAAAGGACTCTTTCAGCCTCAGAACTGAGGCCACTCAGACCACTAGGAGAGCCCAAAGTACATAAGAGGTTTAAATGCACAGTTGGAGTTTATATAAAAGTTGTGAATGTGCCCTTGGAAAACGGTGTGATTATTGGAAAATTTTAGTATAGTCTGAACCCTGAATGTAAGAAACTTTCTTTTTGCTCTTTGACAAAGTAAACTCTCTCTTCTCCCTCCTAAGAGCATTTCATTCTTATTTAAAACCAGGAGTTGAAGGTCCTTGGCTCCTTCAAGGTCAGGTTGGCAGCTAAGACGACACTAGGCCTCTGTTTGTTCCCCTTTCCTAATTCTTACTCCCCTCTTTGGGTTGTCACTGCACTGGCCCTGGGTGAAATTTTTCCGTTTTCTTGCACAAAGTAAGAGAGAAGGAAGAGAAAGGAAGTGTCTTTACATTTATGGTTTAACTGGTGATCCTGATCAACCAGAGTGTGAGCTCATCTCCTAAGAGTGGCCACAAAAATCAGGTTGAGAGGGTAACTTTCACTGCAGAGGTCTAGCTAGAAATGGCTCTTGTAAACTCTAACTTTACCTCCTAAAATCAATCCTTTGGGACCAGGAAGGTTCTCCTATTGTCCCAAAATAGAAGTGCTGCGGGATTCTACTGACAAATCCTGTAGCACCTCTGATAACCCTCCAGTCTGTGACTTAGCAAGCTAAGTGTACATGGTGTTTCTATCAGGGAAGATTTATCATTTGCCTTAGCCACTGTTCTTGGTTAAACCCAGCACATACTCTCAGAGCTTTGCCTGTAGGATCTGGATCCATGGTACTGTAGGTTCCTCTATCCTTTATTATCTCTGGAAGAATGTGGCTTGGAGCCCAGATTGTGAAGTACATGAAATGAAATTCAGTGTCCTCTAATATTCCTGCTCTTTGTTCTTTGCTCTGAGTCAGTCTTTCCTTCATTCATTTACGACATATTTACTGAGCCTTCAGTATTTGTCAGGCATGGTACTAGGCATTGAGAATACAAGGGGTGAGCAACGCAAGATCACAGTTTTCACAAAGCAGCTGCATAGAGTAGCAGTTAAGAACACACTTTGCAATCAGACTGCCTGGGGATGAACCCCGGCACTGCTACTTAACAGCTGTTTGATAGTAGACAAGTCACTTTAAACTCACTATGCCCTAGTTTCTGCATGTGTAAAATGGGACTAATAATAGTACATCCCTTACAGGGTTGTTATGCACATTAGATGAGTTTCTGGTCCATATTAAGTATTATATGAATTTTTTTTTTTTTTTGTGGTATGCGGGCCTCCCTCTGTTGTGGCCTCTCCCGTTGCGGAGCACAGGCTCCGGACGCGCAGGCTCAGCGGCCACGGCTCACGGGCCCAGCCGCTCCGCGGCATGTGGGATCCTCCCAGACCGGGGCGCGAACCCGGTTCCCCTGCATCGGCAGGCGGACGCGCAACCACTGCGCCACCAGGGAAGCCCCATGAATTTTTTATTAAATAATATGAAGCTTACATTACTTGAATGGAGAAGATGGATAATTATAGATCATGATAAGCAAAGGGAACAGGGTGATGAGTTCAGTATCGTGATGCTGTTCATATCTTGTCATAATATTTTTTCTGGGAAAGGATCTTATGAAGTCATTCGTACTATGAATGGAAAGGTCTTAATATATTTCTATTTCTACAGAGGGCGAAGCTCACACTAGATTTAAACCAATTGTTAAACTTATTGCCCTTTGAAATTATCTTGGAGGTCCCACCACTAGAGTCCAAGTTGGCTGCTACAGCTCCAGCAATCACGTCTATTTTCCAGGCAGCAGAATGGATGAGAACAGGGGAAAGGGTGTGCCCTCTCTCTCTTAAGGAGACTTCCCAGAGGTGCCATGTAACATTTTGCTTACATCTCATTCTCTTGAACTTAGATGCATGGCTTCACCTAGCTGCAAGGGAGGCTAGGCAGGTAGTATTTTCTGTGTTGAATGTGCTCAGCTGAAAAGTTGAGGTTCTCTTTACTAAGAAGGGGAGAAGGGCTACTGGGAAGCAACTAACAGTCTTTGCCACAGTGGCAATCCAGTTCTGTAAGTTCATACCTGAATTTGTGGCTTTTCATTTTCTCACTTTGAGACTATCACTAAGACTCCTCTTATTCTCATTAGGCGTAACTAGGTTGGATTTTTGGCTCAGATGAAATGAAAATCTGACATTTATTGAACACTTACTCTATGCCAAGCACTACATGATAATGCTATGAGATAGACTCTATCATTGTCCCCATTTTCTGGATGAGGACATTGAGGAACAGAGAGGCTCAATAATGTGCTGTGTAGTGGCAGAGCCAGGATTCAAATGCAAATTGACGCCAGAACCTGTTTATTATTAACACAGTGTCGCTTGATTTGCTTAGAGTTGGGGAAAGGGAATCAGAAAAAGTTGGAAGGGGGGAGAGAGGGGTACTGTAAAAACAGCATTTCTTTTGTGTGAAATGTTTAGAAGCTTCATATTCATAACTTATGGAACGTGTGTATAGCCCAATGTTTTGAACCTTTTATCTGATTTGATACAAATACATTTTTGACTGAACCAATTGGTTTGCCATTCAAGGACCTTCACAATCTGGACTGAACTTTTCACATCTACCTCAGCTCAGAGCACAGTGTGTGACGTAATGGAAAGAAGTTTTAGAAATGGGCAAATCTGGGTTTGTTCCCCACCTCTACCACTCTCAGCTGCGTGGCTTTGGGCAATTTACCTACCTCTTTGTATGTAAGTTTTATTTTTCTTTAAAACAGGAATGATAACAGCTACTTTTCAAAGGCAGTTGCAGAGAATACATGAGACAATGTAGGTGAGACTGCTAGCATTTAAATGAATGTTATTTTCTCCCATCTTCTTGTTTTTCTTTCTCCCAAGCCTTCCCCCCCACCCACCCCCCTTTCTCCCCTTTCCAGTGTGCACTAGTCAGACTGGTTAGTTTCTTTTCTTTAAGCATAATCTACTCTTTCCAACCTCTGTGCCTTTGATTTCACCATTGCCTCTTCCTGAAATGCCCCATTCTCTTCTCCCTTTGCTGCAGAAGTCACTGGCATCTGTTGAAGTCTGCCAGTGTCTGCCCACATACCTTTTGTTGGGTCTGCACAGTGTTTGTTACCTGCTTTTATTTTTCATTTTATTTTATTTTTACCAAGTTTATTTGGAAGTAGAGTTGACTTACAACATTGTGTTAGTTTCAGGTGTACAGCAAAGTGATATATATATATAAATTCTTTTTCAGATTCTTTTCCATTATAGGTTATTACAAGATATTGAGTATAGTTGCCTGTGCTATACAGTAGGTCCTTTTTGGTTATCTATTTAAAATATAAAATAGATAACCAAACTCCTAATTTATCCTCCCCACGTTTCCCCTTTGGTAACCATAAGTTTGTTTTCTATGTCTGTGAGTGTAGTTCTGTTTTGTAAATAAGTTCATTAGTATCAGTTTTTTAGATTCCGCATATAAGCCATATCATATATTTGTCTTTCTCTGTCTGACTTCACTTAGTGTGATGATCCCTAGGTCCATCCGTGTTGCTGCAAATGGCATTATTTCCTTCTTTTTCTTTTTTTTTTTTTTTTTTTTTTTTGTGGTATGCGGGCCTCCCTCTGTTGTGGCCGCTCCCGTTGCGGAGCACAGGCTCCGGACGCGCAGGCCCAGCGGCCATGGCTCACGGGCCCAGCCGCTCCGCAGCATGTGGGATCCTCCCAGACCGGGGCGCGAACCCGGTTCCCCTGCATCGGCAGGCGGACGCGCAACCACTGCGCCACCAGGGAAGCCCATTTCCTTCTTTTTAATGGCTGAGTAATATTCCATTGTATGTATGTACCACGTCTTTATCTGGGTTACCTGCTTTTTAATGGGGGCATATATTCATTCAGCACAGATCCCATCACTTGCTATTACACCTAGCCCATTTATGCTAGGGTATGGTCCCTGCTGGGCTCCTGAAGGCATTTCAGTTTGAGACATCTCCTACCACAGTTTAAATCCTGTTCATCGTTTAAGGACCATCTCAAATGCCTTCTCTCATGAAAGTCTTCCTTGATCTGATTATAATCTGAAGTTTCTTGCTCCCCCCTCTTTTTTTTTTTCCTAAAGTAAATGGAACATACTTCTTCCTCAGCTTCGGGTTAATGGTGTGCGCAAGTCTTACCCACATACTGAAATGTACTGAAATCTAAGCTCCCTGCGGACAGGGATCCTGTTTTTTTTCATCTTGGCAACCTCCTCCATACCTAGCAGCCGTCTTGCTCATATCGGGCACTTAGGCACTCACTGAGCGGTCAGTGAAATCATGCTCACTGTAAAGCTGAACTACAAGAAGTTCATCAAACCAAAAGTGTTTTGTAGCAATGCATTTTGGAAATAGATAATAACACATTTTGGTAAGAATTCAAGAAGTGTCCAACCAGATCATTCTCTGGGAAAGACAGAAAGTAGATTGTTCACTCAATCCTCAGTGCTGGCACAGGAGCTGTATTTTTTTTAGTTTTGCTTCCAAATTGGTATTGACGTCAGAAGTCTTGGCTCCTGCTAAATTTCATATTCAACAGGATGGGCTTTGAAAGGGAAATGGAGTGAAAAGTCATCAACTGGGAGGCTCTAAAGTGAATGTGCATGGTTAGTATAATCAGTGACTAATTAAGGTGAGGTTTATGGCTGTTTTACTCTTTCATCCTGAAGAAATTTCCAGACCAGTTCCGCACCACTTCCTACTGATGAGTGGGAGGCCAGAGGGTCAGAAAGTCAAGGTCACTGAAAGGTCTAGTTCTGTCCTAGGTAGGTTGATAAGTGGGCTTGAGGCCTGAGGAATAATTATTCTCAACAGGTCATTTGGTTTCCTCTGGTGAACCGGAAAGACTGGGATGGGATTCTTTTCCCAACCCAACATCCTCTCTTGGTTCTAAATAAGTACCCCCGCATTCTTATACTGAGGCAGGAGTTCTTGGATTTTGTACTGGATGCTGTGATGGCTTAGACAGTCCTCAGTGGGGGGGTGGGGGGATTTCTGGGGTGCCCTAAAATGGGGTGACAAGTACAAACTTTTGAGTATAGTGGGGAACCGTGGCTGGATTTCTAAGCGGTGTGCTAAAAAAAACTGGCTAAGGCTTCCCTGTCCTTCATGGCTTTGGTGTTGATGGTTATTTTCATTCTCCCACCCTCAATCAAGAGACAGATTGAGAAGGTCTGTATCTCAGAAGTGTTTGCAAGAGCAAAAAAAGTAGAAACATCTAAGGATCCATCAAAAAGGGATTAGAAAATTTAAAGTTGCAATCAGAAGCTAAGCAGCTCTTTTTTAAAAAAAAATTAATTAATTAATTTTTGGCTGTGTTGGGTCTTAATTGCTGTGTGCGGGCTTTCTCTAGTTGCGGCGAGTGGCAGCTACTCTTCGATGCAGTGCCCAGGCTTTTCATTGCGGTGGCTTCTCCTTTTTGCGGAGCACGGGCTCTAGGTGCGCAGGCTCCAGTAGTTGTGGCGCACAGGCTTAGCTGCTCCACGGCATGCGGGATCTTCCCGGACCAGGGCTCGAACCCGTGTCCCCTGCATTGACATGCGGGTTCTTAACCACTGCGCCACCAGGGAAGCCCTAAGCAACTCTTTAAAGAGAAAACAGATCTTTCTGTGTATGTTCATAGACTTCTGTGGTATATCATTAGATGATGAGAGCGAATTGTAGAATACACTTTTGTGGGGAAAAAATGGATGTGTATATACATACTCGTGTATGTATGTGTACTCACAGATGTCTGGAAGGATGCTTAGCAACGGCCATCAGTTATTTATCTGGTGGCAGGTGTGAGCGGGGTTTGTAGGGGAAAATTTCTATTTTATATTGATATTTTCTTTGTTGTTTATGTTTTTATAACAAGCATGAATTACTTTGGGGATCAATGAAAACAGTAAGTAGATATTCTTTTCTTAAAAAGGAAACAGAAGGAGTTCTTTCTGATGTCCTCGATTCACACTGAGATGTGAATTACTGACAAGAGTTCTGAAAATTACCCTTTTGAGGGAGGTGTGGGGTAGGATTTCTCCAGGTATCAAAGTCTTAACCTGATGAAATCTGGCTTTACTACTGGGATTTCAGCTGAGTATTGGTAAACTGAAACTAGAGATTCGATTTCCTGACTCTTTGCTCAGGGTTTCTGTCTGCTGGGTAAAGTAGTTTTCAAACCACTTTCCCCAGGGCCTGTGAAGGGCAGTGGAGGCCCAGCAGCTGTGCTCCCAGGCCCTCCACGGCTGCTTCGACCAGGGCAGCTCAACTTCTGCCTGCTTTTCTGGTATCAAGGTTTCAACTAGGATTTCGTTTGGGAAAAAAAAAAAAGACTCTGCTACTTAATGAAAGTTTGTAAACTGTTGTACGCCAGACTTAACTGGAAAATAGGTAGAAAAAAATCTCTCTCTTTCATGGATGAGGCATTGAGGGTCAGAGACTTAACTGAGTTGCTTTAGGAGAGACGTGGAATTAAGTGGTCTTACTTACAGTGAAGCCTTTAGTTTGGTGATCTTTTTACCTTGTCACATTGCTTCCCACAAGAGGAGCTCCTTTTGGTGAGCTCACGGGGACACAACTGAATTGAGAACCGTAGTGAAAGGCACAGGTTTTTTTTTTTTTTTTTAACATCTTTATTGGAGTATAATTGCTTTACAATGGTGTGTTAGTTTCTGCTTTATAACAAGGTGAATCAGCTATACATATACATACATCCCCATATCCC
>NC_041234.1:91463845-91464509 GCF_002837175.3 Physeter macrocephalus | reverse complement strand
ATTTCGTTTCTTTTTATGGCTGAGTAATATTCCATTGTATATATGTGCCACATCTTCTTAATCCATTCATCTGTCGATGGACACCTAGGTTGCTTGCATGTCCTGGCTATTGTAAATAGAGCTGCAATGAACATTGTGGTAAATGACTCTTTTTGAATTATGGTTTTCTCAGGGTATATGCCCAGTAGTGGGATTGCTGGGTCGTATTGTAGTTCTATTTGTAGTTTTTTAAGGAGCATCCATACTGTTCTTCATAGTGGCTATATCAATTTACATTCCTACCAGCAGTACAAGAGGGTTTGCTTTTCTCCACACCCTCTCCAGCATTTATTGTTTGTAGATTTTTTGATGATGGCCATTCTGAGTGGTGTGAGGTGATACCTCATTGTAGTTTTGATTTGCATTTCTCTAATGATTAATAATGTTGAACATTCTTTCATGTGTTTGTTGGCAATCTGTCTATCTTCTTTGGAGAAATGTCTATTTAGGTCTTCTACCCATTTTTGGATTGGGTTGTTTGTTTTTTTGATATTGAGCTGCATGAGCTGCTTGTAAATTTTGGAGATTAATTCTTTGTCAGGTGCTTCATTTGCAACTATTTTTTCCCATTCTGAGGGTTGTCTTTTTGTCTTGTTTATGGTTTCCTTTGCTGTGCAAAAGCTTT
>NC_041234.1:91460074-91462823 GCF_002837175.3 Physeter macrocephalus | reverse complement strand
GGGAGTGTTTCCTTAATTTCTCTTTCAGATTTTTCATCATTAGTGTACAGGAATGCAAGAGATTTCTGTGCATTAATTTTGTATCCTGCTGCTTTACCGAATTCATTGGTAAGCTCTAGTAGTTTTCTGGTAGCATCTTTAGGATTCTCTATGTATAGTATCATGTCATCTGCAAACAGTGACAGCTTTACTTCTTCTTTTCCGATTTGGATTCCTTTTATTTCTTTTCCTTCTCTGATTGCCGTGGCTCAAACTTCCAAAACTATGTTGAATAACGGTGGTGAGAGTGGACACCCTTGTCTTGTTCCTGATCTTAGAGGGAATGGTTTCAGTTTTTCACCATTGAGAATGATGTTTGCTGTGGGTTTGTCGTATATGGCCTTTATTATGTTTAGGTAGGTTCCCTCTATGCCCACTTTCTGGAGAGATTTTATCACAAATGGGTGTTGAATTTTGTTAAGCTTTCTCTGCGTCTATTGAGATGATCATATGCTTTTTGTCCCTCAATTTGTTAATATGGGGTATCACATTGATTGATTTGCATATATTGAAGAATCCTTGCATTCTTGGGATAAACCCCACTTGATCATGGTGTATGATCCTTTTAATGTGCTGTTGGATTCTGTTTCCTAGTATTCTGTTGAGGATTTTTGCATCTATATTCATCAGTGATATTGGTCTGTAATTTTCTTTTTATGTAGTATCTTTGCCTGGCTTTGGTATCAGGGTGATGGTGGCCTCATAGAATGAGTTTGGGAGTGTTCCTTCCTCTGCAGTTTTTTGCAGGAGTTTGAGAAGAATGGGTGTTAGCTTTTCTCTAAATGTTTGATAGAATTCAGCTGTGAAGATATCTTGTCCTGGACTTTTGTTTGTTGGGAGGTTTTTAATAATGGTTTCAATTTCATTACTTGTTATGGGTGTGTTCATATTTTCTATTTCTTCCTGGTTCAGTCTTGGAAGGTTGTACCTTTCTAAGAATTTGTCGATTTCTTCCAGGTTGTCCATTTTATTGGCATATAGTTGCTTGTAGTAATCTCTCATGATCTTTTGTATTTCTGCAGTGTCAGTTGTTACTTCTCCTTTTACATTTCTTTTTTTTTTTGCGGTACGCGGGCCTCTCACTGTTGTGGTCCCTCCCGTTGCGGAGCACAGGCTCTGGACATGCAGGCCCAGCGGCCATGGCTCACGGGCCCAGCCGCTTCACGGCATGTGGGATCTTCCTGGACCGGGGCACGAACCCGTGTCCCCTGCATCGGCAGGTGGACTCTCAACCACTGTGCCACCAGGGAAGCCCTCCTTTTTCATTTCTAATTCTATTGATTTGAGTCTTTTCCCTTTTTTTTTAATGAAAAATGATTGAAAAATGGCTAATGGTTTATCAATTTTGTTTATCTTTCAAAGAACCAGTTTTTAGTTTTATTGATCTTTGCTATCGTTTCCTTCATTTCTTTTTCATTTATTTCTGATCTGATCTTTATGATTTCTTTCCTTCTGCTAACTTTGGGGGCTTTTTAAATTTTTTCTCTAATTGCTTTAGATGTAAGGTTAGGTTATTTATTTGAGATGTTTCTTCTTTCTTGAGGCAGGATTTTATTGTTATAAAGTTCCCTCTTAGAACTGCTTTTGCTGCATCGCATAGGTTTTGGGTTGTCGTTGTTTTTTCGTGTGTGGTACGCGGGCCTCTCACTGTTGTGGCCTCTCCCGTTGCGGAGCACAGGCTCTGGACGCACAGGCTCAGCAGCCATGGCTCACGGGCCCAGCCGCTCCATGGCATGTGGGATCTTCCCAGACCGGGGCACGAACCCATGTCCCCTGCATCGGCAGGCGGATTCTCAACCACTGCGCCACCAGGGAAACCCTGGGTTGTCGTTTTTTCATTGTCATTTGTTTCTAGGTATTTTTTGATTTCCTCTCTGATTTCGTCAGTGATCTTTTAGTTATTTGGTAGTGTATTGTTTAACCTCCATGTGTTTGTATTTTTTACAGATTTTTTTCCTGTAATTGATATCTAGTCTCATAGCATTGTGGTCGGAAAAGATAGTTGGTATGATTTCCATCTTCTTAAATTTACCAAGGCTTGATTTGTGACCCAAGATATGATCTATCCTGGAGAATGTTCCATGAGCCCTTGAGAAGAAAGTGTAATCTGCTGTTTTGGGATGGAATGTTCTATAAATAACAACTAAGTCCATCTTGTTTAATGTATCATTTAAAGCTTGTGTTTCCTTATTTATTTTCATTTTGGATGATCTGTCCATTGGTGAAAGTGGAGTGTTAAAGTCCCCTACTATGATTGTGTTACTGTCGCTTTCCCCATTTATGGCTGTTAGCATTTGCCTTATGTATTGAGGAGCTCCTATGTTGGGTGTGTAAATATTTACAATTATTATATCTTCTTTGATTGAGTGCTTGATCAATATGTAGTGCCCTTCTTTGTCTCTTGTAATAGTCTTTATTTTAAAATCTATTTTTTCTGATATGAGAATTGCTGTTCCAGCTTTCTTTTGATTTCCATTTGCATGGAATATCTTTTTCCATCCCCTCACTTTCAGTCTGCATGTGTCCCTAGGTCTGAAGTAGGTCTCTTGTAGACAGCATATATACAGGTCTTGTTTGTGTATCCATTCAGCCATTCTATGTCTTTTGGTTGGAGCATTTAATACTTTTACATTTAAGGTAGTTATCAATATGCATGTTCCTATTCCCATTTTCTTAATTGTTTTGGGTTTGTTATTGTAGGTCTTTTGCT
>NC_041234.1:91380814-91459998 GCF_002837175.3 Physeter macrocephalus | reverse complement strand
TGCTGCTTTTAATATTTTTTCTTTGTATTTAATTTCTGATAGTTTGATTAATAAGTGTCTTGGCGTGTTTCTCCTTGGGTTTATCCTGTATGGGACTCTCTGTGCTTCCTGGACTTGACTATTTCCTTTTCCATATTAGGGAAGTTTTCAACTATAATCTCTTCAGATACTTTCTCAGTCCCTTTTTTTTTTCTCTTCTTCTTCTGGGACCCCTATAATTCGAATGTTGGTGCATTTAATGCTGCCCCAGACATCTCTGAGACTGTCCTAAATTCTTTTTTTTTTTAAATAAATTTATTCATTTATTTTTGGCTGCACTGGTCTTCCTTGCTGTGCACGGGCTTTCTCTAGTTGCGGCGAGCAGCGGCTACTCTTTTTTTTTTTTTTTTTTTTTTTGTGGTACATGGGCCTCTCACTGTTGTGGTCTCTCCCATTGCGGAGCACAGGCTCCGGACACGCAGGCTCAGCGGCTATGGCTCACGAGCCTAGCCGCTCCGTGGCATGTGGGATCTTCCCGGACTGGGACATGAACCCGTGTCCCCTGCATCGGCAGGTGGACTCTCAACCACTGCGCCACCAGGGAAGCCCAGTGGCTACTCTTCATTGAGGTGGCTTCTCTTGTTGCGGAGTGCAGGCTCTAGGCATTCAGGCTTCAGTAGTTGTGGTTCATGGGCTCTAAAGCACAGGCTCAGTAGCTGTGCTGCATGGGCTTAGTTGCTCCGCGGCATGTGGGATCTTCCCGGACCAGGGCTCAAACCTGTGTCCCCTGCATTGGCAGGCGGATTCTTAACCACTGTGCCACCAGGGAATTCCCTGTCCTAAATTCTTTTCCTTCTTTTTTCTTTATTCTGCTCTGTGGTACTTATTTCCACTGTTTTATCTTCCAGGTCACTTATCCGTTTTTCTGCCTCAGTTATACTGCTATTGATTCCTTCTAGAGAATTTTAAATTTCATTTATTGTGTTGTTCATCATTGTTTGTTTGTTCTTTAGTTCTTCTGGGTCCTTGTTAAACGTTTCTTGTGCTTTCTCCATTCTATTTCCAAGATTTTGGATCATCTTTACTATCATTACTCTGAATTCCTTTTCAGATAGACTGCCTATTTCCTCTTTATTTGATTGGTCTGGTGGGTTTTTACTTTGCTCCTTCATCTGCTGTGTATTTCTCTGTCTTTTCATTTTGCTTATCTTACTGTGTTTGGGGTCTCCTTTTCACAGGCTGCAGGTTCGTAGTTCTCGTTGTTTTTGGTGTCTGCACCCAGTGGGTAAGGCTGGTTCAGTTGGTGTGTAGGCTTCGTGGTGGAGGGGACTGCTGCCTGTGTTCTGGTGGATGAGGCCGGATCTTGTCTTTCTGGTGGGCAGGACCATGTCTGGTGGTGTGTTTTGGGGTGCCTGTGACCTTATTATGATTTTAGGCCTCCTCTCTGCTAATGGGTGGGGTTGTGTTCCTGTTTTGCTAGTTGTGTGGCATAGGGTGTCCAGCACTGAAGCTTGCTGGTCGTTGAGTGGAGGTGGGTCTTAGCATTGAGGTGGAGATCTCTGGGTTAGCTTCCGCTGTTTGATATTATTTGGAGCTGGTAGGTCTCTGTTGGACCAATGTCCTGAACTCAGCTCTCCCACCTCCGAGGCACAGGCCTGAAACCCGGCTGGAGCACCAAGACCCTGTCAGCCACACGGCTTTTGGGAAGTCTGAGGTCTTCTGCCAGCATTCAGTAGGTGTTCTGTAGGAGTTGTTCCACGTGTAGATGTATTTCTTTTGTATTTGTGTGGAGGAAGGTGATCTCCATGTCTTACTCCTCTGGCATCTTGAAGGTCTCCATCTGCATAGGTGCTTTTGAAAGGCACAGTCTTCTTATTACCTCATGGCCTAGATTTACCACTTCTTCAGGAGCCTGGCCTGGAGGTGCGCAGGGCCCAGGAGCCCAGCCGAGAACACTTGCATTGGGTGTGTGTCTGTACTCGAATTACCAAGGAGAGTTAACAATATTCTCAATGTGGGTTGGTAGCCTACACTGGGATGTAATTCCTTGCCACCTCCTCCATAGCACTGGACCACTCATGCCCTGGGTGCACGAAATGCAGTGTGTCCCATGGTTGCACTTTATAGAAAGAGTCCTTATTTCTGGGTGGTTGATGCTTTTACTCACAAATTTCTCAAGCAAAACCTAAAATCGTATAATGTCTTGGAACATTGCTAAGCCATAAAGATAGAGACAGGAATAGTGTTTGGCTATAAAGGAAGAGTTATGAACAGCACAGATCTGAGTGGCTCCTTTAACACATCAGGAGGCCAAAAGCTTACTGTTCACAGGAGGAAAAAGTACTGAATTAGTGGCCTGATCCATAATCCATGTTCCTGTGCCTTCTTACTTGATGGAGCCATGTGGTTACCAATCTCAGCTCCCTTCCCACAATGTGGCCTTTGGAACGTCCTTGAAGGTCTCTTGCCACATTCCTGAGAGCTCTTTTACCAGCCCTTGCTCTGCCCTTCATTTTGCCCCTCATCTAGGGGCTATCCTGTCTTATGTTTTGAGCTGATCTGAGGTCCCTCTGTGTCCATTTATGTCTGTTTTCAGGGCTAGGCCAGGTTTGACGTTGACTCATCGTAATGTTTTTCATTTGGAAGCAAATTTAATAGCCCCAGATGGGATTTTTTTTTTTTTTTTACATTTTCATTTTATTTCTAGCAGAAACCCTCCAAATCAATAGTTGTAAAAAGAGGTACCATTTATTCTAATATTAGTACGGGCTTCCCTTACCACATTGTCCCGGGGGCCACTCAGGTTGTGGGACGGCTGAGTGAATGATGCTCTTCTCTGGTGTATTTCATCCTGAGAGCAATAGAGATGAAAGTGCTATAAGGAATGGATCACCTCAGCTGGAGCTCTTTTTAAGATAAGGAAACAAGCTAATGAAAGTTAGTCTGTCATGAGCAATTTATACTCAGCTAACAAGAGCAAATATTTTAAAAGAAAAAAAAAAGACCATTTGCCATAGCAGAGAGAAATTTCCATAATAGCAGAAAGTTGCACAAAACCTGGAGTTGAAGTGTAGGAATGTGAGTGGAAAGGAAAAGGGGCAGCTCTTTCAGGTTGTCAGGAAGCCTGGGCACCTGTCCTGGTCCTGTGACTGATTTTATTCAATATGACACCCACCTCTTCTAAGTTGGAACACCTGGTTGCATTTCCTTATCTAGAAAATGGGGCAAAATATACCTGTCTTACACAGATACATACCATCAGTCACCAAGTCCTACTTCGAGAAGAATTATGAAATACTGTCCCTCTTCTATCTGTACTTTTTGGCCACAACTAGAGTTGATACCTTTTTCTTGACCTCCCGCACGTGCCTCCTAACCTATCTTTCTGCCTCTGGCCTCTCTCTTCTACAGTCTAGTCTCCACTAGACTGCCAGATGAATCTTCTTAAATCCACGTGCCCCCCCCCCCGCCCCCCCCCACCCCGCCTAAATCCACTTTTAATCACGTCTTCTCTCTGCTCTGAAATCTTCAGTTGCTCCCAAGTACCTATTGAATCAATTTACATTCCTGGGCCTGGTAATCAAAAATCTCTCTGGTCTACACCTGTAACTTATATAATATTGAATATCAAGCATACTTCAATTAAAAAAAAAAACTCTCTGATCTGACTCCTATTAGGATTTCCATCTTCATTCTCCACACCTCCCTTTTATTAAAAAATATATATATACATATATATATATATATTTATATTTATTTATTTATTTATTTATTTATTTTTGGTCCCGCCATGTGGCTTGTGGGATCTTAGTTCCCCAACCAAGGATCGAACCCATGCCCCTCTGAAGTGGACATGCAGTCTTAACCACTGGCCCTCCAGAGAAGACTCTCCCTTGTATTCTTGCATACTCCATCCAGCCTATAGCATTTATCCTCTGCAAATGCCCTGTAGTTTCTCAGAGCCTTTAGGATTTTGTCATTTCCTTATCCTTCCTTTTTGTTTCCAAGCATCAAAATTCAATGTTCTCAATATTCTGTAATAACCTAAATGGGAAAAGAAACCCGAAAAAGAATAGATACATGTATATGTATAACTGAATCACTTTGCTGTACACCTGAAACTAACACAACATTGTTAATCAACTATAACTCCAATATAAAATAAAAATTAAAAAAAAAATGCAATGTTCTGAGGACCCAATTGAAATGCCATTTTGTCCCCTAAAGCTTTTTGCTATCTCCCTTGGGGACATCTGTTTGGTGAGGATATTATGAAGGGAACTCAAGCAGTACCTGGTGGTTGAGTGAGATGATGTCTCAGATCCCTTCTAATTCTACTCACTTTTCTAAGCAGTGCTTGTGGGATGAAAAGTGAGGCGTGAACACTCCTGTTTTGATAGATCCTATCCTGTCGCCCACCTCATGTTTTTCCTCCCTCCTCCTACCCTGAGTTCCTGCTTTCTTTGTTCATCCTGGCAGAGTACCTTGTTTCCACCAAAGAGGCAGTCAAGCTGGGGACTTATATTGGAGGAGACAGGATGTGCCTCAACATTGCTCTGAGAAAAAATGATGCCAGTCTGTTGGCCTGGCGCACTGTCACAAAACAAGTTTAAATCACCAGCACTGCTTTCTTCTCTATATTCATCCAGTATTGTGTGTCACTCTTCAACCACTGTCTTGCTCTCCTTACTCCTTCGTGTACACATCTTCCTCTCTAGACTTTAAGCTCTTTGAGGGCAGAGACCTTTTCTTGTTAATCATTTTGTCCCCCATAATGCCTCTGGGTGTTCAGTCAATGCCTGGTGACTTGAATTGACAGTGGATGAGGAAGGCGATTTGGAGGTCTTTTTCCCCTATTACAGGGCAGGAGGTACAAAGTAAAGGATTCCTTGACCCCTTTCCATCCTCTGTGACACCAGCCTTTGTGATGCTTCCCTCTGCGGCTGGGCGATAACCAGTCTCCTACTGCAGCTCTTGGATTTGGGCAGCAATTCCACTGAGTCCCTAGGAGACAGAGCAATTTCAGGAAGAATGAGTTGTTTGTTTGGTTTCCATTCCAAGCAGGGAAAACAAACAGCAGTATAGCATCGTCCAGCCATGACCCTTTCACTAGGAATCCTACAGCCATATGACACACCATGTCAACACAATCCACTGAGCATGGATGGGGTGCAACCCCTGCAGTGACGACATCCGAGAGGACTGCCACGCTGACCGTCTGGAGAAGGGGAGCTTGTGGAGCCTGCTTCAGTAGCTCAGCTCTGCAGGGCAGTCTGGGAGTAGCTGGAAGGGTAGCCACACAAACCCTGGCGAGCAATGGCAGTCTCTATGAGGAAACTCTGGAGGCCAAGTTCATTAGCTAACATAGGTGTTTTCATTTCCCCTATAGCTCTGATCACAGGTGCCAGGTCTCTTTCTCCCTTTTTTATCCCTCTCTCTTTCTCTCTCTCTCTGGATTCTGGAGGGTAAGAGACAGGCCAAAGCGAACAAGGACACGTATATTCGGATCTAAGAACTCTCTCATATATATATGAAACCCTCAGAGGCTCAACAAACGCCAATTTGAAGTACTGCATTTTTTTCTTTATTGAAGTATAGCTGATTTACAATATTGTGTTAGTTTCAGGGAAAGAGCAAAGCGATTGAAGTACTGAATTTTTAAATTGCGTCGAAACCCACGCACAGAGGTAATAATAAAAACGCTCAGATTAAGATATTGACTCATACCATCAGCACATAATAGAGACAGAATATTGTGGGTTAGACTAGAAGTAGAGAGAAACGACTTGGCTCTAGTATAATCAGGGGTGTTGAGGGAAGGAAAGAATGGGAAAAGTTTAGTCAGCCTGGGAGCCGAGAGCGGCCAGGGCCAGAGGGACTCAGACTCAGATTCTGGGAGGTGTACACATTCCAGGCATCAAGGAGGCCTTTTTTCTCAATTGGACAGCATCTATTCTGAGCTCTGAGTTCATGTACATCCTGCCATCTTCTAATGATGAATTAGTCTGTGGTCCCTTAATATCAGGAAGGGGTTTGGACGGTACGCGTGCGCGCACACACACACACACACACACACACACACACACTCCACTTTGGTCTCTGTAAAGGAATACCATCTAAATGGATACTGGGGTGTTCTGGTTTCCATAGCAGTCTCTTGCGAATTTGGTAGCACGAGTGAGTCTTCCGGAGTCTGACCCACCTAGAAATACACACAAGATTGAGTGTCTGGTCATACAAGGCTAAGGAGCAGGCTCTGACCTATGGTGTTTGCTAAAGGCTTCCCAAAAAGCCTTTGACTGGCTGGCTTGTCCTCTTGCCCCTTTGACACTCCTCCACGTCAATGCCACCAGTCTCGAATCACAGCCAGGGAGCTGATGAGCCTTGCACCACCTGATGGCAGCCGGTAGCATCCCCAGATTCCAGAAAATGTCTCCTGAGTGCTCTCCTCCCCCATAGCCATTGCAGTTGGGGGTGTTCATCTTGTTTGCCCATTTCCTCTTGCATTTTGCAAATGCCTGAGCTGTGTTTGTGTCTTTTCCTACCTTCAGTTCGGAACAATCTGTTCAATTCAAAGAGCCAGCAGCTTCCCCAATGTGCAAGGAAACAGGGTCTGAGTAACCAGAGACTTGGTTTTTCTCCTGCTGCCAATATCTCCGGGAGGGTAGAGGGTTGGTAGAAATCCGTTCATTTTAATCCGGTGTGTTTTGTGCTGCTAAACTGTCATTGTCTTCTCTTGATCCCTCTCATCTATTGTTACAATAAGAAAAGCACTACTTTGCGTTCACATTCTGCATCTTTTAAAGTTTTTTCTACAGTTCTTATTACAATAAGCAATCAGTTTTTCTTTAATTATGCCTTTTGAAAATGCTGCATTATCTAATGTAATTTGTATTATCTATTGAGTTGACAGTTATACCTGAATGGACCCATTGAGAGTATTTCTGTGAAAATCACTGGGGAAACAAAGGTTTTCTTTTGAGATACTTGATGTTACGTGTTGAATCGTGTCCTCTAAGAATTCATATGTTGAAGTCCTCACCCCTCAGTACCTCAGGATGGGGCCTGATTTGGAAATAGGGTCATTGCCAATGTTAACTAGTTAAGATGAGGTCGTACTCCAAAAGGGTGGCCCCAATCCAATATGACTGGTGTCCTTGTGAGAAGGGGAAATCTGGAGACAGGCACAAACAGGGAGAACACTTGAAGATGATCAGGGTTCCATTTTCTGCAAACTAAGGAACACCAAAGATTGCCAGCAAACCACCAGGAGCTAGGAGAGAGGCATGGCACAGATTTCCTCCCTCAGCTCTCAGAGGGAACCGACCCTGCTGACACCTTGATCTCAGACTTCTAGCCCCTAGGACTGTGAGACAAGAAATTTCTCTTGTGCAAGCCACCCAGTTTGTGGTCCTTTGTTACGGCAGCCCTAGCAAACTAATCTACTTGATCTCCTGCACGTTCCAGCTAAGCATGTATTCTGGAGAGTGAGAAACACATGGGTTGTGAATTCAAAAAGTGTTACACATTTTGGAAGAATACTGAGAGTCTGAAGGTGACTGGAGAGCCAGCTCCAGGCAGCCACATCCGTGGGCTGCCTGAGAAAGTAGAGATGGGGAGGGGGGCTTGGAGCCCCCCAAAATACTCAGGTGACCCTACACAGCTTCTTTCGCATATTTATAAAGTCACAGGTGCTCACTTCTCCCCTCATTCCCAAGAAGGTGTGGAGGGTGTGTGTCCGGTTGGGGTGTGTGTGTTTAGCAGTGTCTGGTTGATAAATGGGCTGAAGAGCTTTGCCTGCACAGCTCCGTAGACTGGAAGTGAGTCGACCTTCCAATGCGGGCCCGACCTTCCAATGTGGGCCCAGGCTCTCAGCTGTATCAAATGAGTCAGCTAGAGCAAGGCCCACACAGATGAATTCAATTTGTGAATGTTTGGCCTCGGGCCTGGGAGGGCCCTGCCGGGTGCTTCAGGATAAAACAATTCAGCAGAGCTCTGGGGAGGAGTGGTGAGACCTACCCAGGGGCCGGCGGTTCTGCCTAGGACTTCCTCTCGGGCCTGTATGTGAGGACAAGCCCTTGGCCCTCTCTGGCTCTCCTGCCTCTGCACCCTGAGCTCCTGACCTGAGGTGGCACCCCGATCCCAGGCGTCTGATATTCTGCCAGTTGCTTTCTAGCTGTGAGTATCCATGGCAGCAGTTGCCAAAAAGGAAACAAGCGCCAGATTCTTAGGTCAGCCTAGTCTTTCCGGAGGCCAGCCAGGGAGGGCATGCCTGGTGTTCTCAGCCTGCCTGGCCTGTAGCCAGAAAATCAGTGCTGCTCCAGTTGGAAAGACTTTGTAGAGACTTAGAAACTGTATCTGGCTTGTGTGCTTTTTTTTTTTTTTTTTTTTTTTCTTCCGGTATGCGGGCCTCTCACTGTTGCGGCCTCTCCCGTTGCGGAGCACAGGCTCCGAACGCGCAGGCCCAGCGGCCACGGCCCACGGGCCCAGCCGCTCCGCGGCATGCGGGATCCTCCCGGACCGGGGCACGAACCCGCGTCCCCCGCATCGGCAGGCGGACTCCCAACCACTGCGCCACCAGGGAAGCCCGGCTTGTGTGCTTTTAAGCGGCTTATTTTTCCAAAGCCTGTTCTTGGCTTATTGGTCAAGATTCAGTGGGTGTGTGTTTTAAGTGGGATATCCACATTTCCTAAACCAGAACTGGGTTAGGGGGTCTAATCACAGGTTTTGGGAGGAGAGATTTATGTAGGTGGAAAGCCTTACAAAGGTATAAAAATGAAGTCACATGGAGTTAAATTTGACAAATCACCTTTTGAAAAGAATAGCTATATGAGATGATATGAAGTGGGGACAGACCAGAAAAATTCACAATAGATAGTACTGAGTGTCAGTTATGTACCAGGTGTTGTTCTTGTTCCTTGAAATATATGGGGTAGAAAATTAACACCAACATCCCTCCCATCATGGAACTTACATTCTAGAATCGGGGCTGTGTTATCATCAGTCTTTCAAAGGTCCTTTCCTGAGATGTTTCTAAAAGGTAAGGTCTTTTTAGGTGTTGGCCTTTCAGTGAATAAACTTTGCTAAAGTGAATCGGCTATTAACGGCAGTATTTGTTTATCTGTCCCACATGGGAAATGTTGGAAAAGCCATCTGGCCATGGCTCTGACTGGCACTTGGTTGGGGAATATAGAATTGAATTTTAGTCCTTGGGTGACTTTATCTCATACGCTGGGCACACCTCTGTTGGGACCCAGTAATTAAACAAAAGAGCAGCGCACTCTGGTTGTCTGGATGTACACTTTATAGGGTTTCGGTACCTGAGTCCTTTCAACTGATGTAGGCATTGTATGGAGTTATAGCCTTTGAAGTGGTCAGTGCTTCCGCCACATCACAAAGTCCAGCCCTGTGTGCTGTGCAACTTCCTGTATGTGGCTGTCGTTATGTACCTTTAAAAAAATTTTGTGTGTGTACCTTTTATGTATCCTTAGTATGCAAAACCAGGGCCTGACACGTGACAGGTTTTAAAATACTCATGCAATGAATGAATGAGCAAATGGATGCCTGGATGATAGTTTGGCTTGTTAGCAAGGGGAATGTTAGTTCTTCTTGCACTTGTGGGATAAGGTGTCCTTTAAAATCAAGGTGTGGGCCACGAGGAACAACGGGTCCCCGGGCTTTGAAGTTATACTTCTCCCACGGGGGAGTTGTGCTGACATTAAGGAGGAGCCGGAGTTGATTGACCAACTCAAGACCTTGAGTCAGTTTCTAAGGCTCATAGGGTTGCATAGCTGTTTCTCTAATTCTCAGATTTTGGTGCCCATGAGAAACACCTGGATGCCTTGCTCAACAGATCGTTTGGCCCCACCCTCAGAGTTTGGACTCATTACATCTGGGGTGGGGCCCAAGAACCGGCACCTCTAAGAAGTTACCAGGTAGTGCTAACAATGCTGTTGGCCTGCGGACCTCTTTTTGTGAACCTCTAATCCATAAGCAGCGCTGATATAATTGACAGTGGAGCGGTTCAGCATGTGTGCTCTGACCAGTAGTGAAATCCCAGTTCTACCATTTACCGTGTAGCCCAGGGCATATTTCTTCACCTTTCTGTAAGTTGGAATATTATTACTGCCCACTTCCTAGGATTGTTGTGCAGACCAGATAATGCACATAGAGAGCTTAGCATACCACTTGGAACTGATTAAATGCTGAATAGATGTTAAGTACTCTGATCACTGCTTTGTATTGCAATAGCTTGATACATAGTAGACGCTCAATTAAATGGATGATGAAGCAGGTGTTAGTTGGGGTCCTAGAAAAGGAGAATTTTGAGTTAAAAAAATTCAAACTTTTGGCCTTTAATATTTAATTTAAGATGGAGGCAGATGCCTGGATGTGGCTTCAGGTGAAATGTTGGTGGTAGAGCAGCACAAATCATTTGCTGGTATTTTTTTCTGACCCCAGATATGTCTTGACCAGGCATGCAGTGGATTAGAATCTGCAAGAGAACCAAAGGCTGAGGGTTGGTGGGGATGTGACAGTTGGTCTGTGAGACCCTCGAACCTGGTGTCAAATGTCCTTAGTTTAACATCACATGTGATCCAGAGACCAGTGGGAAAGCCAAATCCAGTGTTTAGAATATGTCTGTGGTTCTGTTTAAAATCCACATTCAGCAGAAAGACTCAATGGGTTTGTTTGAAATGGGAAATTTCTTTCTTCTTTGTGTGTGCACATACTCAGTATTTTCCCAAGTATGGTCCACAGGCCATTTGCATTCACATGGGGGGGCTTGGCGAAAATGGAGATTCCTGAGCTAGACCTAATGAATTAGAATCCCTAGGAGTGGGAGCAGAAAGTCTTCATTCTAAAAAGCATCCCACTATTCTGGGATTCACCGGAATAGTTTGGGAAACACCACCACAAAAGACGATCCATCCTAGGGACTTCCCCGGTGGTCCAGTGGTTAAGACTCTGTGCTCCCAATACAGAGGGCCCTGGTCGGGGAACTAGAGCCCACGTGCAGCCACTAAAGACCCAGCACAGCCAAATAAATGTTAAAATAGACTATCCGTCCTATATGACAGCAAGGATGGTTGACAATATAAAGTTCATTCCAAGGCCACACATATTTTGGAATTTGTCTCCTGCACCCTGTCCCAACACTCGTCCTGTATACATTAGAGGCCAGCAGTCCAACATGATTTACTAATACTTATCGCTGTCGTTGTTGTGGCATGTGCAGAGCTGGATGCTCTGAGTTTATAAAATTGGAGAAGGGGAGTCCTGATTTCAGGTGACTCTCATCGTGCTGAACTGGCTCAACCAAGAGCCTTTGCTCTTGTGTGTCCTTTTACAAAATGTAATAAATGCTCCTGGAGTCTATTCTCAGGGCTAAAACCAACCGCCCTGTTCCACTCTAGATCTCTTTGATTTCAAAGTCCGTAGCCAGTAATCCCAGACGTACTTCATTAATTGGAAGAGGCAGAAATTAATAGGTAGAATTCAAATAAGTCGGGACCGGTGCCCAACCAATGGAAGGTCATCCATGCCAGGGAGCGGTTAAGCTTCTGTGCTGGGTGTCTGCACGAGGCTCTTCAGTGTTTGCCAGTTCCGTAGGGCTGAGAGCTTCTCTTCACTCTGCTTATCTCTGGCTTGGCCTGGCCAAGTGACTCTGGTTTCTATTTTTGGCCTTCACTTGTTACCTTACTCTGCCATCTCCCGTTTCTGATTGTGACCTGGCAACCTATGCTCATCCAGAATCCTATACTGCATCTGTCACCTTTTGCCATCTCTGCTTATCCACAAAGGAGAAGTGACTTCAGGAACCGTATAAAGAAAGAGCCGGCATCATCTCTCTGTGCCTCGTAGGCCTGTAAATTTGCACACCCATCACACCCACTGGCACGGTGTGATAACTTGTTGAAATACAAGCATTGGTTACCCATGTGTTTAACCACGTAGTACAGCTCTTTGAAGAATAAACAGTGATATCTGCATCATGAAGAAAAATCGGCAAATCCTTTAATGAGGGTATAGATGATATCCTCTATAATGTTACGGAGGATCACAAGTAAAAATGTAAGACACGATGTGTGATGTCAGAACACTGAAATTTTGCCCGAGTCTTAGTTCCCCCTTGTGAAGGGGAATAAAGAAAGCACGTATTTATTGAGCACCTGCACTCTGCAACTTACACAGGTTTCAAGAGGCCCAGATGGGGTCTGAACTGAGGTCTAGCTGATGTTATGCTACTTTTGGGAAATTCAAATATGTTCATTTTCTCATGACCACAAATGGCCTTCTCCAAGGAGAAACCTCTTGAACAGTTTTCTAGGGCAACAGCAATACACGTGGAACCTCATCTGATAAAGGTGTTTGGCCTCATTGTGGAGGTGAGTTGTGTTTCTTTAGTTCTGATGATCTGTGTTTATATACTTTTTTTTTTTTTTTTTTTTTTTTTTTTGGCGGTACGCGGGCCTCTCACTGCTGTGGCCTCTCCCGTTGCGGAGCGCAGGCTCAGCGGCCATGGCTCACGGGCCCAGCCGCTCCGCGGCACGTGGGATCTTCCCGGAGAGGGGCACGAACCCGTGTCCCCTGCATCGGCAGGCGGACTCTCAACCACTGCGCCACCAGGGAAGCCCATACTTTTGTTTTTATTACATAATTTTTGCCCACCAGTTTCTAAAACAAGCAAACTTTGGCTCTGATTAAAGAGAACAGCAGCAAATCAATCTCGTGTGATTGGTACTGTAAATGTTTGAATTACACTTATTCCGTATCTCTGTTGCTTTATGCTGTCTGTTGACATGAAGAAGTCCCGTTGGCCTGTGCTGACGTGCTGGTTTAGAAGGCATCGCCTTGGTGGGAGGTACAGTGGGATTCTGCCTAATGGGAAAGGGAGGCTCGGATAAAGGCTCTGCAGAGAGATGGCAGCTCTGATGAGGTTCAATGCCGCCTCCTGAGTGAGTGGAACTCTGACCCGAATATGCAGATCTTAATTTTGAGAGACTAACTTCTAAAAGGAGTCAGTTAAAATGGAGGATTAACCGAGGGACTCCTTTATTATGTAAGGGAGTGCATTTAACACTTAAAGAAGCTTTCTGTCTGGCACTGAGGGGCAGAGCTGGGATAAAAATCAGACTGCAAACACTTGAAAGTTGTGATTTTTTTAAAACCCATTTATTGAGGGGAAACCCCCCCCCCACCCGCCGTGACTCTCAACATACATACATATTCTGCTAATGTTCACACCACCACCAGAGTATATTCTTATCCCCATTTTACATATGGGGAAACTGAGACTCGGGAAGGTGCAGTGACTTGTCTGATATTATACAGATAACAAGTAGCAGGTTTGAATCCAGCTTCGCCTAACTCTTCTCACCTGTCTTCGTTGGTTCAGGCTGCCACAACCAAATACCACAGACTGGGTGGCTTAACCAACAAATTATTTTTTCTCAGTTCTGGAGGCTAGAAGCCCAAGATCAAGGGGGTCGGCAGGGATGGTTTCTCCTGAGGCTTCTCTCCTTGGCCACCTTCTCGTTGTGACGCCAATTACAGTTGGCAAACACAGTTGGTTCCTTTCAGCGCCTGTAGTGAAAGCTCAGGGCTGAGGTAAAATTCCTGCGCAAGACTTTCAAAGCCGACGTAAGAATGATCTCAAATCTTAAACAACAGTAACAGAACTTGAATGACCATGCAACTGCAGCCCCCGTGCTTGGGGTCTGGCTCGCTTTTGGGGTCCCGCTACTGGCAAGCTGTTTTAGGACCTCATTTCCCTCACCCTGGGGACAGAATATAAAGGCCCACCGTCTGTGCGCACCACATTTGTTACTTTCTCCAAACTGCTGGGCTTGTTACTCTGTCAGAGGTGGAAATTAGGTTTGTCTGACATCATATTCTTCATTGTCAGGTTGATAGATTTCCCTGTGTGTCTCAAAATCTTTGTCAATTGATTATTTTCCTTTTTTTTTTTTTTTTTTCTTTTTTCCAGGATTTTTCTAGGTATGAAAGTTAACAAGTCTCTAATTTCTGACCATCGTTTCTCCCATTTTAAATGCTGCTTTCTGGTCACCCTCATTGTCAGGCTTCTCGCAGTTTTCCATGAGCAGGATTCATATGCAGCAAAAAACTAGAAGTCGGCCAAGCTGATTTTTGACCCTTCCCCACTTTCCACTCCTCTCTCGCCTGGAGGAACTCTTCCTTACTTCCACCAGGAATTTAGACTGTGCTCCCACCCCCGTGATGGGCTTATATTCTTGCCTGGAAAGCAACTCAAGTTGCTTCCCACCCACCTCCAGGTTTAAGGTATTATCATTCCATAGTTTTTACCATTTTAATAGGGACTTTTAAAACTCTTCAAAGACCTAGGGACAGAGTCTCAATTGGTGGAATTTCACAGAAGAGTGTGCACCCAAGTAGGTTGGGAGCTTCTTTTTATCTCAGCACCGCTCGACTCAGAGGCAGTCTCTTACTCCAGCAGTTTTCAATGGGGGAAAAAAGGAATCTGTAGTGATGGTAGCCTCGGTTCCCAGGTGTTTAGAATCTTCTCTCGATCCAGGAATCTGTTCCAGAAAAAGTGCTTCACCTAGCTCCTGATTCAATGAAAGGGCTAAGGTTTTTGAAAGATGCGAAACTATTTGAGCTCACTTTGCTAAGAATTAATTGTTCAAGGTCGTCAATGCAAATGTGAGCAATCTTTTAAAAAGAGAGATTAAAAATGTCATGGTAAAGGGGCGGGGTTGTGAGGACCGTGCGGTTAAGTATGTGTTAGGTAAGCCTGGCTGCAAAACTACTGGGGTCATCAAATACTGGAATGTCAGACTTGGAAGGGACCCTGGAGGTTCTCTAGCTTATTTATCTAATGGGAGGCAATGTGGAATATGGGGGGAAAAAAAGAAACACGTGCTCTGGAGTCAGAAGGACCTGGGTTGTTTGAATCTCACTCTTAGCGGGTGACCTTGAAGAAAGGAAGACCTTTTGGGGCCTAGGTTCCACTTTTGCAAAATGAGTATGATAATGTCTCCTAACGGGAGTAGTTGTGAGGTCTGGAGATCATGCATATTCAAAGTACCGGGAACAATGCTGGGCCCATTGGAGGTGTTCAACAAATGACGGCGGCATTATCATCGTCATTAGGTTACAGATGAGGAACTGGAAAAGCAGAGGCTAAATGACTTACTCCGATAATTTAGCGTTTTATTTAAGAACCGGGACTTAGAGCCCAGGTCTCCCTCGTCTCTGACTCCGTCAACTGTCAGGTCGACTGAAATAAAAATGCACAATATGAGAGCTGTGAGTTTCAGTTTTACTGGGGGACTTACTGAGGACTGTAGCTTGAGAGACAACCTCTCAGAAAGCTCTGAGGAGCTGCTCCGAAGAGGTCAGGGAGAAATGAAATAGGGGAGAAAAAAAAAAAAAAGGTAAGGGAGAGAGGTCAGCATATATGTGATTTTGGTGAAGGCTACATATAATTAAGCACTCATCTCAGTAGAGGGTTGTGCTAGTCACGAGGGACAGATATCTCAGTTAATGGTTTTAGTGCTTTTCTAAGTCTCAGAAGATGCAAGAATCGCGGTTTATAAAATTTTCTCCCGAAAATAGCTATCTGAAGGCCTTGTTCTGCCACTTTTCCCAGAGCACTGAGTGTCTCATTCCTGGTCTCCACCCTGAAGGTCAGTCACTGCAGTGGCTAATGACTTAATTCTTATAGAACAGGGTGGCAAGTGACATTCTTTAGTTGGCAGTCACATGTAGTACATGCCCTTTATAAGAAAATGCCAAATTGGGGTAAGAATTAAAGACTCCATCTAGTGAGCTGGATGCCTGGGGTAACTATTATTCCCCTTTGTACTCTAAAAAAGGTTTGCTCAGGAGAAGACTGCCAGTCTAACAGAAGTCTCCTGGAAGTCACCTCCCAGAAAGAGAATGACAAATGTTGAGTGGCTGTGGGGTTTGTTCTAAAGAAAGAGCCATTAGTATTTTTATGTAGTGACACAGTCGCCATTTTCAGTTGAACAATTTGGAGTTCATTGATTCTGAATATCTTTGATATCACCTGTCTGTAAGTATTCACTCCATTTGATGCAGAAAGGAAATTGAGGTCTACAGAGGTGAGGGACTTGCCCAGTGTAACAAAGCTGGTAAGCGGCAGAATCGTTATAAGGACCAAGGTCTCCTGACTCAGTTCAGAGCACTTTCTAGCCCACAATCATTCCCCAGATTAAAAAACCCTTTTATTTTCTTGGTGTTGTACATTCTGTGGGTTTGGACAAATATTAAATGACATATATCCATCACTGTAATGTCATATAGAGTATTTTCACTGTCCTAAAAATCCTCTGTGCTCTACCTGTTCATCTCCTTCCACCCCACGCCCTCAATGGCAACTACTGATCTTTTTTTTGTCTCCATAGTTTTGCCTTTTCCAGGAGGTTATATAGCTGGAATGACGTAGTCTTTTCAGATTGGCTTCTTTCATTTAGTAACATGCATTTAAGGCTCCTGCATGTCTTTTCATGGCTTGATAGCTCATTTCTTTTTAGTGCTGAATAATATTCCACCGTTTATTTGTCCATCCACCTATTGATGGACATTTTAGTTGCTTCCAAGTTTAGACAGTTATGAATAATGCTGCTACAAACATCCATGTGCAGGTTTCTGTATGGACATGTTACCAACTCCTTTGGGTAAATACCAAGGAACATGATTGCTGGATCATACAGTAAGAGTATGTTTAGTTTTGTAAGTTACCGTCAAACCATCTTGCAAAGTGGCTGTACCATTTTGCATTCCCACCAGCGATGAATGAGAGTTCCTGTTGCTCTACATCCTTGTCAGCATTTTCTGTTATCAGTGTTCTGGATTCTGGCCATTCTAATAGATGACCCTTTTATTTTTTTCTTGCCCTTTTAGATGTCAAAGTTTTGAATAATAACTGATTAGGGATCTAATGGTCCCTTGGGACTGTTTGAGACAATGTTACCCAGGTATCTTTATTACCGGCAAGTGGTACCACCAACTTGACTTTTTAAAAACTGATTCTGCAGGGTTTTGAATATAGTTGGCTGGAGACCCAGGTTCCTTCCTCTATATCCCACTCTGGCGCTCCAGAAGATTTAAGTCCCTACTTTGGTCTCCCTGGTCTGACTCTTGGTCTAGCTGTAGACATATTTTAGCCCACAAGAAGGTTAGCCTTCACCTAACCACTAAGGTCCTGGAATTGGCCCCATCTGGCAGGACATTGAAGCTCATCAAGGGCCTTTTCCCCATCTGTCTGGTTTTCCTTTGTGTTCATTTCCTGAGCAACCCTATGCTCGTTCCCTGGGACCTGGATCCTCTGCTTCCTACTTCTAGTGTTGGGAACTTCTTGGCGATTTCTAGAACTTCCTTTTTTCAGGATATGGTAACTAATCCTCTTATGCTCCTGATAAGAGTTTTAGAGCCTGTCAGAGGAACCTGATGGTATCCCAGGGCTGGGGTGGCAACTGCAGACCTGTGCTGAGGGCTGTAATAGAAAACATATATTTCACTGTAGCAACCAAAGTCTTGCTGTAACCAAAAGATTAACTGGGAGAGGTGCCGCCACCATATAGCCTGCAGAATCTTTCAGAATAGCTTTACAAATGATTTCACTCGTTTGGTGGCAGTCCAGTCAAAAATACCACTAATAGCATTTGCGGAGGTGAGCGAGTGCTGACAGTATTTTATAATCTGACTCTTAGAAGTAGTGAATCTTTGAGTTAAAATTACATATCATTAATATGACAAAAAGGGGCATTGTTAAACCTCTTGGTATCTTTTCTTCCCAGCAGCTGGAGGTGAGGGCTACCTGGGAGGGTCTCTGTGACTGGCCTCAGCTTGACTGTGTGACCTTGGGCTGGAAGCAGTAGAGATGGGAGGGAGGAGAAATAAAGAAGGGTCTCCTGGAATTTCTTAGGCCCATCTATATGCAAATCACTTAGCATTATGCAAATTATTTCTCTGAAATTCAATTAGACTCACGAGAGTAAACAATTTCCACTCCCACCACTATACTTTCTGCCTCCTGACCAAGTTTTCTTATCTGTCAAAGGAAGAGAGCTATTGTTCTGTATGTCCTACTAGGGAACAAGAATGGGACAAACAGCAGATAGTCCCTCACTGAGGCAAAACCACTTCTGGTCAAACACGTTGGGAGGCGCTGCTGGATGTAGCTAGGGAAAGTTGAACAAAGCCTGACAGGAACTCCTGAGGTACAAAAAGTCACACTGAGCTGTAGCCCGCCAGGCAGACATAACACTCGCCATACTGCTTTTTCTGGACTCCATTCTCTTCATGGTTTCATGGGGCCTGTATTTCAGGTATGAGGACTATTGACTACAAACACTTTCTGTACCAAAGGTCCATAGCTCTCTTCTACACACCCACACACCCAGTGACTCATTCAACAAATATTTGAGTGCTACAGTTTGCCAGGCACTGAGGGAGGATACAAAGATGTGGCAGGTGCTGAAAAGAAATGTATAGTTTTTATGAGAATATAGGACACAGGGACCAAATGTGGGATGGGAGCTAGCCAGTTGAATAGGGGTGAAACACGCTCCTGTAGAAGAAAGGCATGGGTAAAGGCTCTGAGGATAAAGGAGTGTAACTGTTTTGTCATGAGTGGAAAGGAGAATCGGGTAATATTAGGTAGAGAGGTTGGCTGGGACCAGATCACACGCAAGGTCTTATAGACCAGAGTAAGTATTTGCCTTCACTGACTCATTCTCCCCATTCTTCAGGCATGTCTCCCTTATTGTCCAGGCTTTGAGGTTCTTCTACCTTTTATATTAGCTCCCTAGTCCCCAACCTTCAGTAGGAGGAGACTACCGGTATCCCAGGACCAAAGGTGGCTGTGCAGATGGTGAGCACAGGATATGTCCGCTTTATCAAGGGGGAACCATTTAGGGCTGGTTCTTTTAGGACAGGCAAACCAAAGAGCTCTGGGTACCATGGAGAGTATCCTTACAGACTGTGTTACTTGCTGTCAAGAAATAGTATATGTAAATCATTTCTTCAAAGTGGGTCTAACTGTGCAAGTCAATGAGGGACTCATAAAAAAAAAAAGGAGGGAGTCATAAAATTCCTGGGTTATTTAGTCATCAATGTGCCTTATTTTGTCTTGCATCCTCATCACTGCTGTCTAGTACATATTAGCCGCTTACTAAGTACCTGCTGAATGAATGAATGGATAATACCGATAATCTTATATGGGTCGAAGCCTGTGAGGACAGTTATCATAAATCCACAAACTGGTGCCTTGGGCCATTGTGAGAGAACTGGGCTGACTGGAGGGTTGTTGATATGAACCAGTGATGGTTTTCCTAAAACAAGCAGTGTGGGCTTAGGACCCATCTGAGAACCCTCAACATCAGATTTCATGGACTCAGGGCCTCCTGGAATGTGGTATCTCAGAGATTCCAGATTAAGGTACCATATGTCATCTAGATCAGCCATGTATCCATAACGATCTCACTGGAACAGTTAACAAAATAACGTGTGTGGGTGTGGGATTGCGGGGGAGATTGTGCGCTTTCTGAAGGAAAATTCATTCGGGTGCTACTAAGAAAAACATTGTGTTAGAGCCATCAAATATTGCTTCTGGATGACTCGAGGAAGCTTCATTTTTAAAGACAGAAGAGGAAAGTAGGGATCAGAAAAGGAAAATACTAAACAACGGTCGTTCTACTGGGCAGTAGAGTGTCGTAAAGTCTTTTTACTCAACATTTCACCAGGTGCTAAGTGCTAACCCCAGTGAGTCATTCTGAGTCATACGATGCCAGAAGTCATTTATTTGTCCAGAGACAGATTGGAGATTAGTCTCAACTTGTTGGGAGAGGACAGAGGAGGAAGAGTGCCAGCTTCTGAATTCAGCCTCAACTTACTGGCAGACAGACTTCCAGAAGTTGGGCTGGTCTTTTTCAGAAACTCTGTACAAAGGATCTTCCTGGACCTCTTGAGTAGTTACCAGACTTCCTGGACAAGGGCAAGATGACATGTTCAGGAAAGAAGAAATTCGGAGTGATGGAGGCAGGATTGACCTTGTGTGGATGGAACAGGGGCTTCTTTTGTTGTTTGCTTTGAGGATTCTACCCGTAAACAGGAATGCCTTTCACCAGCCTGCAGCCGGGGCCTCCTATTCCCGAAGCCAACCAAGTAACTGAAAGTCAAGTCACTGAGCATCAGTTCACCAAAAACTATTTTGCTCAATGATTAATTGGCCAAGTCGCCAGTTGGCTGTTTTTTGAAGTTTTATTATGCTTCCCTGCAGCCAGTACAGGGTGGGGGAGAGGTGTGGGGAGGGAGCAATGGGGAGATTCTGCCCCTTTGAGATAGTAGCACATTCTTCCTTCCTCTGAAATTGTTTAATTATAGATTCACTAAAGATGTGTTTCAATTAAGTACTTAATTTTTTTTATTAGTCAAAAGAGGCTAGGCTATATTGCGGTAACCGATTAACCTCAAAACCTCAGTGACCTAAAATAACAAAGGTTGATTTCCCATGTATGGTTGGTACGACTGCAAGCTGGGGTTTGTGAGAGAGCTCAGATACTCAGGGACCCAAGCTGATGGAGGAGGTACTCAGGCTGATGGAACACATGCCAGGGAAAGAGAAGAGACTGGAGAAGAATCACTAAGGACTTCTGAGTGTTTCAGGCTGGAAGTGATACATGTAATTTTCCTGCACATTTCATTAGCCAGAACTCATCCCATGTTCCTACTTAACTGCAGAATGGCTAGGTCGCTTTTACGGAAAGGAGAACAGGAATTGGCGACCCCTGGAATATCTACACAGGATGGATTTACGACATTTGGAGGCTTTCTTTCAGAGGCTTTTTTCCCCCCTAAAATTTCAGGTCTGCTGAGTTGCTGCAGCTGGAATTGGGTGATGGGAGAGGGTTGGCAGGAAGAGGCTGTGTCCTATGGCAGAGGTTTACGTGTCCTGTTCTGCCCGAGGAGGTACAGCAAGATGTGCTAATGGTGACCTTAGCAGCCCCCCTAACGTGCACACACACACGTACCTACACTTGCACCTGCTCTGTGGGGCAGCCAGGAGGCCAGACAGACAGAGGGGTAGCTCTGAGTTCCAACTGGAACTAACAGGCTTTGCTGAATTGCTTATTTGGTGAAATGAATTTTAGCGAATTGGCTTTGGGTGATTTGATATCTGATTAATTAACTGAAAGCCTGAAATTGTTGATGAGCTCTTTTTGTTTCTTCATTTCATTTCTAAATTAAAAAAATAATTTTAAATTCTAGTTTGTTCAGCTTCATTGAGGTATAATTGACATATACAATTGTAATATATTTAAAGTGTACAGCATGATTTTGATACATGTATACGTGGTGAAAGATTTCCCACCACCAAGTTAATTGTGCGTTTTTAAATTATAGCATGAATTTAGCAAGAGAAAGGATGTATACTTTTATTAGCCAGGTGATAATAGGCTTTAGTTTGGAAAGGATAGAGAGAGGGCATCCAGTATTAGGAGTATTCTGGCTCTGGTTGGTGGGGGGGGAGGGGAGGGAGTAGGGGTTGGGTACTGTTACTAGAAGGAGGGTGCAATTTTGTGGATGGCTCTTCCTTGATCCAAGACCTGGTCTCTGGGTGCTAAGTTTGAAAGTCTAAGGAACTGAGCTTCTCTTTCAGTCATTTGTTTGTAGCTTCTAATGTAAAGCAATATTCCCAAAGACATGTTTTCTGTTTCATGTTGGTTTACAATAAGTTAATAATTCCTTTTTATGTTAGCTGAAAGTACTTTTTTTTTATAGCAAAAGATTTTTAAGACAATTTCATATTATGACAATTTTATATTACAATAGTGCGGATTGCTATACATGTTAAGCCATATAACATGCATTTTCACATAGTTACCACTTGTTTTTTTTTTTTTTGTGGTGGTGCTCTTAGCAAATTTCTAGTATTCAGTATTATTAACTGTAGTCATTGTGCTGTATGTTAGATCTCTAGATTTATTCATCCTACATAACTGTAGCTTTGTACCCTTTGATCAACAGCTCCCCATTTCCCCCACCACTGATAACCACTGTTCTACTCTCTGCTTCTATATATTCAACTTTTTCCAGATTCTACATATAAGTGAGATCATGCAGTTTTTAAATTTGTGTCTGGCTTATTTCACTTAGCATAATGTCCTCCAGGTTTATCCATATTGTTGCAAATGACGGGATCTCCTTTTTAAAGGCTGAATACCATCTATCCAACTCATAATTTCTTTATCCACTCATCCATTAACAGATATTTAGGTTGTTTTCACATCTTAGCTATTGTGAGTAATGCTGCAGTGAACATGGGAGTGCAGATACCTCTTCAAGGTACTGATTTGATTTTCTTTGGGTATATTCCCAGAGGAGGGATTGTTGGATCATATGGTAATTCTAATTTTAATTTTTTGAGAAACCTCCTTGCTGTTTTCCATAATAGTTGTACCAAGTTAAATTCCCATCAACCGTGTACAAGGATTCCCTTTTCTCTACAATCATGGCATTTTAAAGAAATAGAAACAGTAATTCTTAAATTTATGTGGAGGGACTTCCCTGGTGCTGCAGTGGTTAAGAATCCACCTGCCAATGCAGGGGACACGGGTTCGAGCCCTGGTCCTGGAAGATCCCACATGCCGCAGAGCAACTAAGCCCGTGCACCACAACTACTGAGCCTGCGCTCTAGAGCCCACGAGCCACAACTACTGAGTCTGCGTGCCACAGTTACTGAAGCCTGCGTGCCTAGAGCCCATGCTCCACAACAAGAGAAGCCACTGCAATGAGAAGCCCGTGCATCGCAACGAAGAGTAGCCCCAGCTTGCTGCAACTAGAGAAATGAAGACTCAACGTTGCATAGCAACGAAGACCCAATGCAGCCAAAAAAAATAAATAAATAAAATTAAAATAAATTAATAGAAAGAAATAAAATTTGTGTGGAATCGCCGAAGATTCCAAATAGCCAGAGAAATCTTAAGAAGAACAAAGCTGGATCACTTCCTGATCTCAAACTATATTACAAATCTATAATAAAACTGTATGGTACTGGCATTAAAAATAGACACATGGACCAATGGAACAGAATTGAAAGCCCAGAAATAAACCCACACATATACGGTCAACTAATTTTCTACAAGGGCACCAACAATACACGATGGGGAAACCGTTAGTCTCTTCAATTAATGATGTTGGGAAAACTGGATATCCACATGCAAAATAGTGAAAATGGACACTTATCTCACACCATATGCAAAAACCAACTCAAAATGGCTTAAAGACTTGAATGTAAGACCTGAAGCCATAAACCTCCTAGAAGAAAACACAGGGGAAACCCTCCTTGACACTGGCCTTGGCAATGGTTTTTTGGATATGACACAAAAAGGAAAGCAACAGAAGCAAAAATAAACACGTGGGACTACATCAAACAAAAAAGCTTCTGCACAGCAAGAGAAACCATCAACAAAATGAAAAGACAACCTATGTATTGAGAGAAAATATTTGCAACCCATATATCTGACAAGGGGTTAATATCCAAACAATATAAGAAACTTGTACAACTCAAGAGCAGAAAAGCAAACAACCCAATGAAAGATTGGGCAAAGGATGTGAATAGATATTTTTCCAAAGAAGATATATACAAATGGTCAACATGTATATGAAAAAGTGCCCAACTTCACTAATTAGGAGATGCAAATCAAAACCACAATGAGATATCACCTCACATCTGTTAGGATGGTTGTTAGCTGGAAATACTTTTGCTCAACAGTATATTTAGAAGAGACCTTCCTTTATAGTAACTTCTCCAATGTTTTATACAAATATTTAAATGAAGTTGTATGTTTGAATCTTCTTCTCCGTTGTATCTCAAAATCCATTTTCTAGGCTAAACCCTATGAAATCGCTGATAAACTGTTTTTGAGAGAATAGTTTGAGCCCTTATTCTTCTGTTTTGCTGCTGGTCTATCCATAGCTTTGTATAATGGAAAGATCAATGGATGAGGAGTCAGGAGACCTTGTTCTAGTCTGAGATCTGGCAAAATTAAGCTGTGTGATTTTAGGCAAGTAAATTAAGTTCTCTGACCAATGGGAGGGAGGCATACTTTTCTACCTGTCATATATCCTTGATTCTTTCAACAGTTACTCATTGAATACCTCCTGACCATCGGGCACTATGCTAGGGAATGGGGACGTGGCGAATAAGACCGGTGTGGCCCCTTGCCCTCCTTAACCTTAGAGTCTTGTAGTTGATCACTGGGACATTTGCACTATCCTTTTCAGCAAGTATTCCAAATAACTCTGACATTTTCACTAATTTAGGCTAGTCTGGTAAATGTTCTTTCCAGTGAACTAAATCAGGTTAAGATGAACACACTGGCAGAGCACTGACATTGACATCAGCCAGTTGAAAGGATCAAGTCTCAGCCATATCCACTTTGCCTGAAAGCAGCAGCTGTTTTGCCATCCTCTCCAGCTTCACTGTAGCCTGTACTGCGTCTGTCACAATCGCACAGGGATCTGGACTTGGCAGTAGGGCTTTCTTTGAAATATCCACCCACATGCAAAGTGCCAGGGAGTCTCTTTGCACTGGCGTGCCATGGGAGTTGCCCAAGGAAGGATAAGCTTGACTGCACAGTGGAGCCAAGCCGCGGGGAGGATGCTTGTTTTATTTAAAATTAAATTTTGCTTAATTTAGAAAGTATTACCTACAACACAGATTTCAAATGGTACAAACAGGTATGCAATGAAAATTGATTCTCCTTTGAACTCCCACCCCCCAGCTTCCTTGAGTCTGTCCTGAGAAGCAACAGCTGTTAGCAGTAATTTTGTGTCTCCTTCCAGAGATAGTCTATGACTATAGGAAGGTACTTATTTTAAATCAACTTTAATGTTTATTCATACTTTTACAACTATTGAGCAGAAAACTCCAAGCGGTTGGTCTACCTACCAGTTGACCTTGGAGCCTTGTTTGCTCTCCTACTTCTCTGTGTTTCCTAGATTGTTCCCCGTTGTGTACATTTCCTGAATTCCTAGTGGGAGGACGGTGCCTTCCCTAAGATCAAAGATAACAGCAGTTTCTCATCAGGAAAAGATTAGAGATTCCTAATATACAGTAAATATATACCAATATTATTCTCCACCTAGTCTACTCTGGGGAACGCTTAAAGAAAAACTGCAGTTATTTCTAGGTGCCCTTAATTTCTGAGGCTGGGGATAGACACTATAAGTGTTTCATGAGGATTCTCTCAAACTGCCTTGGGAGGGTGCACAATAAGGAGAGGCTGCCTTACCTTGAGGGGAGAGATATCGGTGTCACCTCTGTCTCCCTGGAAGGCAGGAGAAAGCCAGAAGATGTGTGGTCAGTTAATTACTTCATAATTTATTCTCATGCTTTAAAAAAGGATCTGAAGCATCTGTAACTCTAGTGTGGAGTGAGCTTATTTTTCTGAGTAGCCGGGGGTCTTTGGTTTGCACCAGTATCCCTGGAAGAGTTTTACTATCTGCTAAGATCTCCTAGGGACCACTTTGGACCCCTGTTCCTATGGCTGAGGATCCAGCCACCTTCTAAAGATTCAGCCCTACCCTAGAATTTGGGACCAACTTTTTTTTGCTTTTTTTTATGCGTTTGAGGAGACTTAGATCAGCAGCTTGGAGACTTGGCATCACCAACCCGGTTGCTAACCATTGTCTGACTTTGTGCCAGAGACGCCGCTTGTGACTAGACGCCTTCCTCACACTCCAGTCTCTCTGGGCTCCTGTCATGTTTCCCCAGTTTTCCTAGGATTGTGATTCCTCGCCTTCCCTCCCAACTCCCCACTCCAAACTTCTAAAGGATTCATTCATTCAAAAAGGTTTGTTATTATTTTTCTAATTATTGTATTTCCCATGGGTCAGATACTGCCTGCTCCTGATGGGAGCCTATCTCTCTAACGAGGGCAACAGAAAAAGTAAACATGTCATTGTAATACTATAATATTATAATCCCATGTTATACGAGGGGGAGGGAGCAGAGGATGTTATGTATTGGAGCACATAGTAGGGTCAGCTAGTCCAGAGGGGCAGGGGCTTTATAGAGGCAGATGATGGTTAACCTGAGGTTTGAAAGATGAGGCTAGAAGTTAACCAGGTAGAACAAGTCAGAAGAGAGTGGCAGAGGTGTCTTGAACTTCTTAGGTGCTCTGCTTCCCAAGTTGAACCTGCCCAGTCCTGATATCTCGGTGGCTGCTACTCACCATAATGTTGTGTTGTGTCCCCTGCTGCCAAGGCATCCACTTGGCCCACAGCTTGATGCCCTGATGACAAGGTCCACTCATGAGGACTTTTCCGAGGTATGTGCCCTGTGGGTCTCTCTGGTCTCTTGGCCTTAGCCAACCCCACTTCGACTCTACAGCGCTGGTCGGGACAGCATGGCATAGATATATCTTGTGCTCCTGGACAAAGGGGCATTTTGAACTCCTGAGAAATCGGACTCATAAAGGTCATTTAAAGGTGTGGTAAGCAAGGCAGTCTTCAGAGGTGTCAAATTGGTGGTGGTGTGGGGAGTTCTTATAGTTGCTGCCTACACCGGGGCCAGGGAGAAAGGGATACTTCCAGTTGAAGATGGATAGGAGATGGATGCAATGGCGGAAGTCATGGACTTAGGCCTAGGGAATTGGGTTGGCAAGATTCTGGAAAGAAGCGCGGCAAGTGCCAGCAGGTGCTAGCAGGTATGGATCAAAATGGTCAAGACAGTGAAAGGAAGGAGCTGGATTAGTGGCCAAGGCAGGAACATGGGCAGAAATTAAGTCCAAATTCCTTTCTGGAAATAGCAGCCCACCTGGAAATGTTTTGTATCATAAACTAGAACAGACAGATGATGAACAGGCAGCCAAGTAGTCGGGAAGTCAGGGTAGGTTGTTACCAGGGAAACAGAAGAAGTGAGGAGAAGTGAAGTGAAGGGCTCATCCAGGGAGTTGTGCTGGCAGTGCTTTTGGAGTCTCTGTTTACAGAGATAACTCAGGGTTTCCCAGATAAGGTTAGGGGCTTGGGAGGAGATAGTGCCACTGTCAGGCATTAATGTCACCCTTGTTCCTTCTCGTTCAGCCTCCAGATGAAGGTGGACTTGCTCGTAATGAAGTTGTCTGTGTCCCTCCCTGGAAGAGTCAGTTTGTGAAACATTCAGCCTAATCCTTTTCCTGTGCACAGGCTGACATTAAGATGTCTAAGGACAGGAATTACAAAACAGTAATTCCCAAAAGGCTAATTGATGCTATCTGTGATCACATCTTCACCAATCTCTACAAATATTGAAAAATGAAACCAACGCCTAGTGAGTTCTTTTTGAGTGGGGAGAGTGAGATTCAGCCACCTAGATATAATATAGTCTAAGTATATTCATTATGTTTTGACTTTGAAATATTACATGTGTATTTAATAAAACATAAGTATGGTTTAATATAAAAATATTTGGACTTCCCTGGTGGTCCAGTGGCTGGCATTCCACGCTTTCACTGCCGCGGCCTGGGTTCGACCCCTGGTTGGGGAACTAGGATCCCGCAAGCCGCACGGCACAGCCAAAATAATAATAATAATAATAATAATAAATAAAATAAAAATATTACCCTAGATAAAGAAGTAGAATGTTGCCGGGCCTTAAGACTCCCCAACAGTACCTTCATATCTACCCTCTGTTCCAGAGGAAACCACTATACTTACTTGTGATAATCATTCCTTGCTTTCCTTTATCGTTATAGCAATGGGGTATGTTTTCCTAAATAAGTACATTGTTTAGTTTGGCTGTTTTTTTAAGCTTTGTACGAATGGAATCATACTCCATATATTCTTCTTTGACTTGTGTCTTTTTTATTGAACGATAGTTGATTTACAGTATCGTGTTAGTTTCAGGTGTACAGCAAAGTGATTCAGTTATACATATATACTTTTTAGATTCTTTTCCGTTATAGGTTATTACAAAGATATTGAATACAGTTCCCTGTGGTATACAGTAAATCCTTGTTGTTTACTTTATATATAGTAGTGTGTATCTGTTAATCCCAGCCTCCTAATTTATCCCTCCCTCCCCTCCTCTTTTCCCTTCAATAACCATAAGTTTTCTATGTCAGTGATTCTGTTTCTGTTTTGTAAATAAGTTCATTTGTACTGTTTTTTAGATTCCACATTTAAGTGATGTCATATAATATTTGTCTTTGTCTGAATTACTTCCCTTAGTATAATATCTAGGTCATCCGTGTTGCTGCAAATGGCATTATTTCATTTTTTACGGCTGAGTAATGTTCCATTGTACATATATACCATATCTTTAACCATTCATCTGTCAATGGATACTTAAGTTGCTTCCATGTCTTGGTTATTGTAAATAGTGCTGCTGTGAACATTGGGGTGCATGTATCTTTTTGAATTAGACTTTTTGTCTTTTCCAGATATATGCCAAGGAGTGGGATTGCTGGATCATATGGTAGCTCTAGTTTTTTAGGGAACCTCAATACTGTTTTCCATAGTGGCTGCACCAACTTACAATCCCACCAACAGTGTAGGATGGTTCCCTTTTTTCCACACCCTCTCTAGCATTTGTTATTTGTAGACTTTTTGATGATGGCCATTCTGACAGGTGTGAGGTGATACCTCATTGTAGTTTTGATTTGCATTTCTCTAGCAATGTTGAGCATCTTTCATGTGCCTGTTGGCCATCTGTATGTCTTCTTTGTGACTTGTATCACAAAGTCTTTGACTCAGTGCTACATTGGTTTTATCCTTGCTAATGCATGTTGTTGTTTTTCTATTGCTGTATAGGAATACACCAATCTATTTATAGATACTGGATTTTGTTCCAGCCGTTTCTACATTACAAGCAAATACCATTGTAAATGTGATTTTTCTTGTCTCTTACTACATACGTGTGAGGGTATTTACCTAGGAGCAGAATTGCTGTGTTAAAGAATAGCTGCATGTCAACTTAGTAATGCCAATCTGTTTTCTTAACGCATCTAGTTTCCTAAGGTATCTAAGAAACTCCAAAGCACCACATATTCAATAGTAGTTGGTATTTTTGTCAGACTTGAATTTTTTTGCCAATTTGGTGACTAGTTGTGAGTATATGATTAGGGTTTTATTTCACATTATCCTGATTACTAATGAGGTTTTCATTAAGTTTTCCCCTTTTTTTCTAGAAGTCTATTCAAGACTTTTGCCCTTTTTTTTTTTCCCTGTAGGGTGGGTGGTTTGTTTCATATTTATTTTTAAGAATATGTATAAACATATATACATGCATATATACACACATACTGTTATATGTGTCGTAAGTATCCTCTTTCACATTGTGGCTTCTTTTTACATTTGCTTTATGGTCTTTTGATGAATGGAAATTCTTAATTTTAATGTTGTCAAATTTATCAGTCTTCTCCTGTGTGACTTGTACTTGACAGTTTAAGAAGCCCTTCCTTATTCGAATGTCATAAAAATCGTCTCTTCTGTTGCATCATAATTATTTGATGATTTTTGCCTTTTTTTAAAAATTAATTTTTATTGGAGTATAGGTGCTTTACAATGTTGTGTTAGTTTCTACTGTACAGCAAAGTGAATCAGCTGTACATATACATATGTCCCCTCTTTTTTGGATTTCCTTCCCATTTAGGTCACCACAGTGCATTGAGTAGAGTTCTCTGTGCTATACAGTTAGGTTCTTACTAGTTATCTATTTTATACATAGTATCAATAGTGTATATATGTCAATCCCAATCTCCCAACTCATCCCACCCTCCCCTTTCCCCCCTTGGTGTCCAGACGTTTGTCCTCTACCCCTGTGTCTCTATTTCTGCTTTGCACATAAGATCATCTATACCATTCTCCTAGATTCCACATATATGCATTAATATACGATATTTGTTTTTCTCTTTCTGACTTACTTCACTCTGTATGACAGTGTCTAGGTCCATCCACGTCTCTACAAATGACCCAATTTCGTTTCTTTTTATGGCTGAGTAATATTCCATTGTATACATGTACCCCATCTTCTTTATCCATTCGTCTCTCAGCATTTGTTGTTTGTAGATTTTTTTGATAATGGCCATTCTGACCAATGTGAGGTGATATCTCATTGTAGTTTTGATTTGCATTTCTCTAATGATTAGTGATGTTGAGCATCTTTTCATGTGCTTTTTGGCCATCGATTTTTGCCTTTACATTTAAGTATTTAATCCACAAGGAGTGTATTTCATTGTGTGTGTGGTTTGAGTAAAGATTCAGGTTATTTTTCTCCAAATGGATAATAACCCTTTGTTCTAGCACCAGTTTTAAAAGGCCCACCCACTCCCTCACTGATCTGCAATAACAGCACTTTCATATGTCATGAGCCCATGTATGCGCAGGTCTGTTTCTGGGTTTGTAATTGTGCTCCGTTGATCTGTCTGCCTACCACTGCACCCCGTTTACCCAGATCTTAATTACTATAGCTTTATGAGAGGTCTTGATATGTGGAAGGGAAATTTCCTCAGCTTGTTCTTTTTCATCAAGTGTGTCTTGGCTATTTTTTGCTCTTTTGCACTTCCTTATACATTTTAGAATCAGTTTGTCAAGTTTCACAAAGAGCAAAATGTTGATTTTTGATTTGGATGTCACTAAAGCCACTACTAGTTTGAGAAAAAAATTAATCAAGCTGTCAGCCATAGCTGGCATAAAGGTTTCCTTCTATGAAAGTTCATCCCTGGAATAATCCCTGCTTGACTTTCCCTTAGTGCTTTTTATTTATTTATTTTTATTCTGGTGACTAGAGCCTAGCCCATTTTTTTAAGTTAAAAAGACTTTATTATTCTTCTTTGGACGATAACAGTTGAATATGAGATGTCATCATATGGGCTGCTCGGTGACTCAAGAATCAGTAAAAGTTGAAGAAAGAAATTTTTTTTTTTTTTTTTTTTTTTTTTTTACCACCCTGGTAATAGTTCCAGTGGAAGAATTTTTTTAAAAGAGGAAAATATAAAATAAAGACAAGAAACACACAGAGAGAGAGAGAGAGAGAGAGAGGGAGAAAGAGAGAGAGAAACTCCAGTTACTATTTTTAGCTCAGAAATATTCAAATCAAAGCAAAAAAGCAATGTGTGCAGGTTATTAGGCAGACTACACCATCTGAACTAATTGCTGTAAGTGTGCCACAAATAAACATCTTCCTCTTAAATATTTGGTTCAAAGAGTTCTTCCTGGAATTCATCCATAGTCGGTCCCCAGTAAATGCCTTGTTTTTAATTGTGCTACCATAAAAGTTATTTTGTTCCCTCAGATTTTTGACTCAAACCCATCAAGTTTTCATTAGCCTGTTTACTGTGGAAAATCCCATCACACTTGACATTAATTCAAACTCATCCATAATCATCTGTTATGTTCTCTTCTTTTTTGACTGAGCTAAAGAGTTCATCACCAGGAAAGTTTCTGGTAATACATTACTTGGGATCGGAAATGTATTTAGCATAACGGGGAAAAGCCCATTTTGGGTCATCTTGTTGTTTGTGTGTTTGCTTCATTTCATTAATAAAGAATAACACAGGCCTACAGAGAACATCAATAAATAAAATCTAATCTACTTGCCTTCAAATGAGAGAACTTGAGGTTTATCGCTTGCTTAATATTTATAAAACCTGACTTCTCAGTTCAGGAAAGTACTCTTAACTTTCATTTTCAAATAAACAGAAGATAGAATTTGCTTGGCTGTCCCACCTTTTGGCAGAGCCGGCTTGATGAGCCGTGAGTTAACGTATCAGAAACATGTGTATTTAATTATCCCATGCCGGCTTCAGGGTTGGGGGAAAAAAGTTTCCTCAGTGCTAGTGGGAGACGGACTCAGCTGTCTGTAACAGACGCACGTTGCTACTTTCCATTCCTACCTTCAAAAGTATCCTGCCACTCAAACCCAGTTCTCCAGAACTGGTCATCTTTTAAGCCAGTGGTTTGCAGACCTTTGGATTTATGAGACCTGTGAAATTTTATTTAAAAACTGAGGGTGGAGGGGAATCAGCATGGATCGCCAGCTTTGAAAGGAACAACTCTTCCTTATCCCTGTCCTTTCTTTACAGAAAAGATATTATAACATGAACTAAGAAAAAGCATTAAAGCCATGACTTCAGACTAAACAGTCCTTCAAGTTAAATAAATTTAACTGTATGAAAAACTTAATACACAGACTTCTGTTCAGAGTATTATGGTAGGTTAGGCATTTAGATCAACTCTCCTGTTAAAAACAAGTAAATCCTGTACAAAATATATTCTAAAAATCCCCTTCAATTCATCAGTGACTTAGCAAAAAAAAGTGTTTCTTAGGCCAAGAAAGTAAGAGTCTCAACCTAGGAAGGTAAGCAGAAAAAACTGCAAGTAGCATTTGCCCTAAGAGCATCTCTCCAACAAGGGAAACTGGAGGGATTTGTCATCGTTATCTCTTGTTTTATAGTCTGTTTTGCCTGATATTCATATAGCTATAACCTCTTAATTTTGTGTAGAATTTGCCTATGTTTTTTCCATCTTTTTATTTCACCCTTTTTAGATTCGTCTGTTTTACATGTGTTTCTTGTGAACAGCATAGAGTTGAAATTTTTTTATTGTTTTCCCAGTCTGACAATTTTGCTTTTTAACTGGAACATTTCAATCATTTACATTTATTGAGATGACTGGTATGGTTGAATTTCTCTCATTCTGTGCCATCAGCCTGCTTGGCAAGATTACTATGGTAGCAAAAATAAAACTATGTATTTTACCTAACCTTTCTTGATTCTTGAGTCAACAAGTAACCCTTTTCATGATATGGCATATTGTTTAACCATTATTGTCCAAAGAAGAATGATAAGCACATTTTTAAGTGAAAAAGAAAAAAAAAAAAAAGTCTGGGGTAGATTTCGAGGCTCCGGAGTAAGAAAAACAGATGCTATGGGAAAAGGAAAAGTCGAGCATTATTGCAGGATGAGCGTTCTTAGAAGGAAACCTTTGTACCAGCTATGGCACATAGCAGAATGTGTTGTACACTACTGCTTTCTGCATGAGTGGCCTGTCGTGCCTTTCCTTCCTCTGTTATTATGTTTCTGGACATGAATAATTGATAGTAAAGGCACCTATGTTTGTTCTCCAACACTAGTAGTTTTTGTCAAAGAAAACAGATTTTTTTTTCAGGTTTGGATTAATATTTCATATTCTTTTCTGAATCCAGTGTTTCTACTCATATATTAATGAACACACAATTATAATTTTGAGACAGTGGCTTCCATGAATGATTATGTGAGGCACAAGAACTGATATTTTAAAACTTTTTAGGGACTTCTCTGGTGGGGCAGTGGTTAAGAATCTGTCTGCCAATGCAGGGGACATGGGTTTGAGCCCTGGTCCTGGAAGATCCCACATGCCGTGGAACAACTAAGCCCACGCGCTGCAATTACTGAGCCTGCGCTCTAGAGCTTGTGAGCCAGAACTACTGAGCCCATGTGCCACAACTACTGAAGCCCACACGCCTAGAACCTGTGCTCTGCAACAAGAAAAGCCACTGCAATGAGAAGCCCGTGCACCGCAAGGAAGAGTAGCCCCCGCTCGCCGCAAGTAGAGAAAGCCTGTGCACAGCAACAAAGACCCAACGCAGCCAAAATGAAATAAAAACTTTTTTTTTTTTTTTTTTTTTTTTTTGCGGTACGCAGGCCTCTCACTGTTGTGGCCTCTCCCATTGCAGAGCACAGGCTCCGGACGCGGGCTCAGCGGCCGTGGCTCAAGGGCCCAGCTGCTCCGCGGCATGTGGGATCTTCCTGGACCGGGGCACGAACCCGTGTTCCCTGCATCGGCAGGTGGACTCTCAACCACTGCGCCACCAGGAAAGCCCCTAAAATCTTTTTTAATGGGGAAAAAAAAAATCACCGTTCTGTTTGTCTTTGAAATTAATTGAATTGAAAGGGTATTCAGAAATGATTAGGTGAATCATCCTCTATGCCTCTCTTCTGTTCCTCTATGCTACTAAGACAGCCAGCTAGTCAATACTCCAAGTGAGCTCCACTTACATGCTATGTGATTTTAAGAATGCACATTATAGTAAATATAGGCAACAATACTGTATTATAATCACACTTAAGAGACTAGGTCTTCATTTTTCCAGTCACTAAGAGGAAATGATTATGTGGCGTGATAGAGGTGCTAATCATTGCCACAATGGCAATCTTATTAAAGTATATAAATGTATCAAATCAACATGTCGAACACCTGAAATTTACACTATATTATATGTCAAATATATTTCAGTAAAAAAAAAAAAAAACGCTTGTAATATAGATGTTTCTAAGAACCCTACTTACATGCTGCATTGAGAACAGTGTTACACCAGTGAATGGGAGTTATACCCATCCTGCAATGCATGTAGAGAAGCATTTAAGAACACTTGTGATAAAGATGTTTCTAAGAATGCTAAAAACCAGAACCAAAACAACACTAGAAGGTCCTTTCTGCAGAAATATTGCTCTTGTAGATGCTTGAAATTCTACCATTCTCAGTTCTTTTAGTTAAATATGGCACTTTTCTTGTGGTCATTTTTTAAAATGAAATGATCCTCCTGGAAGATGACACTTGTGACCTCTGACACCTACTGGTTTATTGGACCTCTTTTCCGTGTGAGCAATAGAGGATACGTAAGCATGCAAACACACTGGGTACTTTTGGGGCAGATGGAGGAGGGGTGACTGATGAGAAGTTTGGAGGCATTGAAGACAAGCTCCACGTCCTACATGATGTTTGTGCCGGACTCAAAGGGCCTGCCCACTAAAATTGTCTTTCAGATTTGTTGGAAGCCTAGTGAAGTAGGTTATATTCTGATATAATAAGAGAAATGGGCAAGGAGAAAGATGGGGCAGGTAGAAGGGATTGAAAGGAAGGGTGTAAGTTTAGGGCTTACTTGGGAGCCAGATGAATGGAAGTGTCAGATAGGACTGCAAAACCTTCTCTTGAATGTTCCCGTTTCTGCTCTTTTTTTTTTTTTTTTTTTTTTTTTTTTGGTATGCGGGCTTCTCACTGTTGTGACCTCTCCCGTTGCGGAGCACAGGCTCCGGACGCGCAGGCTCAGCGGCCATGGCTCACGGGCCCAGCCGCTCCGCGGCATGCGGGATCATCCCAGACCGGGGCGCGAACCCGGTTCCCCTGCATCGGCAGGCGGACGCGCAACCACTGCGGCACCAGGGAAGCCCCATTTCTTCTCTTTTTATAGGCTTAAGTGCAGGGACAACTAATTTGCAAAATGAAGGCCTGATTGAAATTTTTAGAGGTGAGGAAAGGTTCTAAAATGTGCTGGGGAATCGTGCAGTTTCTTGGTTTGAATCATCCTGTTAAGAATGGTGGTTACTTATAACTTCTGTGGAAGGTTTTATAAACAAGCACAAGACAGGTGGAAATCTAAATTAACAGGACATTATTATGCCTGGAGTAGCGTTGCTAAGGTACACTGATAAAATCACTCAATAAATAGATTCCTAAAATCCAAGTTGCAGACTTGAGACCAAAATAGATACTGGAATGACAGGGGCTTGGGGATGGGTGGCCCAAGAGCCTAGTTTTTGGGCCTGAAGAAAGAGTGCATGCCAAATTCATACAAGGAATTATGCAAAGACAGCAGAAAAGTGCCTGCCTTAGCAATTGTGTAAGAGAAGTGATTAGTTACAACTCAAGTGGGCATTTGGCTTTCTAAACAGCCATTTGCAGATTGAGGTGGGCTTTCATTCTGCAGGAGCATTTAACCAGAGCCCTTTAAAAAGGGCATTGTTTGGTCTTTAAGATGACAGGGAACCTACTACTTAAATGGCCTAACTGACCTGGCCTGCATTGCTCCACGCAAATTACAGGTTTCACCTGTGACAGCCAAGTTTGATGCAATTGCTGGAAAAAAAAGTTGTGAGAAATGTGTACAAAGCTCTTCCACCTCCCTTTACTGAGATCACTCTGACTTGACTGACTGTTCTCAACCCACAGAAGGAAAAGCCCCTGCCAGGATCCTTCAGGATCCCAGCAGGAAGCAGGTGGGACATTCAAAAGGGAGGTGATTGAAGGGAATTGGATGAAAGGCCTTATTGCAGCTGTGTGGGCAGGGTTAATGGGAACAAATAAGGGATGGCGAAGAATCCCCAAGGAGCCACTGCCACTTCTGGTCCTCAAGGGCCTTGGGGGAGGGAATCACTGCGGAAGTCAACAAGGGCCCTAACTGTAGGAGAGGGCTACCTGGTGGGAGTTGTGGCCTGTGACAGAGGAACATAGGCACTGCTACCCCACTGCTGGGCGGGAAGAGAGCTAAATCTCCTGTCTCCTGTGGGGCTTCCCATTGGCCACACTCAACAGGAAGCCAGAGGGCCAGGGGGCTCATTGGATGTAATCCATGAAGGTCAGCCTGTTGGCAAAGATGAAGGTAGAGAAGGGTGGAGAGTACATATATCTGGATGGGTGAAGAGAAAATAATCCTGTGTTTCTTTCACAATTGTGAAGGAGTGAAGGTGGCGTCCTTTCTTCTGCTACTTCCACCTGGGAGATATTTTCTCTTCATTTCCAGTAGCGGATGCCTTTCGGGGGAGCCCCCAAGAAAGCACCATGAGTACATGATGCTTGTTCTCTGTCCTAAAGGAAGGGCTCAGTCGAGAACGTAGTATAGATTATGGAGAGGTAGAGACCTGGAAGTTATGTTGTGATCACAGGTGAAAAGGAGAAGATGCTATTGAGAAGCAGTGATTTTTGAAGCATGGTTTATCTTTCCGTCTTATATTTCATTTTGTGTAGAACATTAAGATAGCATTGTCTGTAGGGGAAAGGAAAGTATAATAACTCTCATACAGTTGAGGAGGGGGCATATTTATCATGGAGAAATAACTCACTTTGAAAGGTAGTAAAAGGTAGAAGGAGGATAGACGATGACTTCAATCTCTTTCTTCTCCCTCAAATCTTTCTCTTACTGTCCATTTCTGCTCTCATTGACTCTGTGTATTCAGTAATGGCATTAAGCCCAAAATACTCTTGTCCTATCATAAAACATTTCTATGTGAGAAACTTGAGTTCCACTGAAGCAAATGTTTCTGACATGGAAAAAATGTGTGTGTCTATATGCTTTATTGATATATATAATTCATATGTTATACAGTTTATCCATTTATTTTTTAAAAGGTTTTTTGGTGTGGACCATTTTTTAAAGTCTTTATTGAATTTGTTACAATATTGCTTCTGTTTTATTATTATTTTTTAAAATTTATTTTTGGTTGCGTTGGGTCTTCGTTGCTGCGCGTGGGCTTTCTCTAGTTGCAGCGAGCGGGGGCTACTCTTCGTTCTGGTGCGCGGGCTTCCCATTGCAGTGGCTTCTCTTGTTGTGGAGCACGGGCTCTAGGCGGGTGGGCTTCAGTAGTTGTGGCACGCGGGCTCAGTAGTTGTGGCTTGTGGGCTCTACAGCGCAGGCTCAGTAGTTGTGGCGCACGGGCCTAGCTGCTCCGCGGCATGTGGGATCTTCATGGACCAGGGCTCAAACCCGTGTCCCCTGCATTGGCAGGCGGATTCTTAACCACTGCACCACCAGGGAAGCCCCTGCTTCTGTTTTATGTTTTGTATTTTTTGGCCCTGAGACATGTGGGATCTTAGCTCCCTGACCAGGGATCGAGCCCTCACCCCCTGCATTGGAAGGTGAAGTCTTAACCACTGGACTGCCAGGAGAGTCCCACCATTTAAAGTATATAATTAAATGGTTTTTAGTATATTCACATAGCTATGCAACCATCACTACCATCTAATTCCAGAACACTTTCATCAGTATTCTAGTGTACATTTTGTTTATCCATTCATCAGGTAATGGACATTTGGGTTGCTTCTACTTTTTGGCTATTGTGAATAGTGCTGCTATGAATATTCCTGTACAAGTTTGTGTGTGGACATATTTCATTTCTCTTGGGTATATACCTAAGAGTGGAATTTCTTGGTCATGTGATAACTCTGTTTAATTTTTGGAGAGAGTGCCAAATTCTTTTCTACAGATGCTGTACCATTTTACATTTCCATCAGCAATGTATGCAGGTTCCAATTTCTCCAAATCCTCACCAGCACTTACAGTCGTCTGTACTTCAGGGTTTAGCCATTCTGGTGGATGTCAATTGTTATCTCATAGTAGTTTTGATTTACATTTTCCTAATGACTAATGATGTAGAGCATATTTTCATGTCCTTGTTGGCCATTTTTATGTCTTCTTTGAAGAAATCTCTATTCAGATAGTTTACCCATTTTTTAGTCGTGATATTAATCTTTTTATTATTGAGCTGTAATGGTTCTTTATATATTCTAATATAAGTCACTTATCAAGTATGTGATTTGCAAATATTTTCTCCTATTCTCTTGGCTGTCTTGTCATGATGGTGTCATGTGATGCACGTGAAGGAAATCAAATTGGTCTGTTTTCTTTTTCATTGCTTGTGTTATTGGTGTCATATCTAAGGAAATGTTCTGAAATCCAAGGTCATGAATATTTACCTCTATGTTTTCTTCTAAGAATTTTATAGTTTTGGCTCTCGTATATAGGTCTTTGATCCATTTTGAATTAAGTTTTGTATGTGGTATGAAGGGAGAGTCTGTTTTTTTTTTTTTTTTTTTTTGCACGTAGATGTTTCTGTGCTCCCTCAACAGGTATGTCTGATTTTGTAGACTTCATTAAAGAAAAAAACCTGTGTAGAACATACAGGCAGTTGAGGAGAGAGCTGTTTCTCACAAAAGAACTCATTTTAGGAGGAATGATACACAGTACTCAAACAACCTGGAAGTAAAGGGTCCCATTCAGTGTCCAAGTTAATGTCTCTTGTTAGATAAAGCAGTCAGGGAGACCAACAAGACTGATTTAATTGTATGAAAGGGTTAATGTTACCTGGAATATACTTGTACCCAGGCAATAGTTATTCAACCACAAATGCCCTGACCATAGAAGTTTACCGGTGATGCAGCCAGATGCAGATCGTCTGTTTGGAAAGGTCTGCCAAAAACAAAGCAAACAAAGAAACAAACAAACAAATCCCTATGAGGTTTGCTTTGGGGTGGGGTACACAAATCCCTGATGCTGTTTTTAAATCAAAAATCCTAACTCAAATGTTATAGGGAAGAAACTGAAGCAGAGAATAGGATTCTTCGTTTCTCTGTGTGGTCTAGGCAGGATATAGGCTTTAAAAATTATATGCTGCACTGCTAACAAGGAGGCATCCATTTTTTTCATCTTGTCATCCAAAGACAATCGATATCTTGACAATGAAAAGACATGTGCAATGATTAGGAGAGAGTAAAAACATAACAACGTTTATATTAATTTTTTTTCTCCTGAGAATTCTAATTTTCCTCCCTTCTTTATTTCGTGGAAACTTTTTTCCTAATGAAGTGAAGAAAGCCATTTTCCTTGAGGATGTGACAGAATCTCTGAATCCCACTCCTGGCCCTGCTCAGAGCTTCAGTGCATTATCTCCTCGAGCAAGACAAGGTGTGTGCAACTGCTAGGCTAGGATGCAAACCACATCCACTGGCTACCTTACAGGGTCAGAGGCTAATAGGATCATCAATGTTGGGGTAACTTCTCTTTTTTTTTTTTTTTTTTTTTTTTGGCGGTAGGCAGGCCTCTCACTGTCGTGGCCTCTCCCGTTGCGGAGCACAGGCTCCGGACGCGCAGGCTCAGCGGCCACGGCTCACGGGCCCAGCCGCTCCGCGGCACGCGGGATCCTCCCGGACCGGGGCACGAACCCGCGTCCCCCGCATCGGCAGGCGGACTCTCAACCACTGCGCCACCAGGGAAGCCCGGGGTAACTTCTCTTAAAGCTGGAATGATTACACATTTCTCCTCTTTAAAATTTCTTTTTCATGGGTTTAGTACTGTTTATCTGAAAAAAAAAAATGGAGCTAATTTAAATTGTGCATAAACCTTAATCAGATGTTCGTTATTATGCTTGTTTCCATTCTTCTTGCTTAATTAATGTAGCACATCATGATCCAAATTAACATTGTTTTCTACAGCGTAGTCTGATATTTGGCTAGGTGACATTTTCTTAATGATATTGCCAAAAACTCTAGTGTGTATTTTTTTTTTTTTTTTAATTTGGTGAGTAATTCGCATGCACACTAAAATACTCTCCTTCTCTGATTTACAACCAAAAGATGAAGGCCATCCTGGAGTATGTTTTCAGGCAGTGACAGCTCTGATACCACAGCCTCAGTGCTACACACTTCTAAGTGCAGTTAGCTGTGCTTTTAGAATCATAGTTGCTGGTGACTAACTTACGGTCTCATGGGTCTCTGCCTGTGTGGCTTGGGTGGGGATAGAAAACAAAATCGATGTCTTTCTCACTCTCATGAAAAAACTGCACAAGATGGCATTTTTCTACTTACATGTGAAAGTGGAATTGAGTCCTCTGTTGAGGCGTTCACATCCATCACCGTCGGCAATTTAATTCTCCATTCATACGTCTTTAATAGGAAAGATGATTAGAGATGATTTTCACCATGAGGAAATGCTGAAGAATTTTTCATCAGCACTTGGTGAAACTGGGGTCTTAACCTATTTAGTTTGATCCTCTCTTTTGGGGCCACATGTTCCAAGGACAGAGAAAAATCGTCCATAAACAGTTACCAGCATTTTTTTAAAATCAAGATTTTGATATGTTTTTTATAGAGCCGGTGAAAACTGCTAAAGTAGACAAACTCTTTGATTTGGTGGACCTCGCGTTAGACACCAAGGAAATTCACGCTCTTCGGCAAAAGCCTCCTTATTTTCCTCGTAAAAAGAATTGTCAGTTGTCCCAGCAGTGCATCACTTGGGGGCTACCTCATGTGGTATTCACTTCTTATTAGGGAGGATCCCTGGGACACTGGTAATGCAAACATTTCTTTCAAATATAACAGGATAACAGGTATTTAGTTTAGTTTCTCAGCATAGCAGTTTGCCTGTGGTAATTTATCAGCTCATTTCCAACCCCTGCCAAGTACTGCATATGAAAATGGTTAATGATTATACCTTCATTTTTATTTCTTTTGGAACTGCCAGCCTGACTATTTACAGAAGATCATTATATTTTTATAGATCTTAAGCACATCTGCTGAATCAGCAAAGCAAAGAGCTCCGGCAATTTCACTGATGATATAGCTGCATCTTTCGGATATTGCAAACAACTCTTATGAAATCCCTTGGGAGATGGGGGAGGGGAAGACCCTATGTATTTTAAAGGAGAGTAAATACAGGGAAGGTTGTTAAAATAGTGACGTCATAAGCTGCAGTAAAAATAGAGCTCTAAGGCAGCCCTGATTCCCTAAAAGTCCCCCAAACGCAATACTTCCCCAAATGAGCTTTCACTGCCATTTTAACTTTAACTCCGGAAGCTAAGAGTTGGAAGGGGGTATAAGTAGGCTTCTCCAGGGATGCGATCTCATTTCTTAAATGCCGTTTCACTCAGGGGTCCCTCGGCCTTCTCTAGCGCCTTCTCTCCTGGCATTATTTTCCCAGGTCCAGTTTGTCGGGCTGTGCCGGTTCAGCTCTGATGATCACATCCCTTCACAATGAACCCTACTATGCACATTAACTGACCCATCTTGCCCTGAAGAGGAAGCCTCAGCCTCCTCTCCCTTTTTGCATCGAAATACCAACGACTTCACATTTACTTTTTAAGCCTTTTCGCACATTTGTTTTTCACCCCAATTTGAGGCGGGCCACTTCTTCGGATTATGGGTTCTTATGGGCTAATATTAAACTCTTACTAAATGGAGCTGTTTTTAGCAGACGGGATTTGCTTTGGCTTATCATAGGCACAAATCCACAGCATGATTAGCTGGATAACTGTAGGATTCAACGCCTCGGGTTACCCCTTCAAATCTGGGCTGGGGAATAAAGCACGTGCTCTGGTGTAGCGGAGGAAAAACCCGCCTTGGTTCCCTTCTCATGGAATCTTGCTCTTGGACAGGATTTAGCTGTAGCCCTGTAATAGAGGGGCACTGGAGTTCTCACTGATGACCTCTCCGGTCTATCGTAAAGCCAACCTTGGATTTCAGGAAGATGGTTGGTAAGAAGGATAAGGTTGGACTAGCCCTGCAACCCAGACAGGTAGGTGGGATGGGACACATGTCCCAACTGTAGACAGTTGGTGGGTGGAGAGGTACAGTAGCTCTACATAGGCGCAGCAGAGCAGTGCTGGGAGCAGGGCGAGTGGGCGCGCCTCAGAGATCAGAGGTCACCTGTCCTTGGCTGTGCCCTTCTGCCATCCCTGTCGGAGCCAGCCTGCCTCGGGACTAGAGAGGTTTCTATAGCCTGAATGAGGTCAGAGACTTAGATCATCAGTTCTATCCCAGAATGAAGCACTGACAAATGACAGATGCTAGAATCTTCTCTGGGCATGGTGTCTCAACATATGAACAATGCACCTGAACGTACGGACAGACCGCTCCCCACCCCCTCCTCTCATTTGTACCATGAAGTCTGACCTTCCGTAGACTTCCAACAACCTGCTGCTCCCGTCCTTGCCTAGGGAAACCACTGGGCTAACAGGGTATTGATCAAAACTGAGCTAGCATTTTCGGATTCACACGGAACCACGGACTGCTGGTAGCAACCAGCTTCTGCTGAATCTAAAATTAAGACCACGGAACAGTCCACATCTGTCTTGTGGGGTGGAGGGAGCTTGGGAATCATTTGGCAACTTCTCTGGTTTTGATTGGCCCTCCATACAAGTAAGTCCACTGTCAGAAAAGTGTTTTTTAGATAGGTGTCGCATCAAGGTAGGAAGTGTGTGAGAGAGATGGTCCTGCACCCGTCAGAAAACCTCGACCCGGTATGCTTACCTAGTGTTTTTTGTTTTTGATATTTATTTGTTTGTTTGGTTGCTCCGGGTCTTAGATGCTGCACGCGGCATCTTCGTCGCCGCTCGCGGATTTTTAGTTGCAGCACGTGTGATCTTTTTTTTAGTTGCGGCATGCTGGATCTTTAGTTGTGGCATGCGAACTCTTAGTTGCGGCATGTGGGATCTAGTTCCCTGACCAGGGATCGATCCCGGCCCCCCTGCATTGGGAGTGCGGAGTCTTAGCCACTGGACCACCAGAGAAGTCCCTTACCTAGTGTTTAAAGCCACCTGTAATCTGGTCCCACGTTCCCCATCCAAAGGTGCCTTTGTATCCTTGCACCTCTCCGATTCAGCTGGCTGGCCTCTGCCTCTGGAATTCTTGCTGCTGCCTCTCCTCTGTACACCCTTCCTTCTCATATTTTCCCAGTCTCCTCCCACTCTACTTGTGGTTTATATGGCACCTCTGCAGTGAACCTCACAGTGATTCCTCCAGCTCCACGAGGACCCTCCTCTCGTCGACTTGACAGTACTCCTATTCCCCATAATACTCGCGATACCCTTAGTCAGATTTAACCTCCTATCACTTTCTGCTTGCTTCATTTGAATACGTCTCAATTCCTTGGTGACACCGTAGAGCCATTGAAACTGGGAGACTGTAATAAACCTCTTTCCATGGCCTCCAAATACTCAAGCACATTGGGAGGACGAAGGGGTATTTGAGTGTGAAAGGGATGGAGACTTGTCAAAGAAAAGGGATCTGAGATGGGAAACATTTATTTATTTATTTTTGTTGGCAACTGATGAACAATTCACCCTCGTTAATCCAACCAAAAAAATAAAATCAAATTTTTTTCCCCCACTTTCAGTATCTTCTTTCTGATGCCAAGATCATTTCCCAATGAAGTCTTAACTCTTCTGGCATGGTGTTTTCATTCCTGCTATCTTGAAACCACATGCAGTTAGGATGACAAAGCAATCCAAACAACCACATGCTGCATCGTGAGTTTCTTAGATCCATTTCAAACCATTCTCTTTTCAAGTCTCGGGGAATGCATGAATTCTGTTTATGCACGGAATCTGGATGTTTCTTCCCTAAAGAAATTTGGTATTCTTGAACGCTGCTTCAGAAAGACTGTTTGCATTTAGAATTTCAATGGGATAGCTTTTCAAAATGAAGAACAGACTAGCTATTCCTGAGTTCTGCTTAGAAATGATGATGTTTAACACTTCTTAAAGAACAATAGAAAAGTGACACTTATCAAGGGAAATGGTTTGCTTTTGATCTTTCTGGCAGCTCTGAGTTTCTGAGACTCTAACTGACATTATGAGTCTTGCTGATTTGAATTCCCAAATATTTATTCATTCCATCCATTCTTCTCCACGCCAGTGACCATTTCTGTAGTTTGGCCTGTGGTTGATTATTTCCTGGATCAGTCGAACAGCTTCCTCACAGGTCTCCCCCGACCCCACCTGCAGTCTTGTTCCTTTACATTCCAGCCACCAGAATGATATTTGTCAAACGCAACTCTGTGTCACGCCTGATTAAAACGCATCCATAGCTCTCCTCTGCCTACAAGATAAAGTAGAAAGCCTCCATGAGCTGTCCCCTTTTTCAGCTCCGAAGCCTGCCGCCCCTCAGCTTCCGCTTCACACTCTAGTTACACCCAAGTGCTTATCACATCAGGAGCTCCCCCTCTCTCTGAAACACTCATGTGCTTAATTCCGATCACTCATTTATGATTCAATTCACATGCCAGCCCTTCCTGGCTACTTCCCTGATCTTGGCCCTTCCTTCGGTGCCTTCACCATCAGTTGACCGTGACATTCTTGAGGCCAGTGTCTGCATCTGAGGCCATGTGTCACAATTCTGAAAGGCAAAGTCTCTGGAGCTGAACTGATGGGCTCTAAATCCTGGCTGTACCACATACTAATTATGCTATCTCGGGCAATTCCTTGGCCTCCCTGTGCCTCAGTTTCCTCATCTGTAAAATGGGAACAATAGTACCTTCCTCAGAGGATTGCTGTGCTGAAGAAATTAGTTAACACATGTGCAGTGCCTAGAATGCTTCCTGGAATCTTGTAAGGACTTAACAAACATTAACTGACGATCTGTACAGCAAGAATCGAGCACCAACAGGGAGATCAGCTCGGTGCTTTGTGACCACCTAGAGGGGTGGGATAGGGAGGGTGGGAGGGAGACGCAAGAGGGAGGGGATATGGGGATATATGTGTACATATAGCTGATTCACTTTGTTATACAGTAGAAACTAACACACCATTGTAAAGCAATTATACTCCACTAAAGATGTTAAAAAAAAAAATGGTGAATCACTATACAAAAAAAAAAAAAAATCGAGCACCATACCTGTTACAAAGCAGGTATCAAGTAAGGGTTTATTTGATGTGATATTTAAAAAAAAAAAAAAAAACTGAGGTAAAATTAACATAACATAACCTTTTCGAAGTGTATACTTTGATGGTATTTAGTACATTTACGGTGTTACAGTGTCTGTTCAGTTCCAAACCATTTTCATCACCCCTAAAAGAAATCGCATCCCCGAATTCCCATTAAACAGTCACCCACCCCCCACCCTCCTTCCCTCCCTCCCTCCAGCGTCATGTCAGTAAAGTTTCTAATGCATTTCCTACAGGGGATATTACAAAAATGTGATGTAGCAACACCACAATACAGATAGAGTTGTCCTTCAAAAATGCAACATTCCCAACTGAGTGACTTTCGGGGTTTTAGGTCACCCCCACTGGGCTGGTCAGGTCTCCTGAAAGGATTGTCCAAGGCCACCAGTGTGGTGCCAACTTTTCTATGTCCATTCCTTTAAATAATACAAGATTTCTTTGAAGGGACACAAAAGTAACATTTTCCCTTCAATCGGGGGCTTTAGAAAGAAGGCATTCCACATTGTATAAGACGTGCTGAATGCAGTCTGGCCTTTTGAAGGCCACCATCTGAAGTATGTAGTGACAAGAGGGAAGAGTCTAGAGCAGGTGCTGTTGAAAACAGCGTTCCTGTGTGGCATCTCTGGCTCAGGGACTCCAGAATGACATTGGGTCCCTGTTGAAAGCGCCATTCACGCCTACCAGCCCAGTCCATGCATATTCATAATTGAAAACAACGCTGCCTTAATAAAGGACTTTTTGACATCAATCAGAACCCAGCTACAGCTATTGATTTCTTGCTTTTTCCGCTGCCAGAGGCTGCAACTTTTCTGACCCTTTCAAGTCCAGTTCCACTAATCTATTGAGACCATTTCCTGGCCGGTCAGCGCGTGCGCGCGCGTGTGTGTGTGTGTGTGTGTGTGTGTGTGTGTGTGTGTGTGCGCGCGCGCGTATATTAAGTAAAAGACATCTGTGGCAATGAAACTCTATCCCAGTATCAGGCTCATGTTGACAATCTGATTACTGGTATTTTCCCCCATCAGACCTCCTAAAATCCAGGCTGTAGAGACCTAGCTGTTCCCTCCGTGTTGACCTTCTAGATCTCTAAATTTTGATTTGCTTTTGTTGGCTTTGGCCTTTTCCTCATTGTTCTTAGAATCCTGACTTAGGCACGGCCTCTATCCTAATGTCAGAACGTATTTTAGATTTACATCTGACAAGAGATATTGTAACATTCACATTAAGAAAGTATTTGCTTTAAAGTAGGTTATACAGACCTGAATGTATATGAGGGGGGAAAAAAATCAAAGAAATTTATTGTGTGTGAAGGGTAGTATCATTTAAAAATCTATGATCAGATTCACTCTTATTTTCTAATTACTTAGGGTGATAAATTCAATCAGCGCTTTTATTTAATGCCTCATTTTAGGAAGCTTTTTTCAACTAATAAAATGGATCTATTTCAGGCCAAAGGGATTTTTCAGACCCTGAAAACTCAACCCTTTTCTTAATTAGACGAGGAGCCCTGTAAAACTCCTGCTGCAGCTTCCAGGCAGTGGGGATTTGCCAGCCCCAGTGGCTCTCTGTTGTGCAAAATACATGAAAAGAGAAAAAGGCAGAGCTGCCTTTGTACAACTCAGGTCTGGCCAAGGTACTTAACTGCTGCATGATTTATGTCTGGGAGAAAAATCACTCTCTTCTTCACACAGGCCAGAAGGACTAGGGTGGTGCTAGAGCAGCCGTGGGCGTGCAGGGGGCGATGAGAGAGACCGCCAGGCACCCTCGGTGGCTGCTTTTACAGGGTTGGCTCTCGGGGGTCAGGCAGGTGCTGAATCTGCCCATGTGTTGAGGTTAAGACCAGAATGTCATCAAGGGAGGTGGCAGAGCTGAGTGACTGCCTGGATTTGATTCCATCCTCTACTACTTTCTAGGGTGGTTGGTCACCCCTACACCCGGGGTAGGTTATCAAGCCTCTCTGTGTTTCCGTTTCCTCACCTATAAAATGATAGATGAATAACATCATGTACCTCATTAGGTAGAACACCTGGTGTATAGCAGATGCTCAATACATTTTAGCTGATACCACTCGGATTATTCTTCCCACGGCTACTGGGAAGTAGTATGCAGCGTAGTGGCTAAAAACACAGATCAGGTATCAGAATAACCAGACTTCTTTCTGGACCCACCATTTACCAATTTCCTGACATGGGTAAGTCGTTCAGCCTTTCAGTGTCTCATTTTCCTCATCTGTCAAATGGGCTGGCTAGGAGTAGCTGTCTCACAGCGTAGTTGGGAGGAATAAATGAGGTAATATACATAAAGCAGTTGATGGTAGTGCCTGGCACATAATGAGCGCTCAAACTATTGGCTGCTGTTTTAGTTATTATCACCAATGAGATCATCATCATCATTAATACTAGGAGTTGTGCCTTGTATGTTGAAGCTCTGCGTCGCTTGCGTTCTTGGGCCATTGAAAGATGATTCTTTGTTAGGACACTGAAGGAAAAGCGAAGCACAGAGAGGAAAAGAAATCATCAGGAGGAAGTTTGTGCGTGGCCTGGGTCCTACTAGGGATCATTGCTTTGGTTTAGACAGTTCTGAGATTTTTATGGATGTTGAATACATTTATATATATCTATACATATGCATAATATATATAGTTAGTATTATCTCCCCAAATGTAATAAATTTTTTTTGGCTGCACCACGTGGCTTGCAGAATCTTAGTTCCCCAGCCAGGGATCGAACCCGGGCCCTCAGCAGTGAAAGCACGGAGTCCTAACCACGGGACCGCCAGGGAATTTGCCCCCATGTGTAATTTTTATAACAACTCTATTGAGGTGTACTTCACAGACCACAGAATTCACCTTTTTAAGTATAAAATTCAATGGTTTTTAGTACATTCACAATGTTGTGCCACCATTACAACTAATTTCAGAATATTTCTATCATGCCCCTCCCACCCCCCAAGAAACTCGAACTCATTAGCAGTCACTCCCCATTCACCTCAACCGCTCCAGCCCTAGGCCACCACGGATCTTTCTGTCTCTATGACATTGCCTATTCTGGACAGTTCGTTTAAGTGGGATCACGTAACCTGTGGCATTTCGTGTCTGACATTTCACTTAGCATGATGTTTTCAAGGTTCACTCATGCTGTAGCTGGTATTAGAACTTCCTTTTTATGGTTGAGTAATGTTTCATTGTTGAGTGCTTTCCGGTGTTTAAATAATAGCCATCTTAAACCTCCAGCTTATTCGACAGCCTCAGGGTAGCTGTTCCTTCTCTTCCCCTTCCCTAATAGGGTTTTCTGGAGTCCCGGGGCATGTGGGGAGGGGTGGATTCCAGAGGTTGTTCAGGGCACATTACCATCGGATGCTGGCATCGTAGCATACGTGTACAGTTAGAGAAATTTCAGACCAACCTGATAGTGTCTTTCCTATTCAGAGCTGAGACAGAAGAGTCATTGTCCCCCAGGCACAGACATACAAAAAAATCTTGCAGCTTCCCATCCTCATACAGATGGGCAGTGTCCTCTGCCTGCAAAGGGCCAGAGGAGAGGGCTAGCTTACGTGTTACCTTGCCTTCTATTCCATCTCAATTCCGATTATAGGACATTTGTTGTGCCTTCAGAGCTCTTGCTGACCGTGCATAAAGGAGCAGGATAGCGACACGTTTCTAAAGTAGGGTAACTCCAGCCACTCTCTCCCTCACAACCGTATTGGCCTCCTTGTCATTCCTCAGCCAGACCCAGCTCTTTCCTGCTTCGGGGTCTTTGCATTTGCTGTTCCCTCTCTCCCTTGTGTCTCCAGGTCTGCCCGTTGGTGGCGCCTTCTTGTCACCCAGGTTTCAGTGAAAGTATTACCTGCTCAGAGAGGCCTTTCTCAATGACCCAATATAGTTTTCCCATCTCCTAGTTGCTGTGTTTTATTTTCTTCGTAGCGTTTATTGCCACATGACATTATTTTCTTTGACTTTATTGTCAATTTCTCCCACTAGAATGGAAGCCCCAGGACGGCAGCCACTTTAATCTGTTTGGCTCACTGCTGAATCACAGCAACTAGAACAGGACTTGGGGGATAGTAGAATAGTTATTTGTTGAATGGATAGATGGATGAAGAGAGATGGCAAAGGTCTTGACTCTGGCTTTTGGGATTGTCATGATGTCTGGGAGTGGTATTCCCCCCACGGTATGGAACTGCCTGCAGATTACATGGTAATAGCTCATAGAATGGATTACATCTCTAACTGGAAAGAATCCTAATGGGCTATCCTCCTGCATAGCATTTCTCTCGAGAGGCTGCATCGGACACCTAAAACTATGCTTCGTATTAGGCAGCCGCCCATGTGCCTCTGTGAGGTAGATCTATTTGCATCGCCCAGATAATTTCATACGTTGTCTGCCTCACTCTGCATGTAGATACAGATTTAGAGTGTTGAAGTTCCAGTAAACAGGCTCTGGGAGGCGTTGGAATTATTAGACGCTTGGCTTGATAACTGATAACGAACCAGAGTTAGGGAGATAGTTTGCATGCAAACCTGTGGATGCAGATGGTGAGTCTACTGGCATAAGTTAGCAAAGCCCATAGAGGAGCCTGGGCTTGACTATTTTATTGTACATGGGAGGTTATTAAGAAAATAGTCGAGGGTCTGGAAAAATAAGCAATAGCAGTGTGCTGTTCCTGCAGAATTAACAGAGGCAGAATATCCTTGACTGAGACAAGGTTTGTTTCTGTGTGTGTGTGTGTGTGTGTGTGTGTGTGTGTGTGTGTGTGTGTGTGTGTGTGAGATATTAACAGTTAAGCGGGAAAGGGCCTGAAAAATGTGGTGATCCCTGATGATTGGGTTTACCTGAGTCTCTCTAACCAAGTAGTGAGATGTGAATTCTCCCGTGGGCCTCAGGCATTTCCTGGTCAAGAATTCTCATGGCTTGTTCTTCTTATAGTTCTCTCAAAGCCCCTAGAAACTTATATAAGGAGAAACTAGAAGAGCGAAGCGTCAAGACTCAAGGGGTGATCTGATGGTGGCGGTGATCCCAAAGGCTGGCCCCTGGGCACGAGAGATCCTGATTGGTAGAGAGATGCATTTCTAATAAGCTCCTCATGTGTTTCTGATGCAGATGTTCAAACTATACTTTGAGAAACACTGATGTAGTGTCTTTCACCTACTGAAGTTTTAAAACTTGAGTGTAACCCAAACCTCACACTTCTCCCCAGCCTCCATCTTCCTTTCCTGTCTTCCAACTGTATAAGGTCCACTAGGGAGTTAGCTATTTGCCACTGGGCAAGAGAAGGCCCCTTATTGGCCATTTCCTCTGTTTCTTACTACGCATGTGCATTTGTCTATTTGGCAGCCTTTTGATTTCCTTTTGATTCCTGTTTTTCCATCCTCAAGTGGATGCTAAAATTCCTTCCCAATTATAGTTGTTAAAGAGTTGTAATTCACTGTTCTAACCAATCAGAGGCTCGATATGGGTGATACGGTGAATGTTTATGTCTCCCCCCAAATTCATGTGTTGAAATTCTAAACCCCAAGGTGATGGTATTAAAAGATATGGGGCCTTTGGGAGGTGATTAGGTCATGAGGGTGGAGCCCTCATGGATGGGATTAGTGCCCTTATAAAGGAGACCCCACAGAGCTCCCTCACCCCTTCCACCATGTGAGGATACAATAAGAAGTCCTAGAAAGGGGCCCTCACCTGACCATGTTGGTACCCTGATCTCAGACTTCCAGCCTCCAGAACTGTGAAAAATGAATTTCTGTTGTTGGTAAGCCACGCCGTCTATAGTATTTGGTTATAGCAGCCCGAATGGACTAAGATAGTAGGTGTCCTAGTTATTGGTATAAATGGTTTAAGGCTCTTAGAGCAACTGAAACTCAAATGAAGGAACTCAGGCATCAAACATCAGTGCAAACTTCAGAGCTCTTCCCTGAGCTCCATACCAATGCACACAACACCTACCCCTCTATCCCAGCATCGGTGCCTCCCCACATCCTGCCCTATAGCAACAGGGGAGCTGGCATCTGTCAGAGACGTGGATAAAGGAGAGTTTCAGAGAGGAGGCTGCATTTGAGCTGAGCCAGGAACACAGGCAAGACATCTACAGATAAAGTTGGAGGGGGAGTGCTGTCTAGAAAAAGGTAACAATATGAACATAATCACAGGAAGTGTAGCGTCTTTCCAACTCACCGAATATATATCAGAACCATGTGGGGTCAGAAGGGGAAGAGATGGGTTCAAAACGCAGATTTCATGGTCTTAGCTTCAGAGTTTTTGCTTCTATAGGTCTTGCAAGGGACTTACGGATCTTAATTTCAATAAGCTCCCACCTGAGTGATTTTGATAGAGGTGTTTTATGCAACACACTTTGAGAAACACTGGCCTAGTCCAGCGATAGTTTTGTAGAGATGTGGAAACTGAGACTCAGAGAGGAGAGTGACCTGTTGCTTAAAGGTACCCATTCTGGGGATGCTGTGAAAGATTCTTCCATCTAAGGTGGGCTCCGAGCCAGGCTCCTTAAAGTCTTTCCTAATTTGTACTTGGCTGTAAATTTAATACCCTTTTTATGGTACTTGAAAGAGCTGTACAGTCTCATGGTCTGGCCATTACTGCTGGCATGAAAGAAATGACTATTACTGGTACTTAATATATCTTCTCCAGTCTCTTAATGACTGCGAGGCACACAGCGGAAGAGGTGCCCTGTGTGTGTATAGCGTACATGTACCGATGGCCCACACCTGTTCTCTTGGTGTGGGTTTGACTGGCAGCAGCTTCTTTCTTCCTTCAGACATTCTAGCTGCCCTCCCTCTTTCCCCAGCTGTTGTGACCCTATTAAAAGAGGACAGTACTTTACCCCAAGGCTCTCCCCCTGTTGCTTAGACCCCCATGGATCTCCTGGTTACCCTCAAGCGCTAACTTTCAAATTAGCTAATTCTTGGGCAGCAGGAAGAGCCCACCCATTAGGACGCTAAAGAATTACTTTAGGAACTGAAACAAGGGAAACTGATGAGTGTGTATACTAATCTGAACTTCTCTCTCCCCTGTCATGTTTCTAGGGGAAATGCACGGTTGGTACCCTGAGATCAGGGTACCAACATGGTCAGGTGAGGGCCCCTTTCTAGGACTTCTTATTGTATCCTCACATGGTGGAAGGGGTGAGGGAGCTCTGTGGGGTCTCCTTTATAAGGGCACTAATCCCATGGTGTGGGAGCCCTCCCTTCTTCACCACCCTCAGTAAACTACCTGAATTCCTACACATCACCCTTCCATGTCATGGAGGATCATGACATGGCAATCAGAGGGCAAATGCGTCGTCATTTAGGTTCATGATAGCGTGCTGTCTCGGATTCCTTGAGTTCAGAATGCTTGAAGTGGCTATGCCGCAGAAAATGAATTGTGAGGGAATGAAATGTGCAGTTTACATCTACAATTTCCTTTCCCCGTAAATAGAAGATTTGGGACTGAAGCACCGTTAGTCCAGAATAAGAAAGTTAGAGCAGCTAAAATATCTTCGAGCCCATTTCTTCCCACGAGCCTGGATTGCACTGAGCAGTGAGAGCTTGGGCGTGGGCGAGAGTAAGAAAGAGACAGATGAGAATAAACAGGATGGAACAAGTCAGCTGATCAGGAGGAGAGGGGAGGACTAACCATTTTTCTCCCTCTGTTTCCATAAGTGGCCAGCAGCACCAGGTCCTTAAATCCTTTACTGTCCTGGCTACGACAAAAGTATGTTCTGTTTAAGTATCTCTTGGGAGTTTGGGGGGGAGGGGAGTGTGTGGGGGGGGGAGTGAGTACCTGAATAGATTTAGTGATTTTTGGTATGTGAAGCATCTTGACAAGTCAGCTGATCAGGAGGAGAGGGGAGGACTAACCATTTTTCTCCCTCTGTTTCCATAAGTGGCCAGCAGCACCAGGTCCTTAAATCCTTTACTGTCCTGGCTACGACAAAAGTATGTTCTGTTTAAGTATCTCTTGGGAGTTTGGGGGGGAGGGGAGTGTGTGGGGGGGGAGTGAGTACCTGAATAGATTTAGTGATTTTTGGTATGTGAAGCATCTTGCCAATTATCTTGCATAAACAAGGTCAAAGATCCACAAAGACTTGGTTCTCCTTTCTGTTACCCTCAGGTTTCCTGCATGCTGACTTGCTACAGTCTCCAGGGGAGCTACTTCCATAAACAGATGCTGGATACCAGCATGAGGGTGCAATGCGGGGGGGGGAAACTTTCAGCATATAGATTGATTTAAGGACACTCATTTAGATTTAATAGAATAATTATTGAGATAATTATTGAGATAAATGGCATGCCATGTTAGTAGTTGAATATTGCATAAACAAGATATAGTGGCTATAATTATAGTTCTCCGGATACCTTAATAGGTATATTAAGAGAAGTCAGTGAGCCACAAAGAATTTTACTAAAAGTCAATATTTCAAGAAATCTATAAGCTGTCCCAGACTATAACCACCCCTCTGATTGTCTCTAGAAAATATATAGTTAATAGAAATATGGTCTTCGTGGTGCCACCTTTTTCTCAGTTGGTCTAAAGAGGTATGCCAGCTAAGGACACGTTCTGGACAATTACTTTGTAAGTTGGCCAACGCTGGGGTCTATGGGAAACTTGGTATTTTATGGTACTGAAAGTTAACTGAATTATAGTAAACATTGACTAGACGTCTAAACATATATTATAGTCTCTAGATATTAAATGGTATAGAACTGCTTTCACCTTATTTCAGTTGCTGGGGTATTAGATAATACACTGCAATAATAACTGTTATGAGACTTTCTGTCATATGGTATATGGGAGCCTTTATAACCTCTAAATGCGTCTGAGATGAGCGGCTATGTTACAGGGTAAAACATCTGGACTTGGAGTCAAAACCAAGCTCTGACCGTTGCTAGCTGTGTGACCTTGAGCAAGGTACTTCATCTCTCTGGTTTTCAATTTTCTCGCCTGCAAAATGGGGATAACTGTGACGCCTCCCTCTCACAGCTGGTGCTGGGGATGGAAACAAATCAAATAAGGAGCTTGAAAGCACCTGAGGCATAGTAGAAACACAATGTTTGCTTTCCTTCTATAAATGCAAAGCAATTTGCAAACAAGTGATTGAATGCATTAACTTGATTGACGACTTAGAACCAGATACTGACCTTACTTAAATTTACCTGTTTGAATCCATCATTGTCTTTTCCATGTGGTCAGAATGTAGTTAGGAGCCTAAGCTTTTGGTGTCCTGCTTCCAAGTGTAATTAACTGTGGCTTGTAAGTCAGGTTATATAACCTCTCAGTTTCCTCATCTGTAATTTACAAGAATGCTAGTGCCTGCCCCACAGAACTGTCATGAAGATTAAATCATGCAAGCAACATACTTAGCACGACACCTGTTCAAATCGAGCACTCAATGTTAGCTATCGATCTTGCTTTGAAACAAGAGGCGCACAGCAGGTTTATGAGGACGGCGTGCAACCGGAAATGACAATCTTTGGGGAGCTAATGGTGTGGGCTGTGGAGCCTCTGTTGTGTATGTCTTCTTCCTTGTTCATTCTCCAGGTCTCAAATAGTATTTTATACCTGGAAGCAGCAATCATCATCATACAGTTATAATGCCCATTCATTTCTTCAACAACAAATGGTCATTGGGTGCCTATTAAGCCCTACAGAATTCACTGGGCACTAGATACACAGTTACGAACAAAACAGTCACGGTTCTTACTCTCACTGAGCTTGTAATTTAGGTCATTTGTAGGGTACTGTGCTTGGTACTAGGGAAACATACCCTGTGGCCTTGGGATGTTTACAATCTAGTTGAACCACCTTAAATTCTTTCTGGAGCAAGACAAAATTTAACTAGAAAAATAATAATACAGTCTAGCTGGATTGAGCAGGCATAGGCACATAAAAATAAACGATACAGTATGGTGTGGCTGAGCACCATGTGAGTGACACATTATGCTAGAAGAGTTCAAAGGAAGAGATGATCAGTGAGGGCGATTTATGATCTAATTGATTCCAGAATGATGGGGGCAGGGCCAGTGCCTGGAACATGGGCCAGATTTTATCATGCTAGCAGTACTTGGATGTTAGGGAGCAAGGAGATTATGAGTAATGTCAAAGGCAGGGACGCAGAAATGTGTGAGGTGTGTTTAGGGAGCATAGACTACTTTAACCGAAGGAGAGATTTTTTTTTTTTTTATAGGATGGTACGCATAGCTGGTGTTGTATAGTTGAGGCAGTAAACAGGAACGTTATTTTGTAGGAAGTTGGAATATCAGGTGGGGAGTTTGAAGTACCACCAAAATTGTCCAAAGAGGGAGACGTGTACAAAGCGATGTTTTGAGAAGCTGGAGTTGTCAGTATGTATGCTGTGTTGCTTGGGCATGTGTTCGAGAAGAGTTATCAGCAATGAACAGTTGCAATACTCCCCACCCTAGGGGACGAAGACTAGGCTGGTGACAGTTGTAAGTGAAAGAAGTAGTTCAGTTCCACCTCCCCAACTTCATTCTAAGGAATCAGACAATGGTCTCAAGATGTGTGCACAGAGATGTTTATCCCAGCATCTCAAACGTTCTTTAAATAAATGAAATATCACAAATGTGGTTGAAATCTCTGGTTTTAACCCCTCCTCTCCCGTATCCCACTTGCCCCTTTCCTTGCTCTCTGTCGCCATGAATTCGGTGTCAATCATCTCCACGCACGTTTTTATATTTTTATGACCACAGTGCATCCACGAACAATATGAGGTGCTGTTTGCCAGTTTTTAAACTCGAGAGGAATGGTATCATACTATACATATCCTTCTGCAACATCATTGTTTTTGAAATTCATCCAGCCAATACATGAAGCTGTTGTTGAGTAGTTGACAAACTTCAGCACGCGCCAGGGTCACCTGAGGGCTTGTTAAACCACACCTTGTTGCCCTCCCCCTCCCAGAGTTTCTGCTGCAGTGAGTTTGGGTTGGGACCAGGAATCTACATTGCTGACACATTTCAGGGACCATATTTGTTGATGGACATTGTTTCCAGTTTTTCACAATTCTAAACAATGTTGTAGTGAGCACTGTTTGTTTATGTCTCCTTGCACCCTTGTGTGAGTTTCTATCGTCTATGTACATAGGAGATATTCCTGGATGGTAGGGAATACTCATCTTCAACTTTATGAAATTTTACCAAATCATTCTTCAAAGTGGTTGCACTAAGTTTTACTCCTTCCCGCCCCATACACATGCCCATGTGTCAAATTTCCGGTTGTTACACATCCTTGCAAAAACTAAGGTCAGGTTTTTAAACTTTGGCAATCTGATGCATATTCTGTTATTGTTTGCATTTGTGTTTCCTTATTCATTGGGAAGCTGAATATCTTTTCAGGTGTTTTATTAGCCATTTGAGTTTATATACATTTTGCATTGTTTTAGATCCACGTTGTCAATAGAAATATAATGTGGGCCCCATAGTGTAATTTAAAATTAATTATCTAGAAGCCACATTAAAGAAAGTAAAAAGAAGCAGGTGAAATTAATTTTAGTAACCCAGTACATCCAAAATATTATCATTTAACAACATTTAGTCTATATAAACATTGTAAATTAAATATTTAAAATTATTTTTTGCATAATGTCTTAGAAATCTGGTGAGTATTTCACACTTATCATACACCTTAACTCTGATCAGCCACATTTCAAATGCTCAGTAGTTACACGTGGTTAGTGGCTACCACATTGGAAAGTATAGATTTAGTGCCCAGCGCTTCTTAGGATATACAAGTTGCAAAATAATTTCACTACTCTGTAACTTGTCTTTTCACTTTGTATATGTTGATTTATATTGTACCAACTTTTTACTTTTAATGTAGTTACATTTACAGTCACTTCCTTTATGATTTGTGCTTTGGTGTCTTGTTTAAGAAAGCCTTCTTACCCCACGATCATAAAAATGTTCTGCAGACTATTCCTTGCCAAGTTTTTCATTTTTCTTTTAACCTTGAAGATTTTAATCCAATGGGAAGTAATTTTTATCAATGTTGTCAGGTGGGAATCTTATGGAAAAAATTTGTTTTCCACATAGTGAACCAGTTGTCCCAGAACCATTTACTGAATAGTCCACTAATTCCATTTATTTGTCATGGTACCTCTCTTATACATCGAGTTTCCATAGAGTAGATTTGTTTCTGTGCTTCATATTTTGGTCCATTGGTCCTTTGGTGTACCACTGTGCCAATATCACAGTGTTTTAATTACTAAAGCTTTTAAAAATACGTATGGTATTTGTTAGGGTGAGTCTCTCCACTTGTTTTCCTTTAAAATTTTCTTGGCCGTAATATGAATTTTAGAATCAGCTCATAAAGGTTCATGAAAACTCATTTTTGGATTTTGATCAGACTTGTATTGAATTTAAGGTTCTATGAAAGTATTATTTACTGTCAGTGAAATTTTATAATTTCCTCCAGAAAGGTATGATGTATATCTTATGTCTAGATACCTTATAGTTTTTTATTACTATTGCAAATGATATCTTTCAAAAATTTATTTTCTAATTTTTGCTTGTTAATGTTTAAGAATGCGATTAATATTTTTGTTTTTCGTATCTTTGTAACTCTTATCTTTCAATCTTGGTGAATCCTATGTAAAAATCTACGTAGTGTAAAATTCACTTTTTTTTTTTGCCGTGTGGCATGTGGGATCTTAGTTCCCTTACCAGCGATTGAACCCATGCCCCTGACAGTGGAAGTGCGGAGTCCTAACAACTGGACCACCAGGGAGTTCCCAAAATTCACTTTTCTTTGGTATAGAGTTCTGTGAAGTGAGACAAATGCATACAGTTGTGGAACCACCACTACATCCAGGATATAGAACAGTTTTATCACTCCCCAAATGCCCTCATACTGCCACTTTCCTCAACCCTTTTCTTCATGTCCATCCTCTGGAAATCACTTATCTGTTTTGTCTCTCTAGTTTTGCCATTCGCAAAATATCATATAACTGGAATCACATTGTATTTATCCTTTGGAATCTGAGTTCTTTAACTTAGTAACATATATCTGAGATTTATCCATGTTGTTGTTGCATATGTTGGTAGTTCATTACTTTTTATTGCTGAGTAGGATTCCATTGTGCAGATGTACTATAATTTATTCATTCACCAGATGAAAGACATTTGAGTTGTTTCCAGGTTTTGGTGATTATGAATAAAGCTGCCATAAACATTCACATACAATATTTTGTGGGAATTTGTTTTCATTTCTCTTGGATAAATATCTAGGACTCAAAATAAATATGTTTAACTTTATAAGAAACTGTTAAACTATTTACTAAAGTGACTATACCATTTTACAGTCCTATCAGTGATATGTAATAATTCCAGTTGCTCCACATCCTTGTCAGCACTTGGTATTGTCCTAGTTTTTATTTTTCTTTGTTTTGTTCTTTGGCCATTCTAATAGGTGCGTAGAAATATATCATTGTGCTTTAAATTAGCATTTCCTTAATGACCAGTGGCAATAAACATCTTTTTGTATAGTTATTTGCCATTTGTATATCTTCTTTGGTAAAGTGTCTGTTAAAATATTGTGCCCATTAAAAAAGATAAGGTTGTTTTCTTATTTTTGAGCTTTGAGAGTTCTTCAGGTGTTCCGGATACAAGTCCTTTGTCAGATATGTGGTTTGCAAATATTCTCTCCTAGTCTGCAGCTTTTCTTGTTATTCTTTGATCATTGTCTTACACAGAGGAAAAATTGCAAATTTTGATGGAGTTCAGTTTATCAATTTCTTCTTTTATGGATTTTCCTCTTGGTATCATGACTAAGGTTCTTTGCTCAACCCCAGATCACGAAACTTTTCTCCCATGTTTTCTTCTATAAGTTTTATGGCTTTGTTTTACATTTAGGTGCATGACTCATTTTGAGTTAATTTTGGAATAGAGTGCAAGGTATGGCTTTACATTCCCTTTTTGACATATGGATGTCCAAATTTTCCAACATCATTTGTTGGCATGACTATTATCTATCTCTGCCTTTGCACCATTGTCAACAATCAGTTGACTATGTATGGGAGTATTTTGTATTTTTTTTATTAAAGAGATGTAACTTCTATACCACAAAACACATATTTTAAGTGAACACTTCAGTGGTTTTTATATTTATAGGGTTGAGCAACCATCACCACAATATAATTTTGGAATATTTCCATTACCCCCAAAAGAAGCCTTTTGCCCATTGGCAGTAGATCACCTTCACTGGTGCCCCCCTTGTCCCAGTCCTAGGCAATTACTGATCTACCTTCTGTCTCTCTGAATTTGCCTACAGTAAGTCCCTTACATGTGAACCTTCAAGTAGCGATCTTTCAAAGATGTGAACGTGTGTTCGCATGTCCATTCACGTAAGTTAGTTCACATGTCTGACGTACATTGTCACGTGCATGCACATCCTCTACAAGTGGTTGTGCTTTTGTGTACTTTACAGTACTGTATATAGTACAGTAGTGTCTTTATTTCAAGCCCAGATGTCCAGAAACAAGTGTAAAAGCAGCGGTGATGTAGCCGGCTGGTACTGCTAAGAAGCACCAGCTATTGTACTACTGTACTTTACAAGGTACTGTACTGTAAGATTAAACATGTTTTATTTTTTGTGTTTGTTTTTTATGTATTATTTGTGTGAAAAGTATTGTAAACCTATTACAGTACAGTACTATATAGCCGATTGCCTTAGTTGGGTACCTAGGCTAACTTTGTTGGACTTATGAACAAACTGGACTTATGAATGCGCTGACAGAATGGACCTCATTTGTATGTAGGGGACTTACTGTATTCGGGATATTTCTCATAATTTTAATCATACAATATGTAGTCTTTTTTTCCTGTTTTTTTTTTCCACGTAGCATAATGTTGTCAATGTTCATCCATGTAGTAGTATGTATCATAACTTCATTCTTTTTACCAGAGAATAGTATTCTGTTATATGTACATGTCACACTTTGTTTATCCATTCATCCGTTGATGGACAGTTGGGTTGTTTCCATGGTTTGGCTCTTATAAATAATGCTGTTATGAACATACATGTACAGGTATATGTACGATATATTTTCATTTCTCTTGGATATATACCTAAGATAGGAATGGCTGGGTCATGTGGTAACTCTGTGTTTAACTTTTTAAGGATTTTCCAAACTGTTTTCCAAAGTGGCTGTACCATTTTACATTCCCACCAGCAGTGTAAGAGGATTCCAGTCTCTCCACATCCTCACCAGTTCTTCTTATTGTCTGGCTTTTCATCGATGACATTTTGGTGCTTATGAAGTGATATCTCATTGAAGTTTTGATTTGCATTTCCCTGATGACTAATCATGGTGAACATCTTTCCAAGGGCTTCTTGGTCTTTCATGTATCTATTCAAACCCTTTATCCATTTTTAACTGGGTTATTTGTCTTATTTAATTGTAAGAGTTCTTTATATATTCTGGAGGCAAGTCCTTTACTTGAGATATGGCTTGCAAATATTCCCAGTCTGTTGAGACATCACTTCTTCAAAGGTATCCTCTGAAAAACAAAATTTTTAAAATTTTGATGAAGGACTTCCCTGGTGTTCCAGTGGTTAAGACTCCGCTCTTCCAATGCAGGGGGGCACAGGTTCAATCCCTGGTCAGGGAACTAAGATTCCGCATGCTGTGCAGTGTGGCTAAAAAAAATAATAATAATAATAAAATAAAATATTGATGACATTCAGTTTGTCTGTTTTCTTCTTTTATCATTTATGCAATATCTGTCACATCTAAAAACAAATGTTGCCCAACCCAAGGTCATGAAGGTTTACTCCTGTTTTCTTCTAAGACTTTTATACTTGAACTCTCATATTTAGTTTTGTGGTCCACTTTGAATTAATTTTTCAGTATGATAGGAGGTAGAGTTCCAAGTGTATCATTTTGCATGCACATATTCAGTTGTCCCAGCATAGAACTCTTTTTGCACTCTCAATTTTTTTCCATTAATTTATGTGTCTTTCTGTAATACCATGCTGTCTTGATTTCTGTAGATTTATAGTGTCTTATATGTGAGGCTTCCAACATTGTTCTTCTTTTTAAAGATTATTTGTTTACTATTCTAGTTACTTTGCCTTTCCATATCAGTTTTACAGAATACTTATATTAGTCTGTCTGTAGCTTCTCTTGATGTAGAAAGTATGCAAATATAAATAGTTTTGCTGCTTTTCCAACTTTAAAATTTTTTTATTTTCTTGTCTTATTGCATTACTGGGATCCTCCTGCAAAATTCTGAACAGAAGCATAGAGGACATCCATGTGTTATTTCTAACTTTAAAATGAATGCTTCTTATGTTGTTATACTAAATGTGGTGTTTACTGTTTGTGGTAGACATCCTTTATCAGGCTAAGGAAGTTGCTATCTATTTCTACTTTAATATGAATTTTAATTTTTTTTCACAAACTATTACTTTCAGTCATTCTGTGCTTGTATGCAGATTTTTATCTTGTGTACCCTTTTAATGAAAGCATAGACTTTTAATGGTGCCAGGTTTATCCTGAGGTCTTATTTCCAACTCCTTGTTTTGTATGAGCCACGACCTTCTCTTCTCTACGTATGACCATTGAAATTCAAGATTCTAGTTAAAGGAGACCCACGGATATCCCAAGGCTGTTCTAATATTAGGTCATATGCTCAGTGCCCTGGTTTTCAGGTTCCTCTTCATTTTTGGTGTCTGGTGGTTTCTTTTACTTTTATGAGAGTTCAGCTAAGCATTAAAAGTCTGACTTTTAAATAAAATTCTGCATTTCTAGATATTTTACAGCAGGAAGGTTTTGGGGGTCCACTATATTATTGGGAACTGAAGATTTTCACATTGTTTATAAATGGGAAAAAAAATGGAAACAACCCAGCGATTTATCTAATGCATAGCCTAGTGGCTTCAAATGTTTGGCACTCAATAAATATTTGTTGAATGCTTCATGATTTATAGCTCATGACAGAAGAACAGGAGAATGAAGTAAAAAATAATGAACCGAAGTTTTGAGCCTGGGAGAATGATGATGATAGACAAGGGGGGGAGGCTAGGAAGGGGGCTAGTTTGTGGGAAAAAAATATGAGTTTGATTTCGGCTATATTTTGTTGGAGGTGGCAGAAGGCCTTGCTTGTTGAGAGTTTTGGCTGGGTATGTGGGACTAAAGCTCTGGAGAAAGGTCAGGGCTGGATGAATAAACTATAGGGAATTGTTGGCAATAAGGTGATGATTGAAGCTATGTCACTGGGGTAGAGAGTATAAAGTAAGAACAGTAGAATCGGTTTAAGATTTAGCCTTGATTGGGGTAGAAAGAGAAAGCACAACCTATGAAAGTAAATATAAAAGGTGAAGTCCAAGCAATAGGATAATGAAGACATTGTAGTATCACAAAAAGGTGGAAGGGGAGAGATTTTAAGGAAGAAAGGGTTGTTTCAGGAGAAGTTGGTTGGCCAACAGATTCAGGTACTGTGTAGAGCTAAAGACCCCAGGATTTACCTGTGAGGAATGGTTTTATCCCAGTTCTATTTATAACCCCATGGCAATAAGCATGTTATAACATTTCTCTTTTTATCTATGATATAATTTTCATCTTGAGTCTAATCAAAGAATCAGAAAGAATGGTTTGTGTTATGATTTTTTTCCACATGTGTATGCTTTTGTGTTTACCTATTTATACGCACACATAAACACATCTTTGAAAGTACATCTTGTTGTTATAAACCACTAAATGTAGTTGTATAAAAGCCACTTAGAGATTTCCTGCTATTGAAAAGCCACAGTATACTGTTTTAAATATTTTTAACTTTGTTCAGAGCAAAAAGGACATGGCCCCTTAAAAAAATTAAGTGGGTTTGGAAGAGGCTTGAAGTCTGTTACATAAATTTCTAAGGAAACCGACTGTGAGCTAATGCCAACTAAAAGTCACGGCAAGCATGCTGTGAACATGTGCAGGGTATGACCGTAATCTTCTTTTCTCCCCCGTCTCTCTTTTCGTACTGCTAACAAGGAACGAGAATTTTTAGAGGCTAGAAACTTGGAAAGGAACATAGGACTTTTTTAGAAGGGTTGTAAATTGCCGACTCTAGGTCTGACCTGCTAGTGGGGGGTATCAACAATTGAGTGAAAGCCATTTGAAAGAGCTTTCTATGATAAGCTCTTCCAAAGCTGTAAGTGCAGGAACCATATACGGGAGCTATATATGTATATATACATATATCTATTTATCTATCTATCTTCCTCCAAATTTCTGACTCTCAAAAAATATTAAGGGTGAGTTCTAGAGTTATTGTTTACTTAGATGCGAGATGAACACCTAGAATTAGACTAAACAACAGTGGCTATTGGTTCCTCAGGGCTACCTCATTTTAACCAGTGTTAAAATCTTAGTATAGATTATGTATCACATTTTCTTATGTTGTAGTTAGAAATTATTTTTATTGTTTTTCAATAGTTTTATTTGTAGAGTTATATTTGTAATCAAGCTTAAATGTCTGTGTGTAATGCAGACAAATGTGCACTAGTTAGGTATAATGGTGTGTCTAGATTAAAATCTTTGTTGCCTGTTGACTTCAGCTGGGAATGATTTCATCAGCAGAACCTGTTACGTATTTGACCCTCTGAATTGTGGGGAGTTCATCAATACCTTAGGGCTCATTCCTAGGATTTAGAAGGCTAAAGATGTGGTATAAATGGAGCACAGGATTAATCTGAGTTCGTGGTCTTGAATGAGGGAAGACAGAAGTCAGAGAGAACAAAAGTCAAGGTCAAGGGAATAGTAGGGAGAGCAGAGGCAGACATATTGCTGCAGAGATCAGGAGTCTTTGAGAGACAGACCAAACCTGCCTGAGTCAGGTGGCCTTTTATACTTCTTAGGCCGTAGCACAGAACAACTGGATTCCCAGGGGGCGGCCAGGGCTAGAGGCTGGCATGCAGCTGTACTGTCCCAGTTTGCTGCCTTGGCCATTCTTGAAGCTGGAGCAGACCCTGACAGAATCCTTTTCTGCTGGGATCATGAGGCCGTAACCTAGCCAGGCTGTCCAACTGATGGCAGCACTCCTGGTTTGTACACCTCATATCTTGGAAGAAAGGGGAAGCCTCCCGCCTGTCAGCACTGCAAGCTCAAACCTACAGTGAGATGGCAAACATCACAGAAACACACAATATTTATTTTTTAGACATTGCATTTAAGACGGAAATTTCCTGAACAATGGATGTAATGACAATCAAAGGTGGAAGAGTATGAACCAATCTGGTAGCCATTAAGTCTTTAATTTTCTGTTCCATGTGGATTGACAAGAATGAGAAACCACATGGAAAGGAATGTATCCTTAAAATGATAAAGTAAATGTACGTAATGAAACCCTTGTCTGAAATTCTGTCTGTATGTAAAAGGGGTGAGATAAGTGGGGAGATTTTCTATAGTTGCTTCTAAAAGCCTTAAACTAACAAGTTGGAAGTTTTTTCTTCTTGTGCTGGAAACTTTTCAAACACTTTTTGGATACCTTGGTATAAACTTGGATGAAAACCCTCACAGACATCTCATAATTTATTCATGGAGCCTCATAGGATCACTTGGTTTTCTCAGCTATGAGATAGCAGTTTGGCTACAAATATTGAAATCCAGGATGACTCAAGTCTTTGTTTTTCCTGTTAACTTACTTGAAATCACGAAGCAGAAGTCTAATATTTGACTATGATTATCCAGCAGTGTGTTTAGATTAGGATCTTTGTTGCCTATAGTCTTTAGCTAGGAATGATTCCATCAGCAGAACCTGTTACATATTTGTCCTCATACGCCCCACTACCCAAGAGAAATGTCAGTGGGTTAGATTTGGGGGAAAGCCCGAGTCTGTTGTGATCTAAGAAAGGAATGCAATGCTCCTGCAACTGTGGGCTGCACTGGTCTCAAAATAGCCAGTAGCTGAGGCCTGAGTTGTTTGTAGGAGCTGGTTGGACCAAAGCCATGACACCATTGCTGCCTAGCTTCAAGCTCAGCGCTCTTCTGCAGGACAAACGCCCCTGACCTATCTGGAGTGCTCCCCTGCTTTCTCGCAGCTGATTTGCTGTTCCTGCCAATGTTGAGGCTGCAGTCACTGACCTAGGACAGTTCTTTTCTCCAAGGGAGCATGTTTGAGGGGATGCAAGGCTCTTCATCAATGCTGTGCACACACCTGTGCTCAAAACCATGCCCCCTGACTTCTTTGAGGGGTGGAGCATCACCTAAGGGTCTTCTTAAAAGACAGATTCTAGGGCTGGACAAGACCTGAAAATTCTGCATTTCTAACAAGTTTAGGTGATGCCAATGCTATATATACTTTGAGTAGCAAGGATTTAGAAGACCTCAGGGCACGGTTGCCCACCTGACCTGATCGAAGAATCTCTTGGGATGCTGGTTAAACATTCAAAATCAGAATCTCCAGGAGGTAGACTTGGGAATCTCTATTTTTAACAAGTTCTTCAGGTGATTTGCATGGCTCGAAAAATAATCTTAGGAGGGAATGGGACATGGGCTTAAAAACATATAGGGGCATTGTGTTGGGCCGTGGACCTTTTGGAGTAAGAGACTTGGAGACGGCACTGGGACAGATTGGAAAACATATAGCTACAATTTTGCTCTAGAGTAGTTCCTGTGTGTGGCCTGGAGTTAGAAGGTAGAGGGAAAATGAGGAACTACTTATTTTTTTTTTCCCAGCAGGTACCATCGGTGTGACAGTTTACCAGCACAAAGCTTGATTTTCTGTTTTCTGTTGTTGTTGTTCCTTGAGTAAGTTTGGTATCTTGAAAACAGCCAAGCTGATAGATAAAATTTGGGGTATTACTTTTAACTTCAGACAGTTTTCCTTACATTTGTCTTCTCTGCCAGTTTTTAAACCTTTAGCCCTTTCACCATCATAGATTGTGTGAAACGTTGGGAAACCTTGTTTCCTCGAACTAATAAGACAGAGATGCGAGGGAATAGTCTATTAAGCAGGGCTGCCGGAGAGACTGTCGTTTCTTTAATATCCACCCACTGAGCCATGGAACTGCGTGAGGCCCAGCAGTGGGATTGGAGGCAGCGATGTGCTTCAGTCTGCAGCTATTCTGGAGCATCACAAATGACCGAGATGAAAGTTTCTCAAGTAAGACATTCTGAGTGAGAAGTGCGGCAAGTGTGAGAGGCTGCTGAGGAGAGGCAGGCAGCTTCAGTGCAGACGTGAGCTAGGAAACACGGGCACAGGGGAAATATCACTGACTTGCCAGAGGCCGCGTTACGAGTTGGTGGAGTGGCTCCCATTTGTAGTAAAGTTTTCTTATTTCCAATTCTGAACTGCAGCCTTGGGGCTATTGATGTCCCTGGTTTTTAAGCTACCCCGTGGAAAGATCTGCTTCTCATACTTACATACTTTTGAACTCTGTCTCTCCCCTTCTCCCCTTCCCATCTGTACAACTGGGATAGTTGTTGGGATTTGCAGCCAACCACAGGAATGAGTTTTCACATTATTCCAGGCAAGAAAGGGGCTTCTTTGTGAGTAGGCGTTAGACTTGTTTTTGTCAAGCTGCATTCCAGCGTGGAGACCTAGAGGGGCCCCAGACCGTATTCGTATCCCTTTATCTTCTCCTGTATCTTCTTGTACTTTGAGAATGATCCAGTGACGACACCTGTGACTGTTCAGGGTCACTCTAAAGGGTCAGGAATGGCAAGTTTAAACGCAGAGTGTTGACTTCATTGCTTTCAGGAGCCACGATGAGCTCTAGGGAGTTGCCACCAGGTGACCAATGATGCGTATTTGAGTGCATGTCTGTTGCCGTTTGCCTGTCTTCAGATGTGAAAGACTGAGGGGCCTAAGTACATGACACACATTCTGTTGATTACTTATATACAAAACCATATCTAGATAACTCATTTTAATTTCTAACTCCTACTTAAGAATAACACGATACACCAGTGGTCAGATGACATTGAGGGACTCAGGCACAATATTTCCTCTTTGCTGCCTGAAAGGAAGGTACCAGAGGTACTGAATCTGTGTTTGGGAGGTCCAGGGGTGCCAGAAGGGCCTGGTGTGTCTCAGGGTTTAGGGGTGCCGGAACAAACGGGGATTCATGAGGCTGGGAGGTACCTTGAAGTCTAGGCACTAAAACGTCCAGAAATTCTCAGCAAGACCAAGGTTGTTTTTTTAACGTGGAGGTTGCAGCTAAATATGTGAGGTAGCTGAGGGAGGCTGAGGCTGTTTCCAATGCTATTTATTTATTTTTAATTTTTAATTTTATAGTGGACTATAGTTGATTTACAATGTTGTGTTAGTTTCAGGTGTACAGCAGAGTGATGTAGTTGTACATATTCACATAGCTATTCTTTTTCAGATTCTTTTTCCATATGGGTTATTATAGAGTATTGAGTGTAGTTCCCTGTGCTGTACAGTCGGTCCTTGTTGGTTATCTATTTTTTATATAGTAGTGTGTGTATGTTAATCGCAAGATCCTAATTTATCCCTCCCCCCCATGGTATATTTTTGCCTGGATGGAGCTATGGAGGAGGGGCTATGAAATGAAGGTTTGGCAGAAGGGTGGGACCCCAAATCAAAAACGGAAAGCTGTAAAGACAGAGAATCCTAGTTTAATGAAGAGAGGCCTATTCAAAGATTAAAGTATTGAGCTATAATGAGAAAATAAATAATGCTGAGCATTCAGAAATACTTCTCCTGGAGTATTCGTTTGCTAACGCTGTCATAAAAAATCGCCATAAACTGGACAAAAACGACACAAATTTATTAGCTCGTGGTTCTGTAGGTCAGAAGCCCGGGTACAACATAGTTCAATGGCTCTTCTGCTTAGGGTCTCACAAGGCCAAAGTCAAAGAGTCCGCCAGACTGTTCCTTTTAGGGGGGCATAAGCGGAGAATGCACTAGGCTCGTTCAGCTTGTTGGCTTAATTCAGTTCCTTGCGGTTCTAGGACTGACATCATCCCTGTGTCCTTACTTGCTGTGGGCTGGGGGTTGTTCTCAGCTTCTAGAGGCTGCCCTCATTGCCTGACTTCTGTTCCTATTCAAAGCCAGCAATGGCAAATTGAGTCCTTCTCATGCTTCGAATCTCCCTGACTTCCCCTTTTGTTTGTTCTTGCCTCTTCTGGCTTCAAGTAGGAAAGCTTCTCTGCTTTAAGAGCTCATGTGATTAGATTGGGCTTACCTGGATTATCCAGGACAACCCCTGTGTCTTAAGGTTCATACCTTAATTATATCTGCAAAGTCGCTTCAGAGTAGAACCCAGATCAGTGTTGGATAGTATAACCATGGGATGGGAATCTTGGAGGGAGAGGGAGGAAGGATATCTTTATGATTCTGCCTATCACACCTGGAATCTTAGAAATGTGTTCTCATCTTAGAAAGGGATGGTGAGGCAGTAAATCTCGAGAGCCTTAGAGAACCATCCAATTGTTAATGGAGAAGAAAGAGGAGTAAAAATGTGGAACTGATGCCCATTCACTATTTCACATTGATCGGGAGAGGGAAATCTGGAACTATAAAGGGGAAAGAAAGAGATCCTTAGAAGAAAGGCCTTATGTCGAGATGACATTTACAATATTTAACAACCGCCATGGCATGGTCATCAACCAATCACAATGCATCCTGGCCAGTACTCCACATTGGTGCTTACCTACTGTATCATAGTTTATGGGTCCAAGATAACATTTTCACCATCCTTGCTGTTGGGACCATGGCCCTACTATGAAGGGGACTCCAAGCCCGGTCCTTCTTGCCCACTTAAGGCCCAGCCTCAGAGTGAAGATCTTTTGTGCATCGGGGCACTACCCCAGAAAGAAGAGGCCATTCTCCACGCAGGGATTAGAAAAGTCTGAAAATGTGTAGGAACGGAAGCCTGGGTAGTGGTGTGATGGAGTCCAGACTGACCCACAGAGTCAAGAGATAGGAATATGGGAGCTGGTTTTTGTTTTAAACCTTTTATTTTATATCAGAGTAGAGTTGATTAACAACGTTGAGTTAGTTTCAGGCGTACAGCAAAGTGATTCAGTTATACATAAACATGTATCCATTCTTTTTCAAATTCTTTTCCCATTTAGGTTGTCACATAATATTGAGCAGAGTTCCCTGTGCTCTACAGTAGGTCCTTGTTGGTTATCCGTTTTAAATATAGCAGCATGTACATGTCAGTCCCAAACTCCCTAGCTATCCCTTCCCCCGACCCTTCCCCCCTGGTAACCAGAATGGGAGCTAGTCTTTGAGGCAGACAGGTAAGCATTTGTCTGAGTGCGGTCTGAATGCAGGATGTCACCATTCTAGGGTATCAAGTGAGCAGATTCACAAGCATTGTCAGGCAAAACCAACCAGCAAACATGCTGCCTACCCGGGCTGATGCGTGCTGGGTAATTAACGGGCACTGGGGTGGCTAGTACCCCACATGGGAGAGTTAGAGGGATGGCAGTTGGAGTAGTCAGCATAAAAATTGAGGACTCGGTCATGAAGACTGGGTATCAGGAGGCCACATATTAAGTCACTGGGAGAATTGGAGTTCCAGGTGAGGACTTTTGCACAGAGAAGCAAGACACAGACATGGTCACTGGGACATTGGGGTCTCACAGTAATAATGGAATCAAGACTATAACAAACTAGATGCTAAGTTACTGGTTTAGAGTTCTTAGGATGTAATAATTGGCAAAAATGATCATGTCTCTACTCCCTCTCATGTTAGAGAAGAGGAAACATGCCTGGAGAATAGAACTTGCAATAGAACTAGGTACTAGGACGGGTTTCTAGACGCCTCATCTACTTGGTGTTCTTTCCCTCACGCTGCCCTTCTGATTTGAGCAAGGGCGGGTCTTGCAGTGTGGTTTGCAGTTGACTGTAGGAGGTGAAGTTAACCTAGCTGATGACTCGAGGGGTTGCTGGCAGGTTTAAAGCCCAACCATGGTCTCTTAGGGCAATCTTAAAATAAAAATAAAGTAAAATTAAAAATTATCTTACTATTTATTTTATTTTTAATTGAAGTATAGTTGGTTTACAATATTCTGTTAGTTTTAGGTGTACAGCACCGTGATTCAGTTTTGCATATATATATATATATATGTATTCTTTTTCAGATTCTTTTCCCTTATAGGTTATTACAAATACTGAGTTTAGTTCCCTGTGCTATACAGTAGGTCCTTGTTGGTTATCTATTTTATATGTAGCAGTGTGTATATGTTAATCCCAAAGTCCTAATTTATTCCACCCCTCACGCCCCTTTCCCCTTTGGTAACCATAAATCTGTTTTCCATGTCGGTGGGTCTTAGTGCAATCTTAGCTCCAGGATCTGGCCCCCGCTACAGCATCCTGTTGTTCCAGATACTAGTAGTACAAGCATAGTCTGTATATCAGCTTTATGACATTGGCGTATGTTGCTCTGAACTTAAATAAAAGGCGAGTTGGGAGTAGAATCTTGTCTGCTAAAAATAACTTCACTTGGAATGCTCTGTTATAGGAAAGCACAAAGCCACTACTGAAAGCAGCTAATAGATATCACAGGTTTCCATGACACCGGAGAAAACGATGGTTTCACAGGGGAGGAAAATTAAGGTGAAAAAAGTCTCCTCACATTCATAATGCTACCCTTCTTGTCACTTTAGATAAGGCCTCAGCTGAATGGGACCAAGAGTAGGTGGTTAAAAAAAAAAAAAAAAAAAAAAAAATTAGAAATGGAAAGATGCAAGGCAAGAGAATGGGTGAATCTGTTCAAAGAAAGGGGCTGCTTCCTTAGCCTTGCATGTTATAACTTGCCTACTTATCCGTCACCAAAGAGCAGGCCTGTTGCTATCAGGGATGCAAAAAAGGGATGCTTTTCACACAATCCAATCCACTCAGCCAACAATGCATAAAGGGACTTGGGTAGAAAAGTTTATAATGTGTTTTATGGTAGTTGAAAAACTCATTTAAAGGCTCCTTCAGCTCAAGTGCATTTGGGAGCTCCTAGTTAGCGCTGCTGAAGTGGCCACTGCACAAGCTAAAGGAAGGTGAATGAGGCCTCCTTGGTTTTTTAGCCCAGAGGCGAACACTCATGCTCTTGGCTAGCTGTTGTCTGAGGCCTTGCTCATTTTGAACACACCATGAGCACAGGCCTTGATGATTACTTGGGGATACGATCTGGGCAAGTTTGAGCTTATGAAAAGCATTTCTAAGGTCACATGCCTTCTTATGGGCCAGGGTATTTAATATTGTGTTTCATTTCATTAAAAAAAAATTTCCCTAAATAATTGACTATACCCAGCATGTCGTCTTAATTCAAAAATTTTCAAGGGACATGTCTCATGTGGCTTAAAAAGAAGCTTAGACATAACATACTCAGATTTGATTTGATTTTGATTTTCCATGCATTTAAAAACAGGAAATAAGAGGGGATTCTCTGAACAGATTTAGAATTTCATATTTGGGTACCCAAGGATGGTGTCTAGCTTATCAATAGACAGAAATAAATGAACAGCTGTTTTAATGATTGGGAGGTTGATTGCTTCATGGTTGTTATATTTATACTCAGAGTTCTACATGTTCTACATTGAAACGTTTTTAACTTGGAGTTTAAGGCCCTGTTTTTGTTTTTGTTTTTGTTTTTTTTACCTAGATTCGCTAATTACAGGGTGCATTTCAGAATGTCACATAATATTGTTTCTCAGTCCCCTCATTGGTGATTATAAAATAGGAATAATGGTACTAGCTAATGTTTATTCAATGCATCCTCATTTTACAGATGAGGCAGCTGAGGCACAGAAAGCTAGGTTATAACTTGCTCAGGGTGACCCAGCTAGTAATAGCAGAGGTAGGATTCCAACTCAGGTAGACCAGTGCCAGAGCCTATGCTTTTAACTCCTAGTTTTATATATTGAAGGGGTTTCAAGGCTCAAATCAAATGTAATCATATGTGTGAAAGTGCTTTGCAAACTATAAAATGCTAGATAAATAGGAGGTATTCTAAAAGTTACTGAGCCTGACAGAAGGCTTTGGTTTCCTCTGAGGAAGAATATTCTTGGCAGTAGGAAAGTTTTGGTCTGGTGATTGGAAGGTCCAATATAATAGGCATGATGCCTTGGTTTGAAACGCTTACAGTAGCAGAAGGCTCACTGGACTGAAAGGAAGCCGACCTGGGTTCTAGTGCCAGTTGAGGTACTAATAACCGATCAATCTTGGCTAAGTTATCTAACTTCCCATAAGCTCAGTTTCATTCAGTAAGAAGCAAAACAATTGGTGTAGACAGTGGTTCTTAATTTTTCAGGGGCATGAACCTCCTGTCCATTGGCTTATGGACTCTAATAACAGCTCTGGCATCTCGCCACAAACTTCATATCCAACTTGAAGGTTTCACAGACCCCCTGCAGCCCAACCATGGTTCAACAGACCTGAGGTTAAAAACTCCAGGTCTCCATGTTAGAAGGTTCTTTGTAGCTCTCAGACTCTAAGATTGGAACTGCACTTTGTAGATACATGCTTTCAAAAAGTTCTTTACAGGAAAATGGCCCCATAAATCATGGAAAGTGCGCATGAAACCACTGGGCTGAGGTGGCCAGAATCACATGATTTAGAATTTAGGAAGGGATTGCCATTGATAGCAGGGAGGTATAGCTGTAATAGCTCACCAAAGAATTCTGCATTTCTGTTTTATTTTGCTGAGGAACTTTTTTGAAAAGGGGAGGAGAGAGTCACAGTGGCAATATCCAGCTTGATAATATTAATCATACATTCAGTTTTGCAGTACACTTAGAAAAGTGTTGGATTTAACTGCTTTTAGTTCTGGTATCAGCAAAAGATAACAGCACTGTTTCCTGCTGGTCCACAGGGAGAAGCAGTATTTTTTTTTTTTTTTTTTTTTTTTTTTATAAGAAGCCAGCTTTGGCATGGAAGCCATAAAGAATTTTATATCAGTAAAAGTAGACAGTGTCGACCCCAACTGGGTGCAAGATTGGTGGGTGGTCTGTTTGTGAAACATTTCTAATTACTGTGATGAGTCCTGCTGGGGTTGCTAAAATGAAGTGTCTGTCATATCCATTTCCTGGTGTTTTGAAACAGCTGCAAGAATTGTCAGAGAATTCCAAAGTCCGTGGAGCCGTGGAGCAAAGGAGGTATTTTTAGCAAGGATCCAATCCACCCTCTCATTTTCTAGATGAGAACTACTGAGGTTCGTTCTGTCTTAGCTCTGGTCCTTCGGAAACAGACTGAACAGAGTTTTGTGTGCAGGAAATTTCTTGGGGAGCACTCTCAGGGAAAAGTCTCTAAGGAAGTGAATGGAGGAGGACCGGGCAAAAGGATTTGCTGAACTGTGATGCGGTTACAAGTTGCTCACAAGCTGAGATGTTCCTTTAGAGTGATCTCCAGTTGAGGCAAGCGGGGGATGGGGCTTTGAACACCTGCACTGCCTGATGATTAGATGGAAAGGAGCCATAACATCAGGCGTAATATCCCTTTGGCTGAGGGCAGTTTCTGGAGACTGATTGACCTGTGAGCCATCAGCAGCCAACACTCCTGGCAACTGGGGAAATGAGTGCCTTGGTCCAGAAGGTGATTCTGGATGACTTAGCACAGCATCTACTACAACATCAGAGAGTTTCATTTGGACCACCATCTCTCAGCTAGATCAGTGCAGTGGCCTTCAAACTGGTTTCCTTTTCTACACTGCAGCCAGTGTTATCGTTCCAAAACTCAGTTCTTATCATGTTGCTGTGGCAACCAACTATTTTTAAAATTAATTAGTTTTGTATCATAAAAGTTTCAGGTGTACAGCATTATAATTTGACATCTGTACACACTACAAAGTGATCACCGCCACAAGTCCAGTTACCATCCATCACCATACAGTTAACCCCCTTCACCATTCCACCCACCCCCCAATCTCCTTCCCCTCTGGTAACCACTAATCTGTTCGCTGTATCTAAGTTCATTTTGTTTTGTTTGTTCGTTTTTGTTTCTTTAGGCTCCACATCAGTGAAATCACACAGAATTTGTCTTTCTTCATCTAACTTATTTCACTTAGCATAATACCCTCAAGGTCCATCACTGTTGTCTCAAATGGCAGGATTTCATTCTTTCTTGTGGCTGAGTAGTATCCCATTGCATATATATACACCCCATCTTCTTTATCCATTCAACCATCAGTGGGCACTAATGTTGCTCTCATAACTTGGCTTTTGGCAATAAAGCTACAATGAACACAGGGGTGCACATATCTTTTCAATTTCGTGTTTTTGTTTTCTTTGGATAAATACTTAGAAGTAAAATAGCCGGGTCATATCGTAGTTCTAGTCTTACTTTTTGGAGGAATCTCCATACTGTTTTTAATAGTGGCTGTATCAATTTACAGTCCCACCAACAGTGTATGAGGGTTCCCTTTTCTCCACATACTATCCAACATTTGTTATTTCTTATCTTTTTTTGATACTAGCCATTCTTTTTTTTTTGTCTTGAATTTAATTAATTTTTTAATACAGCAGGTTCTTATTAGTCATCCATTTTATACATATTAGTGTATACATGTCAATCCCAATCTCCCAGTTCATCCCACCCCCACTCCCACCACTTTCCCCCTTTGGTGTCCATACGTTTGTTCTCTACACCTGTGTCTCTATTTCTGCCCTGCAAGCCGGTTCATCTGTACCGTTTTTCTAGGTTCCACATATATGCGTTAATATTTGATATCTGTTTTTCTCTTTCTGACTTACTTCACACTGTATGACAGTCTCTAGATTCATCCACATCTCTACAAATGGCACAATTTCGTTCCTTTTTATGGCTGAGTAATATTCCATTACATATATGTACAACATCTTCTTTATCCATTTGTCCGTTGATGGACATTTAGCTTGCTTCCATGACCGGGGTATTGTAAATAGTGCTGGCATGAACATTGGGGTGCGTATGTCTTTTTGAATTATGGTTTTCTCTGAGTATATGCCCAGGAGTGGAATTGCTGGGTCGTATGGTGGTTCTATTTGTAGTTTTTTAAGGACCCTCCATACTGTTCTCCATAGTGGCTGTATCAATTTACATTCCCACCAACAGTGCAAGAGGATTCCCTTTTCTCCACACCCTCTCCAGCACTTGTTGTTTGTAGATTTTCTGATGATGCCCATTCTAACTGTGAAGTTTCATTAGGTCCCATTTGTTTATTTTTGTTTTTATTTCCATTACTCTAGGAGGTGGATCGAAAAAGATCTTGCTGTGATTTATGTCAAAGAGTGTTCTTCCTATGTTTTCCTCTACGAGTTTTATAGTGTCTGGTCTTACATTTAGGTCTCTAATCCATTTTGAGTTTATTTTTGTGTATGGTGTTAGGAGTGTTCTAATTTCATTCTTTTACATGTAGCTGTCCAGTTTTCCCAGCACCACTTATTGAAGAGACTGTCTTTTCTCCATTGTATATCCTTGCCTCCTTTGTCATAGACTAGTTGACCACAGGTGCATGGGTTTATCTCTGGGCTTTCTATCTTGTTCCATTGAGCTATATTTCTGTTTTTGTGCCAGTACCCTACTGTCTTGATGACTGTAGCTTTGTAGTATAGTCTGAAGTCAGGGAGTCTGATTCCTCCAGCTCCGTTTTCTTCCCTCAAGACTGCTTTGGCTATTCGGGGTCATTTGTGTCTCCATACAAATGTTAAGGTTTTTTGTTCTAGTTCTGAAAAAAAAAAAATGCCATAGGAAATTTGATATGGATTGCACTGAATCTATAGATTGCTTTGGGTAGTATAGTCATTTTCACGATATTGATTCTTCTAATCCAAGAACATGGAATATCTCTCCATCTGTTGGTATCATCTTTAATTTCTTTCAACAGGGTCTTATAGTTTTCTGCATACAGGTCTTTTGTTTCCCTAGGTAGGTCTATTCCTAGGTATTTTATTCTTTTTCTTGCAATGGTAAATGGGAGTGTTTCCTTAATTTCTCTTTCAGATTTTTCATCATTAGTGTATAGGAATGCAAGAGATTCCTGTGCATTAATTTTGTATCCTGCAACTTTACCAAATTCATTGATTAGGTTTAGCAGTTTTCGGGTGGCATTTTTAGGATTCTCTATGTGTAGTATCATGTCATCTGCAAACAGTCACACTTTTACTTCTTTTCCAATTTGTATTCCTTTTGTTTCTTTTTCTTCTCTGATTGCCATGGCTAGGACTTCCAAAACTATTTTGAATAATAGTGGTGAGAGTGGACATCCTTGTCTCGTTCCTGATCTTAGAGGAAATGCTTTCAGTTTTTCACCATTGAGAATGATGTTTGCTGTGCGTTTGTAGTATATGGCCTTTATTATGTTGGGATAGGTTACCTCTGTGCCCACTTTCTGGAGAGTTTTTATCATAAATGGGTGTTGAATTTTGTCAACAGCTTCTTCTGCAGCTATTGAGATGATCATGGTTTTTATTCTTCAATTTGTTAATATCGTTTATCACATTGATTGATTTACATATATCGTAGAATCCTTGCATCCCTGGGATAAATCCCACTTGATCATGGTGTATGATCCTTTTAATGTGTTGTCAGATTCTGTTGGCTAGTATTTTGTTGAGGAGTTTTGCATCTATATTCATCAGTGATATTGGTCTGTATTTTTCTTTTTTGTAGTATCTTTGTCTGGTTTGGTATCAGGGTGATGGTGGCCTCATAGAATGAGTTTGGGAGTGTTCCTTCCTCCGCAGTTGTTTGCAAGAGTTTGAGAAGGATGGGTGTTAGCTCTTCTCTAAATGTTTGATAGAATTCACCTGAGAAGCCATCTGGTCCTGGACTTTTCGTTTGTTGGAAGATTTTTAATCACAGTTTCGTTTCATTACTTGTGATTGGTCTGTTCATATTTTCTATTTCTTCCTGGTTCAGTCTTAGAAGGTTATACCTTTCTAAGAATTTGTCCATTTCTTCCAGGTTGTCTATTTTATTGGCATAGTGTTGCTTGTAGTAGTCTCTTAGGATGCTTTGTATTTCTGCAGTGTCTTTTGTAACTTCTCCTTTTTCATTTCTATTTTTATTGTTTTGAGTCCTCTCCCTCTTTTTCTTGATGAGTCTGGCTAATGGTTTATCAATTTTGTTTATCTTAAAGAACCAGCTTTTAGTTTTATTGATCTTTGCTATTGTTTTCTTTGTTTCCATTTCATTTATTTCTGCTCTGATCTTTATGATTTCTTTCCTTCTGCTAACTTTGGATTTTGTTTGTCCTTCTTTCTCTAGTTCCTTTGGGTGTAAGGTTAGATTGTTTATTTGAGATTTTTCTTCTTTCTTGAGGTAGGCTTGTATAGCTATAAAGTTCCCTCTTAGAACTGCTTTTGCTGCATCCCATAGGTTTTGGATCATCGTGTTTTCATTGTCATATTTCTCTAGGTATTTTTTCATTTCCTCTTTGATGTCTACAGTGATCTCTTGGTTATTTAGTAATGTACTGTTTAGCCTCCATGTGTTTGTGTTTTTACATTTTTTTCAGTGATCTCTTGGTTATTTAGTAACATATTGTTTATCCTCCATGTGTTTTTTTTTTTTACGTTTTTTTCCCTGTAATTGATTTCTAATTTCATAGCATTGTGGTCAGAAAAGATGCTTGATATGATTTCAATTTTCTCAAATTTACTGAGGCTTGACTTGTCACCCAAGATGTGATCTATCCTGGAGAATGTTCCAAGCGCACTTGAGAAGAAAGTGTAATCTGCTGTTTTTGGATGGAATGTCCTATAAATATCAGTTACATCTATCTGGTCTATTGTGTCATTTGAAGCTTCTGTTTCCTTATTGATTTTCATTTTGGATGATCTGTCCATTGCTGTAAGTAAGGTGTTAAAGTCCTCCACTATTACTGTGTTACTGTCGATTTCCTCTTTTATAGCTGTTAGCAGTTGCCTTATGTATTTAAGGTGCTTCTATGTGGGTGCCTATATATTTATAATTGTTATATCTTCTTCTTGGATTGATCCCTTGATCATTATGTAGTGTCCTTCCTTGTCTCTTGTAACATTCTTTATTTTAAAGTCTATTTTATCTGATATGAGTATTGCTACTCCTGTCTTTTGATTTCCATTTGCGTGGAATATCTTTGTCCATCCCCTCACTTTCAGTCTATATGTGTCCCTAAGGCTGAAGTGGGTCTCTTGTAGACCCCATATACGTGGGCCTTGTTTTTGTATCCATTCAGCAAGCCTGTGTCTTTTGGTTGGAGCCTTTAATCCATTCACGTGTAAGGTAATTATTGATATGTATGTTCCTATGACCATTTTCTTAATTGTTTTGGGTTTCTTTTTGTAGGTTGTTTTCTTCTCTTGTGTTTCTCCCTTAGAGAAGTTCCTTTAGCATTTGTTGTAGAGCTGGCTTGGTGGTGCTGAATTCTCTTTGCTTTTGCTTGTCTGTAAAGCTTTTGATTTCTCCATCGAATCTGAATGAGATCCTTGCCGGGTAGAGTAATCTTGGTTGTAGATTTTCCCTTTCATCACTTTAAATATATTGTGGTAATCCCTTCTGGCTTGTAGAGTTTCTGCTGAGGAATCAGCTGTTAACCTTATGGGAGTTGCCTTGTATGTTATTTGTTGTTTTTCCCTTGCTGCTTTCAGTAATTTTTCTTTGTCTTTAATTTTTGCCAATTGGATTACTATGTGTGTTACTCCTTGGGTTTATCCTGTATGGGACTCTCTGCACTTCCTTGACTTGGGTGGCTATTTCCTTTCCCACGTTAGGGAAGTTTTCGACTGTAATCTCTTCAAAAGTTTCTTGGGTCCTTCCTCTCTCTCTTCTCTTTCTGGGACCCCTATAATGTGAATGTTGTTGCGTTTAATGTTGTCTCAGAGGTCTCTTAGGCTGTCTTCATTTCTTTTCATTCTTTTTTCTTTATTCTGTTCCGCAGCAGTGAATTACACCATTCTGTCTTCCAGGTCACTTATCTGTTCTCCCGCCTCAGTTATTCTCCTATTGATTCCTTCTAGTGTAGTTTTCATTTCAGTTATTGTATTGTTCATCTCTGTTTGTTTGTTCTTTAATTCTTCTAGGTGTTTGTTAAACATTTCTTG
>NC_041234.1:91339347-91372869 GCF_002837175.3 Physeter macrocephalus | reverse complement strand
AATTCTCTTTGCTTTTGCTTGTCTGTAAAGCTTTTGATTTCTCCATCGAATCTGAATGAGATCCTTGCCGGGTAGAGTAATCTTGGTTGTAGATTTTCCCTTTCATCACTTTAAATATATTGTGGTAACTTTTCATTCTTTTTTCTTTATTCTGTTCCGCAGCAGTGAATTACACCATTCTGTCTTCCAGGTCACTTATCTGTTCTTCTGCTATTGATTCCGTCTAGTGTATTTTTCATTTCAGTTATTGTATTGTTCATCTCTGTTTGTTTGTTCTTTAATTCTTCTAGGTCTTTGTTGAACATTTCTTGCATCTTCTCCATCTTTGCCTCCATTCTTTTTCCGAGGTCCTGGATCATCTTCACTATCGTTATTCTGAATTCTTTTTCTGGACGTTTGCCTATCGCCACTTCATTTAGTTATTTTTCTGGGGTTTTATTTTGTTTCTTCATCTGGTACATAGCCCTCTGCCTTTTCATCTTGTCTATCTTTCTGTGAATGTGGTTTTTGTTCCACAGGATGCAGGATTGTAGTTCTTCTTGCTTCTGCTGTCTGCCCTCTGGTGGATGAGTCTATCTAAGAGGCTTGTGCAAGTGTCCTGATGGGAGGGACTGGTGGTGGGTAGAGCTGGCTGTTGCTTTGGTGGGCAGAGCTCAGTAAAAGTTTAATCCAGTTGACTGCTGATGGGTGGGGTTGGGTTCCCTCCCTGCTGGTTGTTTGGCCTGAGACGACCCAATGCTGGAGACTACCTGGGCTCTTTGTTGGGGCTAATGGCTGACTCTTGGAGGGCTCACACCCAGGAGTACTTCCCAGAACTTCTGCTGCCAGTGTCCTTGTCCTCACAGTGAGACAGAGCCACCCCCCACCTCTGCAGGAGACCCTCCAACCCTAGCAGGTAGGTCTGGTTCAGTCTCCTATGGGGTCACTGCTCCTTCCCTGGGTCCCGATGCATACACTGCTTTGTGTGTGCCCTGCAAGAGTGGAGTCTCTGTTTCCCCCATTCTTGTCAAAGTCCTGCAATCAAATTCCGCTAGCCTTCAAAGTCTGATTCTCTAGGAATTCCTCCCCCCGTTGCCGGACCCCCAGATTGGGAAGCCTGACGTGGGGCTCAGAACCTTCACTCCAGTGGGTGGACTTCTGTGGTATAAGAGTTCTCCAGTTTGTGAGTCACCCACCCAGCAGTTATGGGATTTGATTTTATTGTGATTGCGCCCCTCCTACCGTCTCATTGTGGCTTCTCCTTTGTCTTTGGATGTGGGGTATCTTTTTTGGTGAGTTTCAGTGTCTTCTTGTCGATGATCGTTCAGCAGTTAGTTGTGATTCTGGTGTTCTCGTAAGGGGAAGTGAGAGCACGTCCTTCTACTCCGCCATCTTGAACCAATCTCCCATGCTAGCTATTCTGCAGTTGTAAGGGGACATCTCATTGTGGTTTGGATTTGAATTTCCATAATAATTAGTGATGTTGGACATCTTTTCATGTGCCTCTTGGCCATCTGCTTGTCTTCTTTGGAACAATGTCTATTCAGATCCTCTCCCCAGTTTTTAATTGGGTTGTTTGTTTTTTGTTATTGAGTTTTTTGAATTCTTTACGTATATTGGATATCAACCCCTTATTGGATACATTCAGTCCTCCATATCCATGGGTTATGCATCTGTGTATTCAATGAACCATGGATAAAAAATAATTTTAAAAAATTCCAGAAAATTCCCCATAGCAAAATTTGCAGTACCTACATAGCATTTACATTGTATTTACAACTATTTACATAGTATAAGCAATTATAAGTAATCTAGAGATGATTTTACTGTATATAGGAGAAAGTGCATGGATTTTTTTGCAAATACTATTCCATTTTCTGTAAGAGACTCTAGCCTGTCGATTTTGGTATCCGAGGGGGCTCCTGGATCAAATCCCCCTTGAACTTTGAGGGATGACAGGATGTGATTTACAAATATCTTCTTCAGCTCAGTAGGCTGCCTTTTCATTTTGGCAGTGGTTTCCTTTACTATGCAGAAGCATTAGTTTGATGTGGGGCTTACAACTCTTTAGTTGGCTCCTCATGCCTTTGATAGTATGGCTTCCAAGGTCCCTCAAGGTCTGACTGCTATCTTTAACCACAACACTTTCATTTTCCCTCTTGACCTCCACCGGCCAGCCATGGAACTACTTGCTGTTCCATGAATGTGTCCTGCTGTCTCTTACCTCTGAGCCTTTACACGTGCTGTTTCCTTTGGAACATTCTAGTATGCACACATGCACCTAGATACTTCTAGTTTAGATGGCCCACCTTTTGAGAAGCCTTCCCTGACTACTTCCATAGTATCCTATAATTTTTCCTATTGTAACTCCTCTCTATTACACTGTATTGAAATTCCCTGTTGACATGTCTGTCTCCTCTCTAGACTGTAAGTTCCTTGAGGGCAGGAAATGCATCTTTAGTATGCATCCCCTGAACTTAGTACAATGATTGGAACTTGGTAGGTACACAAAAATACTTGTCCAATGTACGGGTGACATGTCTTGGCCAAGGTCACACCCTGTGCATACCCAGGGACGGATTGTTTTTGATGTTTTGTTCAGTTCCCATGGGGACAAATCATCTGGCCACCAAGTTTTTACGTGTGTGTCCACATGGAATTATATGAAACTGGGCCATTGCAAATAGAAAGTAGAATCACATCATAGATGAAAAAGCTCTGGCTGAGAGGAAAAATGTAATATCTTTAAAATGGATGTGACCTATATGTCAGATTCTTAAAGCTCCTTCCGAAAGGAGATTTGAAAGAGCCTGTAATCCTGTGAGGGATACGTTGGGACACGTGGAATCATGACATAGCATTCAGAGCTGATAGGCTGGCGTATGGAAGTGTTAATCATGGTCAATAGGATTAATCGTTGATTATAGGCATGTCTTCCTTCTGACAAATTTTCAGCCTCTGCAGGGATTTGCCTGGAGGAGGTTTTAGCAGCAGCGCTACAGAAGCAGGGCCAGATTAAAATTGTGCTGCTTGAAAATTATTGCCAAGAGACTTCAAATTTTTAGTAAGATGTTCAGGAAGCCAAAGGCTTCTGGGTAATGTGTGAATTCCAGAGAAGTATTATGCTATTTTCCTCGCCAAAGGTGGGCTCTCTAATACCCTAGCTAGGCCATAGTACCTCCATTACATAAGCTGACCTTTAAAAATGCTATAACAAGGCAGTAATCAGGGCCACCCTTTCCAGAGCCAACAAGGATTAGACAGGAAAAAAGTTGTCACTGCCCTTTGTGCACAGTCATGCTGGCCCTAGTCCCAAGAACAGGCCTCTCTGGCCTTTCATCGGTCTCTTTGTTTTCTCTTGGCCGCACATGCTCAGTAAAACCCCATGTTGTTGGGAGAGGTGCCTACGTTTGGACAGGATACATATAATTTATGGCGGTCTCCGTAATCAGTAGTCATATCCCATATCTGGAATTAAGAAAATGCCTCTTGAGCAGTGAGTCTTACACTTTTGAGGTGGTCGTAGACCTCTTAGAATTTGATAACAGCTTAGTACCGTCTTTCCAGAAAATGAGAATCCCCAAATTTTACATCCAATTTTATGGGGATCATGGACTCCCCAAAACCCTTCATGAACCAGTGACCAAAAGCCATTGACTTAGACATAAGAAAAAAAATGGCTTCCGTCTATTGAGTGCTGACTATGTACCAGTCACTATGCTAAACACTTGATGTGCATTATCTCATTTAATCCACGCAGTGACCCTATGGGGCAAGTACACTTATTATTTTACAGCTCAGAGGTGGTAGAACTGAGATTCAAACACTCGCTGGTAGGCTCTGGAGCCTGTAACCTTGACATTTATACCATTCAGCCTCCAGTGAGTCTTACAAGCTTATTTCTGATTGGCCCTTTGTGCTTTAGTAGCATTGACCGTCAATCTTTCTGCTTTTTGTTTTCAGAAGAAACCTTCTTTAAGTAGTTGCTCATGGACTCTGAGTTTTAAGATTCTGCCCTTTTAGTTCTATTGATTGTCAGTATAGCTGAACACACCACTGGTCTAGTTAAACTACTATTAGATAAAGAGAATGTCCCATTTTTCACGATATAGAATATCTGCAGAGAAATACAAATGGTAAAATGTTTCTTGCAAACTGATTCAAAACCGTTATCCTACCCTTATTTCCTTCAGTGTATTTTAGGAGTGTGCTAAGGGCTGTTTGCATAGCAAAGCTGAAGTCATTATCCCTTGTCTATATTGGAATTATCTGATTAATTTTTTTTACCTTTTTTATTGACTTTGAGTACAGATAGAATAATTGGTATGGTGTAAGTTCATGATTTTGTTTTATGATAAAGTACATTGTAGACACTATGACACCATAAATATTTTGGTATGCATCTCTAAAAAATATTCTTTCCTTCAGAGTAAAAATTACATCAGCGTACCTAAAAAAAAATCTAACAATTCTTTAATATTATTTAATACCCAGTGCATATTCAGGTGTCTTCAGTGGTTCCTAAAGTGCTGTTTACCACCTGTGGTCAAGCCAGGATTCACTCTAGGACCATGTGTTGCGTCTGATTGTTATAATTGTCTTTTAATCTAGAACAGTTCCTTTTTCTATTACAAAAACTTTCTGAAGAGACCAGGCCTGTTGTTTCCTAGACTTCCTTGAGGTGCTGTTTAGCTGATTTCTCTGTCTCCCTTATCTCTTAAACCGAAAATTGGATATAAAGTCTTGCTTAGATTCAAGTCAAACATTTTTGACAAGATTATACCATAGGCAATGTCAGGTACTCTGTGTTGCATCACATTCATTAGGAAATTGTCCCATCAGTAGTGATGCTAAGCTTGAACACTAGATTAAGGTGATTGCCTAATAGCAGGAATTTGGGGCAAGCTTTCTATCTACCTGAATCCTTCTCCCGGTTCCCCTGCCTCGGCAGGCGGACGCGCAACCACTGCGCCACCAGGGAAGCCCAAGTCAAACATTTTTGACAAGATTATACCATAGGCAATGTCAGGTACTCTGTGTTGCATCACATTCATTAGGAAATTGTCCCATCAGTAGTGATGCTAAGCTTGAACACTAGATTAAGGTGATTGCCTAATAGCAGGAATTTGGGGCAAGCTTTCTATCTACCTGAATCCTTCTTGTGATCCCCAGTTCCCCTCCCACCTGTTCTCCAGTGCCTCATATCTCTTGAATAGGCATCAAGTTATTTAATTCTATAATCAGATATAAAACCAAGTAAATGACTGATTTTAGAGCCTTTAAATCCTTAAAGAGTTCAAGTAAGGGGAGGACAAATAGCACTGTGTAGGACAGAGGGCCCAGAAAAATGCTGCTGGGGAAACCAAAGAACACACGATCACCTTTACAGCTTGTCTGAGTGGTGACCTTGGCCTAAGCCCTGTCGAGCATGGGAGGCCCATTTCAGGAAGAGATCTGCCTTTTTCCCAGAGAAGACATTGGCCGTGTGACCAACATGTACGCGAGAGGAAGCGTCCAAGCCTGGCTGTTGCTAGGGCCAGTTCAGATGAGGCAAATTAACCTGCAGCAATGCCCCATCCCCACGGCGCTTTCCCCGTCCCTGCCACACACGCGCTTGCTTCCTTTCTTTGGCTGTTGTGCATAACTCGGACTCATCCCCACCCCTACAATGTACAAAAGCACACACATGTTTCTGACTCTCTTATGTTTTCTTTTCCTTCTTCCATATAAAGTCTGTTCCAGCTCCGGAATCATAGTCCCTTATTCACAGTTAGGGATTAGTGTCTCCTTTCCCGCATTTTTGAATTTTAATAGGAGAGGGTGGCGCTCACTATAAGCTAGGGGAATGATGGTTAAATAGTGAACTTGCAGCTGGTCCCAACAGTGGGAGAGAGATCTCTGAGGACGTGTCTTCATGATGTTCCTTCAGTTGCTACGCATCTTGCCTCTTTGTTTGGCTGGCCTTCGTTGAGGAAGAGCAAACTCAGAATAGCTATCTGCCTAAAACACATTCTCCCCTTAGGTGTGTTTGCATTATGAAACAGCTTTAAAGGCAGCACACTTCTGACTAGAATTTCCTCATTAGTAGATGTGAACACTTTATCTGTGGCAACCCGTTAGTTACCAGACCAGCCTCTACTTCGCTGGCGATCACCCGACATGCAGTATAGGTGTTTGCTCGGCATCCCGATGGTACCACTGCAATGGAAACCCGTCTTCTCTGAAGAGCTTTGGAAAACAAAGTCATCGATCTCAGTAGAGATGCTACAGATTTGGTCACTTTGCGGGCCTCTCTCTGCCGCGGCCTCTCCCGCTGCGGAGCACAGGCTCCGGACGCGCGGGCTCAGCGGCCATGGCTCACGGGCCCAGCCGCTCCGCGGCACGTGGGATCTTCCCGGGCCGGGGCGCGAACCCGTGTCCCCTGCATCGGCGGGCGGACTCTCAACCACTGCGCCACCAGGGAAGCCCCAGATTTGGTCACTTTTGATGCACAGAAGGGCTACTAATGATTCTCAAGTAAATGCCTCCAGTACACAGTGACAAGCTGCTTCAGTGGGAGGAGGCCTGGCTGTTCCTATTAGCAACAGTGAGGTTGGGTCCTGTGGGTTCAAGAGAGGGCAGCCCACAGGACCTCTGGGGCCCTTTGCTGAAACTCTCTCTGCACTTCTCAACAGCTATGCTTACGGTTAACCTTGCCAATGGATCCCATCCTCCCAGATGTGAATTAAAGGAAATAAACACACAGTTAACGATTTATACCCCCAAGACTTCGTGAGAGCCCGCACTTTGGTAGATGCGCCACATACCATGGTAAACAGGGCTGGCATGTCCTCATCAAACTTAGTTTGGTGGGGAAGACAGACAGTAAATAGAGAAATAAATACAAAATTATAAGTCATTAAGTGCTATGAAAGAAATACACAGGGACTGTGAAAATACAGTAAGCAGAGGCTCACTTAGACACGGTGGTCAGAAGAATGTCTATATGTATCAAATATTCCACTAGATGCTTGATCCAAAGAGACGTGGGTGAGAGATGGTCCTTGTCCCTGACGATTTGTCAGTTTATAATAAGTTCAGTAAGAAAAGCGTGTATGAAACATAATGGAGGCCGAGAGGAAGGAAAAATTGATTCTGCCTGGAGTAGAGTAGGGGAGGGACATCAGAGACAGAGAAAGGGTGGCATCCTTGAAGGATAACTGAGCGAATGCTGGGTGAACATGTCGGGCCGGGGATAGGGGGGTCTAGATGGAGGCAGCAGCAAGAGACATGTTTGCGGGAACGAGGTGGGTCACCTTGGAACCGTGACCTCGAGTGAACTTGCCTGCAGCGCCCCAGTACTCTGGGGGCTGCATCAGGGTAGAGCTGCTCTCTTTGAAGCCCCAGAGCGAGTCAGTAACAGGGAAATTGGAGCAGTTCTTTCTATGGCTGCCGTCGTAAATGACCACAAAGTCTGTGGTGGCTTAAAGCAACCCTACTTTAGGATCTCAGGCTCTGAAGGTCAGCGGACCAAAATCCTGAGGTCAGCAGGGCTGTGTTCCTTTCTGGAGGCTCTGAGGGAGAACCTGTTTCCTTGCCTTTTCCAGATTCTAGAAGCTGCCCACCTTCCTCAGTTCACGGCCCCCTTGCTTGATCTTCCAAGCTGGCGGCATCCCGTCTCTTGGCCCCTTCTTCACGTTTCTCTCTGACCACATAGCTGGGGATAGCTTCTACACTTTTAAGGGCACCTGTGTTTTGATTGCGCCCTCCTGGAAAATTCAGGATAAACTGTTTATCTCAAGATCTTTAACCTTAATCTTACCTCTGCAAAGTCCTTTTGACCATGTAAGGAAACGTATGCTTGGGTTCTTAGAATTCAAATGTGGGCATCTTTGGGGACCATTATACTGCCTACCAGGAACACAGACTCTGCCTCTTTTTTTTTTTTTTTTTTTTTTTTTTAAAGAAGACGTCGGGGTTAGGCGTTTATTCATTTATTTATTTTTGCTGCGTTGGGTCTTCGTTTCTGTGCGAGGGTTTCCTCTAGTTGCGGCGAGCGGGGGCCACTCTTCATCGCGGTGCGCGGGCCTCTCACTATCGCGGCCTCCCTTGTTGCGGAGCACAGGCTCCAGACGCGCAGGCTCAGTAGTTGGGGCTCACGGGGCCAGTTGCTCCGCGGCATGTGGGATCCTCCCAGACCAGGGCTCGAACCCGTGACCCCTGCATTGGCAGGCAGATTCTCAACCACTGCGCCACGAGGGAAGCCCCAGACTCTGCCTCTTAAAGGCCCCTTCATTTCTCATCGTTTCCCCTGGGGGCACTTCTGAAGTAACCTAGGACTTTAAAGATATTTTGAAAGTACTGCTGTGAAGTATCTGTGTTTACCTATGTATTAACACACATATGAGTTTGTTTGGAACGCAGAGGGATAGGGGTTGGCATATTGGGCCATATTTACAGGACTTAAACATTATTTCTTTAGATAGCTCAGCCCTGAAAAACTCAGGTTAAGTTACTGTTCCATATTATGTAATTCCACAGCATCCTGATTTGCACGTGTACTTGTGCATGTACATGCGTGTATGTATGTATGTACGTGAAGCCAGAAGGATCAGAGTAAGCCAGCTTGTGAAGCAGCTTTTATTCATTCAGCAACCAGCTTTTGAGCACGGCACGGAAGGATATACAGTGTATTGGTGAATTTAAAAAGACACGAATCCCTTCTCTTATCCCTGTGCTGGGAGTTGGGAGATAGACACTAAACAAATGGTTTAAGATGCAGAGCAAGTGTTTAAAAATAGGACCTGGGGTGGGAAGCAGCTGGAGGTTTTCCTACAGGCCACCGAGAGCCTGCAGACCTGGAGGGGCCTGTCAATCATGGTGCAGGGACACCGGGGAGGAAAGAGGCATGAACCACATGCCTCGAGGCCAGCTAAGTCAGCAGATGCTAGCGTAGAGGGTTGATGACAGTCGAGAACTTGAATAGGCTTGTACACCCTGCAGAGGCCAGTGTTTGATACAAGAGGGCTATATACCATGTAGCTCACGTCCTTCTGGGTCCCATGACATCAAGATATGTGAGCCCCTTGGAATAAGATCAATCTTAGAACAATGTGGAGGAGCATAGAGAGAGGGAAGATCCTGAATTGTGTTTAAACCTGAAACGGCTGAGAAAAATCCATAAGTAATTAAACTTGCCTGAAATTGGCTAAATTGAGTTTTCTGCTTTCTGATGGAATGTGGCCTCAAAATGGTGATGCCGCTGTGTTATAAAACAGCAATTTTACGTTTTTACAGACCTGAGAATGAAGACTGTTGAAAGTCATGCCTGACGCATAGGTCTGCCGTGCTGAGGGGTTTACATTTTATTCTATCCAAATGTAGCTGGCTGTAGCTACCCGTCAGGGGTTTTAATCAGGAGACAGACAGAATCAGGTCTGCATTAGAAAAATAAACTCAGAGAGCAGTTTAAAAGAAGACCTGAAGAGCTGGCTGTTGCTTTGGTGGGCAGAGCTCGGTAAAACTTTAATCCACTTGTCTGCTGATGGGTGGGGCTGGGTTCCCTCCCTGTTGGTTGTTTGGCCTGAGGCGACCCAGCACTGGAGCCTACCCGGGCTCTTTGGTGGCGCTATTGGTAGACTCTGGGAGGGTTCACGCCAAGGAGGACTTCCCAGAACTTCTGCTGCCAGTGTCCTTGTCCTCACGGTGAGACACAGCCACCCCCTGCCTTTGCAGGAGACCCTCCAACCCTAGCAGGTAGGTCTGGCTCAGTCTCCTATGGGGTCACTGCTCCTTCCCCTGGGTCCCGATGCCCCTGCCTCTGCAGGAGACCCTCCAACACTAGCAGGTAGGTCTGGTTCAGTCTCCTATGGGGTCACTGCTCCTTCCCCTGGGTCCCGATGCATACACTACTTTGTGTGTGCCCTGCAAGAGTGGAGTCTCTGTTACCCCCAATTCAGTCAGAGTCCTGCAATCAATTCCCGCTAGCCTTCAAAGTCTGATTCTCTAGGAATTCCTCCTCCCGTTGCCGGACCCCCAGATTGGGAAGCCTGACGTGGGGCTCAGAACCTTCACTCCAGTGGGTGGACTTCTGTGGTATAAGAGTTCTCCAGTTTGTGAGTCACCCACCCAGCAGTTATGGGATTGGATTTTATTGCGATTGCGCCCCTCCTACCGTCCTCGTCCCGTTGTGGCTTCTCCTTTGTCTTTGGTTGTGGGATATCTGTTTTGGTGAGTTCCAGTGTCTTCCTGTCGATGATTGTTCAGCAATTAGCTGTGATTCTGGTGTTCTTTCAGGAGGGAGTGAGAGCACGTTCTTCTACTCCGCCATCTTGAACAAATCTCCTCTGGCCATGCTTTTCTAGAAAGCTCTTCTCTGAGCTTGATGACTTTACCAAGCACTTTTACTACTTCTATTTTAGTAGGGCCTAGTGCCCCCTTCCCTCCTGTAAATAGTAAATATACTGCACTAATGACATATAAATTTGAAAAAGGGAAAAATTCCTCCTGAATCCCAGCACCTTAAAATTAAGAATAGTTTTATGTGCGGAATTGGAAAAAGCCAAACTCATAAAAGCAGTGTAAAATGGTGGTTACCAGGGACTGGGGACACAGGACAGATGTTGTTTAAGGGTAAACTTGCAACCAATATTAAAGAAGCCTTAGAGAGCTACGTGTAGTGAATATGAAAAACAGTGTTGTAGTATAATTAGCAAACGTGCTAAGGGAGTAGAACTTAATTATTCCAACCCCTAAAAAGAAAGGACAATTACATAATGTGATAGGGGTGCTAAATATCACTACAGTGGCAATCGTATTACAATATAGAAATGTAGCAAATTAACATGTTGTATATCTTAAATATACATACTGTTATAGATCAAATATGTTCAATAAAAGAAGAAACTGGCTGGCAAGTAGCCAAGAAAGAATAAGGAAAAGAACAATTTTATCCTTGTATACCCTTTCTCACTCTTTCCCACATGTATACGCATTTTTTATGGTTGTGATCATAAGGACCTTATGCCCTGTTTTTTCACTTAACGTTCGCTGTTACACGTTTCTGTATTTCTACACTGTCATCATAATCACTGTAAAGAAGTACTTTTCAAGGTCTTGCAGCTACCTCAATTCCCTTTTGTTTTTCTTTTGTTTGAATCTGTACAACATTTGAGGGGTTGGATTTTGTTCTGCCTGCTGGGTTGAAGCCGCCTAGCTCAGAGACAACTTTTAGCTTTGCATTTTGATCAGGCGTCTTTCAAAGTGTTGTGTCACCGTTGGTGCATTTCAATGGCATCCATTTCAGTTACTAGATTGGGGATCTGTATTAGGGCATTTTAGAAATGCTGGTTTCTAGTTCTTTCCTGTTGAGGAAGTGCCAGATAACACAGCTTGTACTGTAATAGGTCTGCCCAGACTGCAGCTGGCCTGCCACGTGGGGCTGGAGGATTGTGAATTCAGCTCTTTGCCTCTGTCCCTTTGATTACCACAGTCGGGGCTTGTGCCCGAGAGTTATCAGCGAATTCTGGCGGGGAAGTAGACAAGACAAGAGTCAGAAAAAGGGCCGTCTGAGTGTTGAGGGGGTGAGTGGGGAGTGCTTTTGGAGTTGGACCAGAATGTTGGTTGTGACCGAAGCAGAAGATGTAATAGGGTGATGCTGCACACATGACAGGAATTTTCCAGATTTCTAGACAAGATTGAAACGTTCCTTTAGGAAGATGCTTTTCTCTTCATGTCACAGATTCCTTTTTGAATCGGATAAAAGCTATGTACTTTACCACCTCACCCCCCAAATGCAGGCTGTCATAAATACACATTTATGTATTCCACATAGCACCCTTAGGGTAAAGAATCTCATTGTGTTGCAAACTATTATATAGAGAATGGAAAAACAACAAGGTCCTACTCTATAGCACGGGGAACTATATTCAATATCCTGTGATAAACCATAATGGAAAAGAATATGAAAACAATGTCTATATATGTATAACTGAGTCACTTTGCTGTACAGCAGAAGTGAATACAACATTGCAAATCAACTAGACTTCAATTAAAACATAAATAAATACAACTTCAAAAAATTTTTTTTATAAATATATAATACCGTAAGGAAGATTTGGTGGGAAGGAGATGGTGGTACTAGTATTTCCCAGCACTTGCCCTCTGATTTTCTATTTTCTTCTTGAGAGGAATTTTGCGTTTTGTTAGGGGTTTGCAACCCTCTTTAAGTAAGTGGGGGTGGTGTTGGATCACAGCGACAGCCCCGGAAAGTGGGGCATCAGTGAGAAAGAGGGTCTTGGAAAAGCAGCATGGATCGCAGAGTTGGGGCCAGAAGGGGTAAGATGAGGATTACAAGGGAATGAGCCAAAAGAGAAAGGAGAGAGAGATAGTTTGAAGTTTGCCTTTTCACGTGTCTTGAAGCAGGTTTTCAATTATGTGTCTAGTCTTCTTTGTGGACAAAACGCCAACTCCTGTGAAGTTTATGATCCTCAGCAAATTACCAAGTGCAGGCCGTGTGCTAAGTCCTTGCCGATGTCTTTATTTGGTTAAGACCCTGGGCTCTGTATCCTGACCTGTTGGACTCAGATCCAGATTCCTGAGTAAGGTACCTAATCTCTCCAAGCTTCAGTTTTCTCATCTGCAAAATGGGAATGATAATTCTTAAGTGTGAGGAGTAAATAAGGTAATTCTTATGAAGCCCATTGCACAGTGTCTGACACACATTGTGTTTAAGAATTGTAGCCATTATTATAATTTTTATTAAGATTCCAAGATAGATTCTGCCCCTTAAGGTCCAAGGGCCAGGTAGCCAAATAACTCCGTGTATGTGAATCTAAGTGTACGTTTCAGACCTCTAAACGGAGTTGGAAAGGGACTTTTGCCATTAAAGTGGATCTTCAGATATTATCAGTCATCTACCTATATTACCCTTGTCTTTTTGACGAGTCCTATGATTTTGCTAACGTTTATGAAATTTGGTTTGATGATTTAGAGAATAAATGTGTTCAAGTTTTCATGCATATTTCACTGGTGTTATGTAGATAAAGTTACTAGGATTTTCAAAGAGAGGAAATAGTGCCCGAAGACTCCATTTCATAAATTATATGTTGCAGGAACTGTGTAGCAAGAGGGGTAGGGTCCAGCGTCATCCTGACGGGCAGGCAAATGTTCATTATGCAATGAAAATGATAGCTTAAGGAAAGCCACTAGCGTGTGCGCGACTAGTTTAATTCCTTAACGCAGCCCCTGCAGAAGTGGATGCATATACAAAATTGAGGCAGGTTTATCCTATCAAAGGGTGAGTTTTGGTGTCGAGTCTCCTTTTAAAAGAGATGTTTTCTCTGATCTCCCACAACCTCTTCACTCACCATCACAGCAGTCATCACACTGTTCTCACTTGTTTCATTGTCTTTCCTGCTAGGGCATAAGCACGGTGAGGAGGGACTGGCTCTGTCTTGTTCACTATTTGTTTCCCAGCCGTAGCACAGTGCAGAGCACTTAGTACTCAATGAATACCTGTGGAAAGAAAAATAGCCCCACACCAATGTGCTATTGAACAGTTAGCATAATGGTTGAGAGCTTGGACTTTGCAATCAGAGTGGCTGAGGTTTATGTCCCAGATGTGCTGCTTGTAAGCGATGACTACCCTGGGCAAGTTATTTAACCTTCCTGAGCTGCATTTGCTCATCTGTCAAATGGTGAGAGCGATAAGCTAATTCACAGGGTCATGATGATCATTCAATAAAATGATGTATCTAAAATGCTCAGAATCGTATATGGCACATGATAAATATTCTGTGAATTGTAGCTATAATTGTAATTCTGACGATGATTATTAATCACAATGCTTATTGTTGTTGGCTGTATATTGTTTGGAGAGAGGAAAAGGAAGTTTAAGTAAATGGGTTAGATGATAGAAAACTGGAAAGACTAAAAAGAAGTCTGAAAATACTGAACACTGATTGAAATATTCCACAGGAATAGAAGCACCTGAGGGGACATTTAATAGGATTAAAGAAAATATTACTCTTGTGAACTATATGGTGCCCCCAGGTCTGAAAGTGTTAACTGAATGTTACCAGGGAAGCACCTGATTTTACCCAAGGTCTATTCATCCTAATCACGTGGCAGCGGCTCATCGTATGCTTGAGGGAAGACTCCTCTCCTTAATTCATTACACCTTTTGGTCAGGGAGCTATTTTTCATGTGTAGTGGATGTGTCACTGAATTTTGATAGACAGCACTCGAGTCCCCATAGAAATTCCTTTTCAGCTACAAGGGCTTGCATTTCAATTTTCAGCATGTTCCGACTCTTTCTCTTACGTTTCATTCATGAAGGCCCTTTCTGTCTGGGGGAGAGACACGTTGCCTGTAGTTTTCATTGTATTTTGGTGCTCCTTTGTTCCTTCATCTAGAATGTTCTGTCGAGTACGCATGAGTTGCCAAGCTCTGGGTCCCTGCCTTCATGGACCTTAACCTTAGAGCCTGAAGTGACTTCGTGGGGTTCCTGGTTCTACCTAGACATTTTATAGGTTGGGAAATGATAGCACAGAGAGGGTGAGGGACATGTCTGAGCTCAGGGTGCTGTGTAGTGATAGAGCCGGGGCTGACTTAGGTCTCAGATGTCCTGTCCAGCCAGTGCACCTTCTGATACAACACCAGCATTGGAGAAATGTCCATTAGTTCCCATCACATCCACTTGTTTCAGGTAGGAAATGCTACACTGTGCTGATGGAGGGATAAACCAGTCCTATGTTTCTAGAAGCACACTGATCTGCTGACTCAGGTCTGCCCTGATAAATGTGTATAAAACTGTAGGAAGAACTTAGAAAACAATTTGGTTGGATTAGTTGACGTTTCTCCAGGCTACTTTCCAAGTCAGAATTTAAACAAGAAGTTTGGGCTGATGAGGTCATGCAGATGAATGTACAATTTATATACACGTACGTGGTTAGAGTATAATATAAATACAGTGTCCTCAGAAAGTCACCAAGCAGGACTTCTGGTGATATCAGGTTTATTCATTCATTTATTCCTTCTTTCTACAAGTACTTATGGAACACCTACCATGAGCTAGACATTGGACATACTGAGGATCTGGAGATGAATAAGGCCTTTGTTATCAAGGAACTTAGGATCAAGATTTCAGGGTAAGACCTAATAGATGGTGTAGGCCTGGGTCGGTGTTTTATGATGTACTGAGGAAAGATTGCTGGTGAGCATGCTGTACACACGAAGACCTGAAATGAATGCCATTCTTTATCCCTCTGGGAAACTCATAACCACTTGCAAGTGAGACAGGCCTCTTTGCGCCTTTAAGGGTCAACAAATCCTGTGGAACCATGAGGGTAGGTCATGATTGTCAATAAAGGAAATTATATTTTCTCCTATCCAGGAACCATTGCTCTTCCAAGGAATTTGTGGCTTGGCTAGGGACAGAGAGTTATCTGGCTTCCCACGGGTTTGGTGAAGATTGATTCCTTGTGTTTCTGCCATATTGCACTATGCCACCACCTGCCTACTTGGACCTCTGCCTACTACTATGTTCATCTAAGGCTGAACCACTCTTTTGTTAGGAGATCTTGCCTACCGCTGGATATTCCCCATGCCGCAGGCTTTAACCTCTGCCTGTTGTTCGTGGCCAGCCTCCCAGAATGTTTCACCCTCTTAGCAGTATTCCTTTCTACAATTACTGCTGGGTTCGTCCCCAGGGGTCTGCTATAGCTCAGGAAGCAGGCATAGTCTCAAGGTCTGGGCTTTCCCTGGTCTGGCCACTCTCACTGCCCAAAGCCCACACCCCATCACCAGGGCACCCCCAGTTGTGATTCTAGCAGCAGCTACCTCAACTACCCCATGACGGCAAATATTCAGCCCTGTATTTTTGCTAATTGACTTTCAGTGGCTGGGTTTTGATTATGCATCTTACCTCATCCCCCAATTTGTTTTTTTTTTGTTTGTTTTTTTTTTTTTTTTGAAACGAGTGGGAAAAAAGTCATCAACTCGCATAGAAAGGTACAAAGAAGAAAGTGAAGATCACTTATAACTCCAAAATTCATAGATACCCATTGTTAACACTATGTGTTCGTATGTACTGATGTACATATACACAATTCTATTAGTGCTCCCTTCAAAAAAACACATCAAATCTGGTTAGTCTTTACTGCCTTCAACCTTGCCCCCCTTGCTCAAACCATCATCATCCCTTGCCTGGGGCATATCAGTAACCTCCTAGCTAGTCTACAATCTATTCTCCAGCTAACATCCATCAGATCATGTCATGCCCTTACTCAGAAGTGTCCACTGACTTCCCATCACACTTTGAATCAATCCAGCCTCCTTTCCATGGCCAACTAGGCCCCCTTAGCTCCTGTCCCCTCTGTGTTCTCATCTCGTATCACTCTTCCTCTTTGCTGCTCCTCAAACAACCCAAGCATGATTCTGCCTCTGGGACTTCAGCTGGCTTTTCCCTCTGCATGTCACCCACTATTGGATCTCAAATAGCACCCTCTCTTGATACTGTCTGTTCCCTTCCTTGCTTTATTTTTCTTCCCAGTGGTTATCTTTATGTGACATCATGACCATCTGTATATATGTTTTATTTTTAGTTGTTTCTTCCAATAGACCTAAGCTTCATAATGACATATTGTTTTGTTTATTGTTTAAACAGTAAACAGCATCTGGCACATGGTAGGAGCTTCAATTAACATATGAATAAAACTAAGAAATATACATATACACACACATATATGAATATCACACCACATGCCATTTAGTAAATGACTTTTTAAACTTAAGGAGCCTCTCCTATATTGAAAAATACTGATGTAGATTATCGATTTTATGTTTGCATATTTTAAATATTCTTACTAATGGTCAATCATTATTTTCTGGGGTGGGAGATGGTAAATTGGGCTGAGAAACGGTATAAAGCTTTTGAAGCAGTGTCTTGCCATCCTACTGGAGTCTGAAAATCAAGACGGGATTATAAAATGTTTAGATGGCCTTTCTCATGTGTCGGAAAGTAGTTTCTCAAAGGGGTTCGAAGCAGGTTTTGGGCAATGAAATAAGGATGTAGGGGTTAACGTGATTCCTTTGAAGGCGAAGGCACTTATTATGAGGCAAATGGTATATTGAGTGTTAGATTAAAATAGTCATATGACTTTATAATCACACTTCTTATAAATAAGAGATGACACTGAAAGTGAGAGAGCACTTGACAGCTCCTCTACAGGTATGTTGTCAGAAGATGTGACAGATGCCAACAGTAACAGTCGGAGTAACATGTTGATGTTATTTCACTTGATAATTCGATTTTCAATCTTGTTTACACCTTAAAATTTGTTTTGAAAGATTTTCATGGCAGATATCCGCCTAGTTCCAGAAGGAAGATTCCATAGATCATGTTATGTTATTTGCTTCTTACTGTCAGCTTTTTAGAAGCCCAGGAGGTTCCAGGTCAACTCATGTTCTTTATTCTGCGTTTGGGTCTATGTGGGGACTTGGAAGAAAGGTTCTATGCCATAACCGAGGAAGTCTTTTTTTTTTTTTTTTTTTAAATTAAATTAAATTTCTTAACAAGGAAGTCTTGATGAGGAAGTTATCCCGTTGAACAAAATCCAGTCTAAAAGGTAGTATGCTCCTGGGTTGGAGAAAAGTTTTGTTGTAACCAAGGTTTGCACATCTGTTTGGAAGCTGTGTTGTCTTTGATGTGTTTTCTGATTTAATAGCCTTACAAACAGGCTTTTCCGCAGACCCAAATATACAGTGTGTTTCAATAAAATGTATACATACTTTCAAAACCAATATTTATTTGTAAGAAATCTTATGTCAGTGTGCGGCAGCACTGGAGCCTAAGGAAGCAAATGTTTGCCATCAGCTTCTCCGACTCTGAGTGCGACCTCTACTTACGTGTGTTTTCCTCCTCTTTACCCTGCTAGCTTCCATGAGAATAGAGAGATGGATAATCTCTTCTTCCAATTTATGTTACCTTGAAATGCTTGCCTGGATTAGTTCAATTTAGTAACATTTCCCAGTACAATTTTCTTTTTTTAAATTGTTTTTGATTTATTATAAAAGCATTCCTGTTCATTATAGAAATAGTGGGAAAACAGAATGTTAGACCTAAAATGTACCTGAATCTTGATAGCTTCCCTGGAAAGGAATTTAGAATTTATGGGGTCATCTTATGGTCCCGAAAAATGGCCTCGATCTCTGATTTCGATTACTTACTAGACACACAGTAAATAATATTTTTCTATTTTAAGAGGGCTATGTGGTGCTCATTTGAAGGGTTTAGAAAATGTAGAAAGTTTAAGGAAAAAAGGGTAACAATTGCTCAAAATTCCACCCCCCAGGGAGAAACATTGCTAACATTTTGACCTATGTCCTGGTAGCCATTTCTTGATAGGATTGAGAACCTAATGTATATATGTATTTTATAGCTTTTTCGCTTAACATATCATAAAAATATTCTATTTTATCAAAAATTTTTCTTAAATATAATCTTTAAAGAATGAATAGTATTCTATAGTATGGAAGTGCCATAATTAACTATTTTTCAGTAAACATTTAGGTTTGGAAAATTTATCACCATTGTAGTTGACTTTGAGATAAACTTCTTTCCAAATAAAAAAGAAAATTTGAAAAACTAAAATGTATGAAGAATACAAATTAGAATCACCTGCAATAAACATTACTATAAATTTAATGTATTTCCTTTCAGTATTACATATATTGCCTTTCTCATTTTTATGTAACTTGTAACCCTCCTTATATATGTATACATGTATCTATACATTTATACGAAGTTGATTCTTATTTACAGATTCCATATTTGCAAATTCCCCTACTTATGAAAATTTGTCACCCTAAAATCAACACTCACAGTGCTTTCACGGTTATTCATGGACATTCACAGAGTGGCAAAATATTTGAGTCACCCAACACACATTCCCAGGTGAGACTGAACAAAGTGAGACTCTCTTTCTTGTTTCAGCTTTTATATTGTAAACAAGCAATCCTCTTTAAAGTCTATTAAGTGCCATGTTCAAATTTCTGTGATTTTTGTTGCTGATACATATGTGTGTGGGGGGGGGTATAAAAATATAGAGCATTGTATGTACCTGTATTGTATACACACCCAGGGGATTGTACCCCACTCTTTCAATTTTTATTATAAGTAACATTTTCTCATGTTATTAAGTATTTTTGAGAACCTGATTAATGGCTGCCTAATATTCCAACCTAAAGATATACTAGGATTTTATCAACATGACATTATTATGGTGCATTAGGTTTTATTTTTATTTTTTTACATAACTTAAAAAAATTTATTTAATTTATTTATTTTTGGCTGCATTGGGTCTTTGTTGCTGCACGCGGGCTTTCTCTAGTTGTGGCGAGTGGGGACTACTCTTTGTTGCGGTGCATGGGCTTCTCACTGAAGTGGCTTCTCTTGTTGCTGAGCATGGGCTCTACGCACGCAGGCTTCAGAAGTGGCACGCGGGCTCAGTAGTTGTGGCTTGCGGGCTTAGTTGCTCCGCAGCATGTGGGAGCTTCCTGGACCAGGGCTCGAATCCATGTCCCCTGCGTTGGCAGGCAGGTTCTTAACCACTGCGCCACCAGGGAAGCCCTGGGTTTTAAAATTGCTGCTGACAAGTAATGTACTCCATCACATCAATAGACTAAAGAAGAAAAATCATGTAATCATGTTAATAGATGTAGAAAAAGCATTTGACAAAATCTAATATCCATTCATGATAAAAACTCAGCAAACTAGAAATAGAAATTTCCTTAACTTGGTAAAGAATGTCTACAAAAAACCTACAGCTAACATCATACTTAATGGCAAGAGACTAGATGCTTCCTGCTGTGATCAGGAACAAGACAAGGATTTCCCTACTAACCACTCCTTTTCAGTATTGTACCGGAAGGCCTAGCTAATTCAATAAGACAAGAAAAGGAAATAAAAGGTATACATATTGGGAAGAAGAAACAAACCTGTCATCAGTCACAGATGACATGACTGTCTATGTAGAAAATCCTAAAAAAAAAAAAAAAAAAAAAATTCTTGGAACTAATAAACAGTTATAACAAGGTTCCCGGATACAAGGTTAATACAAAAGTCAATTGCTTTCCTATATACCAGCAATGAACTATTGGGATTTGCAATTAAAACACGATGCTATTTACATGGGCACTGAAAATGAAATCATCAGGTATAAATATAACAATATGTATAAGATCTACATGTGAACAACTACAAAACTGATGAATGAAATCAAAGAAGATTTAAATAAATGGAGAGATATTTAATGCACATGGATAGGAAGACTCAATCTTGTTAAGATGTTAGTTCTTTCCAACTTGATCTATAGGTTCAAGGCAAATCCAACCAGAATTCCAGCAAATTATTTTGTGGATGTCGACAAACTGATTCTAAAGATTATATGGAGAGGCAAAAGACCCAAAATAGCCAACACAATACATAAGGAGAAGAAAAAATTTGGAGGACTGGCACTATTCAACTTCAAGACTTACTACAAAGCTACAGGACTGAAAACAGTGTGGTGTTGGTGAAAGAATAGACAAATAGATCAGTTGGGTAGAGTAGAGAGCCCAGAAATAGACCCCCACAAATATTAACTGATCTTTGACAAAGGAGCAAGGGCAATTCAATGGAGAAGGGAATGTCTTTTCAACAAATTGTGCTGGAACAACTGGACATCTACATCTCCCCCCCACCCCCCGCCCGCCCAATCTAGACATGGGCCTTACATCTTCTACAAAAAGTAACTCAAACCGGGCTTCCCTGGTGGCGCAGTGGTTGGAGAGTCCGCCTGCCGATGCAGGGGACGCGGGTTCGTGCCCCGGTCCGGGAAGATCCCACGTGCCGCGGAGCGGCTGGGCCCGTGAGCCATAGCCGCTGAGCCTGCGCGTCCGGAGCCAGTGCTCCGCAACGGGAGAGGCCACAACAGTGAGAGGCCCGCATACCGCCAAAAAAAAAAAAAAAAAAAAAGTAACTCAAACCAAATGATCAAATTAAATGCAAAATGCAGAACTATGAAACTCCTACAAGATAAGACAGGTGAAAATCTGGGGGACTTTGGGTTCGATGATTTTCTAGATATACCAAAAGCACTATATCCATTGAAGAAATATTTGAAACGTTGGACTTCATTAAAATTAAAGCCTTCTGCACTGCTAAGAGAATGAGAAGAAAAGGCACAGATTGAGGGAAAATCCTTGCTAAGCACATATAAAATATTGATATCTAAAATACACAAAAATCTCTTAATAACGAGAAAACAACACAATTAAAAAATGGGCAAAAGATCTGCATTACCACCTCACCAAAGAAGACAGACACATGACAAATAAGCATATGAAAAGATGCCCAACATCATGTGTCATCAGGGAATGGTAAATTCAAACAGTAGTGAGATACTACTACTTACTATTAGAATGGCTAAAATCCGAAACACCGACAACACTGGCTGCTGGTGAGAATGTGGAGCAACAGGAATTCTCATTCATTGCTGGTGGGAATGCAAAATGGTACAGTCACTTTGGTGACAGTTTGGCAATTTCTCAGAAAATTAAACATACTCCTGCCTTAAGATCCATTAGTCACACTCTTTGATATTTACCCAAAGGGGTTGAAAACTCACATCCACGTGAAAACCTGCACGTGGATGTTTACGGCAGCTTTAGTTATAGTTGCCGAAACTTGGAAGCAACCAAGGTGTCCTTCCGTAGGTCAAATGGATAAATTGTGGTACATCCATAAAATGGAATATTATTCAGTGATAAAAAGAAATGAAAAAAAAAAAAGAAATGAAATCTTACGCCATAGAAAGAGACAGGAAGTTAAATGCATATCGCTAAGTGAAAGAAACCAATCTGAAAAGGCTACATACTATATGATTTCAACTATATGACATTCTGGAAAAGGGAAAACTATGGAGACAGTAAGATCAGTGGTTGCCAGGGGCTGAGGAAAGAGAGGGATTAATAAGTGGAGCACAGGGTATGTTTAGAGCGGTGAAACTTTCCGTATGGCACTATAATGGTGAACACATGTCCTATACATTTGTCAAAACCTATAGAATGTAAAACACCAAGAGTGAACTCTAATGCAATGGACTTTAGTTAATAATGATGTATCAATATTGGATCATCAGTTGTAACAAATCTAGCATACTAATGCAAGATGTTAATAATGGGAAATTGTGTGTGTGCAGGGGGTGGGGAGGTGTTAAGCAGGCACATGGGAACTCTGGACGTTCCACTCAATTTTTCAGTAAACTGTAAACTGCTCTAAAATACGAAGACTAATTATGAAAAACTGTTGCTGAAATATCAGACAACCCTGTCATTCTGAAATTCTGCTTTTGTTATTCATACCGCCAGTGGCACATCACTTACATAAGGAATAGCTTTATCATATATTTTAATAGAGATGTTTGTAAATGTCTCAACAAGCAAGTTGTACATGCATTTCACTAAAATATTCTGGGTATGCAAAGGTCACTTCTCAAGTTCTCCTGAAGTGTTTGAGGTGGTGTGTTAATACAACTGGGGTCGAAATTCCTCCCCCTTTTTCTTTAGCCTTTGATGAAGCAGAAGAGGCAATCTCGGGCTTTTCGGAGGGCAGGTAATCAAAGGCGCACTTGGCCTAGGGGACTTTGAGCTTTCTAAAGGGCAGAATCTCTGTAAGAGGCAGCCCGTGAGCTTAAATCAAACAGCCTCGAATGCAAGTGCTGTTTCTTATTCTCCAGGGCTGAGTGGGTTTTGGCGTTGAAATTACTTTGGCGCCCTGAGCAGCTGGGGAATTGGTATGCGGGGCTTTGTCTGTTGGCTTATAATAGAGGAACAAGAGGGATCATGAAGAGAGTCTTTGGTGGGTTAGTTTTGTTCTAGGTCACCTCGAGTCCCAGAGGTATTCCATCTGCTTGAAGCTGTGAATGACAGGTTCTTTCTGTTTTTCTACGTGCCTACCTCTCTCAGACAGGAGGTGGTGAAATCAGGGCTCCCCGATTTGGTACCCCTCTGTGTTCTGAAATTGTGTTTATGACAAATAAGCCGTGAGAAGTAATGAAAAACCCTCGGTGAGGTCAAGGTGTTATAGAAAGCCAAGGTTTTATTGTTTTTCTTCATCACTCCTCAAAGGCAAAATGATGGCAGCAGTGCCGAGGTTAATGGCATGCTGCCATTAAAAAAAAAAAAAAGAATTGCTCCTGATTTTTGATATATGTTTTACCTGTATTTGTCCGTCCTTTTGAGATATGCAAAACATGTGGACAAGCTAATTAATAGATGCACTGTTATAACAGATAACCGACCAACAGGAAGTAAAGGGAAATACCTTCAAGTTTCTAAATCAAGGGTGCAGGCGGGGTGAGCCCAAGATCCAGTTCAATTTAGCAAACCTGTATTGAGCACCTACTAGGTATTCACTGTTGGAGTTGGTGACCTTTGCTACCTGACCTGGCTCCAGTGGCCATTTTGATTTGAAATTCTGACTTGCTCTACGCCTATTCTTCATTAAGTATCCAGAATGTTCCTTAGGCAAAATGGTGATAGTTTGATTTTTGTGTCTCTCCTACCACTGGGTTCTGATACCACCTTTTGGCTGCTGTCTTTTGGCCTGTTAGCTGGGCATTTCCCCCCCTGGCTGTACCAGATTCAAGGCCCCTTCCCTGGATTTGGGAATGTTCTAGTAGATCTTCCTTCTCACCTGCGTAACTATTTGTTACTACCGTGCTCCTGATCCCCTTGAAACATACAAGCTTGGTTCTCATATTTCCAAGACCAGACTCTACTTTCTTAAATTGACAACTGGCCAATTGGAGGAATTAATGGGTAGTAATTTTTCAATAGTAGAATTGTGAAGTGAAAGAGTGGGAAGTCACGTCTCCCTTCCTTGTTGTATGAATTCATTTAACCGATGACTTTATGGAGAAAGGTGTTTTTTGTTTTTGTTTTTTTTTTAAATTTCATTCCTTTCTTCCCTTCCTGAATCAAAGGGATAATTCTGATACTGGAAATGTGGGGGAGGAAGAAGGAGAAAATGGTCAGCATCATAACAGACTGTGAAGGAGAGGTTTTGAGCAAGGGGTTCTCCTCTCCTCATTCTCCAATTCTGCTTACATTTTGAGTCTTGTGTCCAGATTCAGTGTCCACGGATCAGGTTAGCCAAGTGATGTTTTGGTGGGAGGGAGGGTGACATTGGCAGCAAATGGTACACTTGGCTAATCCCAATAAATGCAACATGCCCAATCAAATGGTTAAGAGAAGACAAAAGAAAGTATAAAATTTCAGGCCGGAAGCCATGCTTAAGTGTCGTTACTCTCTGTTATGGACTGAATAATGTTTCTCCCAAACTCATATTTTGAAGCCTTAATCCCCAGTGTGATGGTATTTGTGTATGGGGACTTTGTGAGATAATTAGGTTTAAATGAGGTCGTAAGTATGGGGCCCTAATCCAATGGGATTGGTGTCATTATAAAAGGAGGAGGAGACGAAAGAGAGTGCACAGGGAAAAAATGAGGGCACAGCAAGGAGGCAGCTGCCTACAAGCGGGGAAGAGAGCCCTCACCAAAATTGAATTTACTGTCACCTTGATCATGGACTTCTGGCCTCCAGAACTGTGAGAAATAAATTTCTGTTGGTTAAGGCACCCAATCTGTGGTATTTTGTTATGGCAGCACAGGCAGACTAAACCAATACACCCTCCAACTCAAATTTCTTATCGCAAAACATCTGTACAGTATTTACCTGCTTAAAGCAGTGTCTTCAGTGTTCCCTTCAGTCCAAGTATTTATTGTACCCCAAGATACTAGGCATTGGTAGTTGTCCAGAATTAGTAAAACTCTCCTTCTTTTGCATCTATCAAACATCACAACCTCACACAGACCTGGCTGAAAGAGGCAGACTAGACCAAACAAAAGGCCATGTTGCCCAAGTCTCTGCAGTGACGTGGAACTAAATGTGGCAAAAATAGTTATTCACCCATCACTTTTCACAAGTTCCCCACAATTCTGATGCCAAAAATTATCTGGGCTTTGAAGAATTAATTTTTAGGACCTAGAGATTCTTTTAAAGTGTATACTATTTCTGTAGGTGGTTGATAGGGCCTATCAAAGTTAACTGGTGGCCTGGGAAAGACAGCTTAATGTGGGGGAGAAGAGATGCCTACTTAGGTTTAACTGTCATGCCATGCTTTAGTATATGGTAGAGAAACAATCAAAATAGCTTCATCAAAAAGATATATTTTTGATCACCTAATATAAATCAAACACCTGATATGAATGGGAAATATATATATAAAGACAGGGTGTTTTTCAAGAAATTAATTTTTAGCTATGAAAACTTGTGGTAACAACAACTTCCTCAGAACCTCTATTTATAAAATAGATATAAATGAAGCAGCTCTGATTAAATTAGAGATGGGCTACCTGAGCAGCAATGACATTTGAGACCCCCTTTTAGAGCACTAAGGCTCTTGAAGAGCTCACCCTTGCTTACTTGAAGTATCTTGCTGTTCATAAGATTTGATTCTTTGGGGAAAGGTGGAAGAATTCTTACACTGAAACATGATGGAAGGGGTACTATGCTATTTCCAAGGTGTTGCTAAGAGATTAGCAGTATCATTTAAAAGGCAGGCAAAGAAAGGAGAGATGCTGAAGATCCTTGGGACACAAGGCTTACTTATTTACTCAGGTCACATAATGTTTCATGGAATCAGAACCAAAGAGCTGTGGCTTCCTTCAACAAGTTCCCTTCCCACCCATCCCGCTTTGAAGTAGAATTTTTGACCGCTTTCAGAGAAGCCTAAGGGAACAATATCAAACATTTCGGAGAAAGAGATAACCTCTCCTGGCAAGCAGGTAGGCGAGATAGAGGGATGATTGATAGTATCAGTGGAAAGGACAGATCAAAGTCCTTTCCTACATAATATTTAGAGTATTATTAGATGAGTGCCCATGGTTGTCATTTAAGTAGTATTATCTCCTCCCCTTCCCTCTAAATTTTAAGTACAAACCAGGACTCTTCAGGCATCCCTGATACAGTCAATGCTATTTGGTTGGATTGTGGTTTGATTTCTTCCTATCGCATTATATTAATTCACTTACCAATTCAGTTTTCCTGTCTGGATTTGAAGAGGTGGTAAGGAAGGAAGCTAAAATGCAACTCATCGTGACATCAAGCCCCCCAAACACAGTGGTAGAACTAGCCTTGGGTGGGGGGCGGCCACTGACTCATACAAAGAATTTCAGAGTAGACTGTTGGGTCCCTTCCATTCCCTGGCCCATCTAGGATTCTACTTCTGGTCCTGATTTTGGATGGAAATGAGAGAAGTCACGGAAAACTTCTCACAAATTATATTGTTGCCCCTTTTAAAAACGGATGTATTTGGCTCTCAGATGGCTTTTTGGTCATCCAAAGTCTTCTAAGAAGTGCAAATGTCTCCAGGAGAGAAATAGTGGAATTCATTACTAGCTGTTATCTTGGGGAAATAATAATAGCTAGCTGAGAAGAAAAGCCAGTGGAACGAGGGTTCAGGACTGGCACCTGGGTAGAAAAGTGGAGTGCTGATAGGGGAGGTGAAGGGACAGCTCTGTTCCCATCCAGCTTGTTGGAAGGCATGGATTTAGGAATGGAAGTGAATTCCTGAGTTACTGGTTACAATCATATAGAAGTACAAGTTTACACTGAACGAATCCATTTGCTAAATTATTGAGCTATTACTTAGAAACTTATTCCTTGCAATGTCAAAGGTTTAGGACTGGTTTGAACTCTGCTTAAAGAGGAAATGATCATTTATTTCCTATTAAGAGCTAATGATCCCACTATGTGCTTTATATTTATGATTTTCATCGAACCTTCACGATCACCCTGGTAGGTAATTATTATTTTCCTTAGTTTATGCGTGTAAAGTGCTCTGCTCATTTATTCTATCCGTCTCCCTGCAAATTTCTCAATTTGCAAAAGTCTAATTCAACTTCTCATTAGTATTTTGTGTTTAGAATCATTTATGTAAATGAGGTAATGTAAATGTAATTTACATGAGGTAATGTAAATGTAAACAGTTTCGGAAGTTACGCCTAGTACTTGGGAATTCGGGGCATTAATTCACTGCTTTAAAGAGGATCACATTTCAGTTTATAACCATGGCAGTCTTGGGTGCCATTTGGGTCTTTTATTCCTCTATTATTACCAAACCTAGAAAGAACTCTATGAAGGTGATTCACTTAGGCACTTAGACACTTAGATCCTTTATGGTAAGGTGGAAATGATTATGTGCCTACATACTTAATTGGAAAAACAAAATATGCCTTTTTTTTCAAATCAATTAAGAAAATCATGTAATCTCGCACACACACACACACACACACGCACACACACACGCACACACACACATTTTCCTTCCCAATAGACCTGTCCATCTCCACAGATGTATTTTCTGAACTTACAGTATATTCATTCACTATAGAAAAAAACGAACCTACAGGGAAAGTTTCCTTTTAAAAATCACTATTGGTGTGAACCCAGTTTCTTCTTAAATTGAGATGTTTCATTTGCTTTTTCTCCCTTGAATACTAAAATACAGTTCCAACAAGAGGCAGAGAAATTCGATGAGATCTTGAAAAGAATTCGTGATTGTTCTGACTGGCTGCTGTTACCAGCATGTAACAAATTTCAACTGTAATCATTCTGAAATGAAATAAATAGCCAAAGTTATAGTAAAGCCTTCTTACCCAGCTTGGTAAGGAAGCTCACAAAACTACTGCAGCTCTAAAAGTCATCTATTGTATTTCAGAATACCATGTGGAAGAGTGAGGCCAGGGAGGTATAGTGGAAAGTGTATCATACTATTAGTACTACAAGCCCTGTTCCCGAGTGTCTTTGGTTTGGTTTCCTTATCTTTAAAATAGAGTATTTGGTTAGCTGATCTCTGTGGGTACTTATGACTCTAACTCCCAAAATGGACATGAAATGGAAGTTCTTCCATGTATATGAACTTGGAAATTCTTAGATGAAGGTAAGGCTGATGTATGAGTCTACTCTTTGAACTACATTCTCTTATTCTCTCTATTCATACCTAAAAATACCACCTCACGTTAATAATTCCTTCAGAGATGAGCAGCATTATTTGGAATGGAGCATTTCTCCCCTTCTGGTAGAACCTTTTTCCTCTGTTAACTTTGGAGACCATACCTGGCTCTCAGAAGTGATTTACTTTTAGCATCATTGGGAAACATTGCTTCACTAAAGGAGATAGGTAAACAATGAGAGAAGCAGATGACATCCCGGAAGAGAGAAAGGTACAGAGAGTATACGGGTTTTCCCCAGAGTTAGAGAAGAAGGGAAAAACCTGGTTGCTGTGGGAGAGCCTCACAGTATTGTTTTCTGCTCACCGTTTTGGCCATTGCTAGGGCTGAAAGGTTTTTCCATTATATAGGCTCCCAGCATTTTACATCTGGCTGTGGGAGCAGTCAGTGGCTTTTTATAGCATCGTGTGTCTACAAATAGGTTTGAATTACCTTTGAGGAGAAGGGAATGACCATTTATTTTCTCTAATCAGCTGGTGATTCTATATATATTTTACATTTATTATTTCATTGATTCTTCCTGACCACCCTGCTAGGTAGTTATTATTTTCCCCAGTTTGTATAGATGAGGCGAGTGATATTCAGGAATTGTGCTGAATGAAATTTTCTTACGTTTGCAAACTTGTACTCCCTTTAGCCTTTCTACTTCTAATTCTAAAGTCTTGACTTCATTCCAAAACCAATCCTATCGCTGACCATTTAGACTTGGCGTTTAAATTCCCAGTGTTTGGCTCTACTCACCGAAAGCATTTTGGATTGATTCCCCTCTGGCATTTCTAATTCCAGATACCTTGGGTAGGGTACCACGTTTCCGGTTCTAGCCCCCAGGAACAAATCCTTAACACCAGACACTAGGCTAAAACCCTACCTAAGTTCCTCCACTTAGGCCCTTTCTGTTCCTATTGTAGGGAAACAGTAACCTTCTACCCATGCTGACGTAGCACCCTTCAAATGAAATATAGGCCAAGTGTCTTGGAAAGGCCCTATCATGGACTTGTGAAAGATCTCACAACTATAGACAATAGAGCCAGGATTCAAATCCAGGTTTATCGGACTCCCAAACTGTTGATTTTCTTCATTCTGTTATCATACTTTCTAACTGAAAATCGGTTAAACTAAGAATCCTATTCACCCATCTTACTGTGGCTTGCCTATTTATCTGGTCTTATAGTCCCCAAGATCCCCTGAATATGGTCTTGCTGACTTCAAGACATGTAAAATTTAGCGAGTTCCTGAGAGCAAGTAGGACATCCTCTTGCCACTTAAAACTGTTTTTAGAGTGTCTTATATCCAGCACTGTTACTAATGCACCGTGCTAGAGGGCAGGGAAATGAGAGCTATGTGCTGGGCTCGGTACTGCATGCTTTCTGTGCATGAACTCATTTAACCCCTTACATCAGCTCTCCGAGGTACTTACTATCATATACTTCATTTTATATATAGGGAGACTAAGGTGTAGAGAGGTCAAGTGACTTGGCCAAGGACAAGATATTAACTGCTCGTCAGATTCAGGTGCTCACCCACATTATCCAGGCCTTTTGCATTTAGGCAAGACCATGCAGTTCATTGTGGTGGAGAGAAGTGCTGTCTGTCATTTCTGCACTGCAGCAGTTAAGGGCTAGTGTACAACCCTTCAGCTCTCTCTTCTCCTGTCTTGGTGACCTGGAAGGATACAGCTACAAAACGGTGGGGCCTCTGCCAGCCTGGATTTCTGAGTGACAACGAGGAGTAGAATCCCCCAGTGACCGTGTCTTTGGTTTGGTTTCCTTATCTTTAAAATAGAGTATTTGGTTAGCTGATCTCTGTGGGTACTTATGACTCTAACTCCCAAAATGGACATGAAATGGAAGTTCTTCCATGTATATGAACTTGGAAATTCTTAGATGAAGGTAAGGCTGATGTATGAGTCTACTCTTTGAACTACATTCTCTTATTCTCTCTATTCATACCTAAAAATACCACCTCACGTTAATAATTCCTTCAGAGATGAGCAGCATTATTTGGAATGGAGCATTTCTCCCCTTCTGGTAGAACCTTTTTCCTCTGTTAACTTTGGAGACCATACCTGGCTCTCAGAAGTGATTTACTTTTAGCATCATTGGGAAACATTGCTTCACTAAAGGAGATAGGTAAACAATGAGAGAAGCAGATGACATCCCGGAAGAGAGAAAGGTACAGAGAGTATACGGGTTTTCCCCAGAGTTAGAGAAGAAGGGAAAAACCTGGTTGCTGTGGGAGAGCCTCACAGTATTGTTTTCTGCTCACCGTTTTGGCCATTGCTAGGGCTGAAAGGTTTTTCCATTATATAGGCTCCCAGCATTTTACATCTGGCTGTGGGAGCAGTCAGTGGCTTTTTATAGCATCGTGTGTCTACAAATAGGTTTGAATTACCTTTGAGGAGAAGGGAATGACCATTTATTTTCTCTAATCAGCTGGTGATTCTATATATATTTTACATTTATTATTTCATTGATTCTTCCTGACCACCCTGCTAGGTAGTTATTATTTTCCCCAGTTTGTATAGATGAGGCGAGTGATATTCAGGAATTGTGCTGAATGAAATTTTCTTACGTTTGCAAACTTGTACTCCCTTTAGCCTTTCTACTTCTAATTCTAAAGTCTTGACTTCATTCCAAAACCAATCCTATCGCTGACCATTTAGACTTGGCGTTTAAATTCCCAGTGTTTGGCTCTACTCACCGAAAGCATTTTGGATTGATTCCCCTCTGGCATTTCTAATTCCAGATACCTTGGGTAGGGTACCACGTTTCCGGTTCTAGCCCCCAGGAACAAATCCTTAACACCAGACACTAGGCTAAAACCCTACCTAAGTTCCTCCACTTAGGCCCTTTCTGTTCCTATTGTAGGGAAACAGTAACCTTCTACCCATGCTGACGTAGCACCCTTCAAATGAAATATAGGCCAAGTGTCTTGGAAAGGCCCTATCATGGACTTGTGAAAGATCTCACAACTATAGACAATAGAGCCAGGATTCAAATCCAGGTTTATCGGACTCCCAAACTGTTGATTTTCTTCATTCTGTTATCATACTTTCTAACTGAAAATCGGTTAAACTAAGAATCCTATTCACCCATCTTACTGTGGCTTGCCTATTTATCTGGTCTTATAGTCCCCAAGATCCCCTGAATATGGTCTTGCTGACTTCAAGACATGTAAAATTTAGCGAGTTCCTGAGAGCAAGTAGGACATCCTCTTGCCACTTAAAACTGTTTTTAGAGTGTCTTATATCCAGCACTGTTACTAATGCACCGTGCTAGAGGGCAGGGAAATGAGAGCTATGTGCTGGGCTCGGTACTGCATGCTTTCTGTGCATGAACTCATTTAACCCCTTACATCAGCTCTCCGAGGTACTTACTATCATATACTTCATTTTATATATAGGGAGACTAAGGTGTAGAGAGGTCAAGTGACTTGGCCAAGGACAAGATATTAACTGCTCGTCAGATTCAGGTGCTCACCCACATTATCCAGGCCTTTTGCATTTAGGCAAGACCATGCAGTTCATTGTGGTGGAGAGAAGTGCTGTCTGTCATTTCTGCACTGCAGCAGTTAAGGGCTAGTGTACAACCCTTCAGCTCTCTCTTCTCCTGTCTTGGTGACCTGGAAGGATACAGCTACAAAACGGTGGGGCCTCTGCCAGCCTGGATTTCTGAGTGACAACGAGGAGTAGAATCCCCCAGTGACCTGTGTTGGATTTATACCTTCAGTGAGAAATAAGCCTATTGTGCATTAAACCACTAAGGTTTGAGAGTTAATTTGTTACCACAGCATTACCTACGCCATCTCGCCTAATACAGTGGCAGATGCAAGGATTTGAACCCGAGGCTGTGTGTCTCCAGAATCTGCATTTTGTTGCATTTTTAGGACGAAGTCTAAGCCTCCATGGTCATCTAAGCAAGTCTGACAGCTTGCTTACAAGGGACCATGTGCTGGCTGAAACTTGGGAACTTTAGGACTGTGGCAAGTTCATCCCCTTCAGAGGAGTAATGGCTGATCTAAAATAACTATTAAGGCTGGAGATTTTCTACTGCATTATCCACTCCTTCCCCATTATGAGAAGTTACAGGAGAAAGGATATGAGTGCCTCTGAACATATTTTCACCTTTGAGGTTAAAAAATATATTTTCTACTCCAGGCATTTTGCTTTTACATTGCAAATACATTTGGACTCTTTTACAGTTTTATGTCTTTTAAACATTTGTTGCATTATGGAAAAAAATTACCCTTAACAGCTTTCAAGAGCCTCTGCTTAATGCATATTGTTCGTTCCTTTCCTCTAGGTGTGAATTAATGTATTAATTAATTATTGGAGTGGGTGTTGCTTGTCAAAAAGGAAAAACTATATGGCAGTTAGAAGGCATCTTGGTACATTTCAAAGCTGTGTTTGGACATTGCCCTGGCTCTGTGGATTGTTCAGAACCTCTCCTAATACTAACTCATTAGGAGAAAGCATTATTACAAGTGAAGCTAAGATGTGCATTTGCATAATTTCCAGATCTGTATGTGTTATTCATACAATTATAGTGTTGGTTTAATCACAAAGTTGTTAGGCTATTTTCAGGAAGTATTTGAGAGCTGTCTTTATGATGTGTAGCTCAATTTTATTCTGAAGAAATTCAGTTACACTGACCATTAAAACAATACAATCTAAAATGGAAGTTTCCATAGTTGGTGGACCAAACAATCTTGTTTTATTCCTCACTGGCGAATTGATAATTTGCTGGTCAGCTAAACAAAGTCTCATAAATTGCCTTGTGTGGGGATAGTAATAAAATATGAGATCTGGTTTTTGCTCCTGAAGAATTTTCAATTTAAGGAAAATTTTAGAATTTAATAATTATGCTTTAGGTTTTACAGTACTGTGCTGTTCTTGAATTTGGAAGGTGATGGCCATTTTAAGGATGGGAATTTTATTTGATTATGGAAACAGAGCTATCATTTTACTTTCCATGGTGGAGATTTTTGGATAGCTTCCCCTCCCCCATACCCTTTTTTTTTTTTTTTTTTTTAACATGAAAATCTCCTATTGGAACCCCATGATAAGTTAGGTCATCAAAAAAATCCAAGTGAAATGCATTTTTCTCAAGGCCCAGCTCCCAATCTGGCATAAGAATATAAAACCTTTCTGTTTATTATCTCTCATCCTCTTACTGTGTCATCTGCACAGTCCTAGGCAAATATTGGGTTGACCAAAAGGTTCGTTCAGGTTGTTGCATAACCTCTTTATTTATTTATTTATTTTGATTGTATTTACTTTATTTATTTATTTATTTATTTTTAACATCTTTATTGGAGTATAACTGTTTTACAATAGTGTGTTAGTTTCTCCTTTACAACAAAGTGAATCAGTTATACATATACATATGTTCCCATATCTCTTCCCTCTTGCGTCTCCCTCCCTCCCACCATCCCTATCCCACCCCTCTAG
>NC_041234.1:91336310-91338422 GCF_002837175.3 Physeter macrocephalus | reverse complement strand
AGTGTTCCATGAGCACTTGAGAAGAATGTGTATTCTGTTGTTTTTGGATGGAATGTCCTATAAATATCAATTAAGTCCATCTTGTGTAATGTATCATTTAAAGCTTGTGTTTCCTTATTTATTTTCATTTTGGATGATCTGTCCATTGGTGAAAGTGGGGTGTTAAAGTCCCCTACTATGATTGTGTTACTGTCGATTTCCCCTTTTATGGCTGTTAGTATTTGCCTTATGTATTGAGGTGCTCCTATGTTGGGTGCATAAATATTTACAATTGTTATATCTTCTTCATGGATCGATCCCTTGATCATTATATAGTGTCCTTCTTTGTCTCTTGTTATAGTTTTTACTTTAAAGTCTATTTTGTCTGATATGAGAATTGCTACTCCAGCTTTCTTCTGATTTCCATTTGCATGGAATATCTTTTTCCATCCCCTCACTTTCAGTCTGTATGTGTCCCTAGGTCTGAAGTGGGTCTCTTGTAGACAGCATATATATGGGTCTTGTTTTTGTTTCCATTCAGCCAGTCTGTGTCTTTTGGTGGGAGCATTTAATCCATTTACATTTAAGGTAATTATCGATATGTATGGTTCTATTACCATTTACTGAATTGTTTCGGGTTGTTCTTGTAGGTCTTTTCCTTCTCTTGTGTTTCTTGCCTAGAGAAGTTCCTTTAGCATTTGTTGTAAAGCTGGTTTGGTGGTGCTGAACTCTCTCAGCTTTTGCTTGTCTGTAAAGGTTTTAATTTCTCCATCAAATCTGAATGAGATCCTTGCTGGGTAGAGTAATCTTGGTTGTAGGTTTTTTTCCTTCATCACTTTAAATATGTCCTGCCACTCCCTTCTGGCTTGGAGAGTTTCTGCTGAAAGATCCGATGTTAACCTTATGGGGATTCCTTTGTGTGTTATTTGTTGTTTTTCCCTTGCTGCTTTTAATATGTTTTCTTTGTATTTAATTTTTGACAGTTTGATTATTATGTGTCTTGGCGTGTTTCTCCTTGGGTTTATCCTGTATGGGACTCTCTGTGCTTCCTGGACTTGATTGACTATTTTCTTTCCTATATTAGGGAAGTTTTCAACTATAATCTCTTCAAATATTTTCTCAGTCCCTTTCTTTTTCTCTTCTTCTTCTGGGACCCCTATAATTCGAATGTTGGTGCGTTTAATGTTGTCCCAGAGGTCTCTGAGACTGTCGTCAGTTCTTTTCATTCTTTTTTCTTTTTTCTGCTCTGCAGTAGTTATTTCCACTATTTTATCTTCCAGGTCACTTATCTGTCCTTCTGCCTCAGTTATTCTGCTACTGAGCCCATCTAGAGTATTTTTCATTTCATTTATTGTGTTGCTCATCGTTGCTTGCTTCCTCTTTATTTCTTCTAGGTCCTTGTTAACTGTTTCTTGCAATTTGTCTATTCTATTTCCAAGATTTTGAATCATCTTTACTATCATTATTCTGAATTCTTTTTCAGGTAGACTGCCTATTTCCTCTTCATTTGTTAGGTCTGGTGTGATTTTATCTTGCTCCTTCATCTGCTGTGTGTTTTTCTGTCTTCTCATTTTGCTTATCTTACTGTGTTTGGGGTCTCCTTTTTGCAGGCTGCAGGTTCGTAGTTCCCGTTGTTTTTGGTGTCTCTCCCCAGTGGCTAAGGTTGGTTCAGTGGGTTGAGTAGGTTTCCTGGTTGGGGGGACTAGTGCCTCTGTTCTGGTGGATGAGGGTGGATCTTGTCTTTCTGGTGGGCAGGTCCACGTCTGGTGGTGTGTTTGTGGATGTTGGTAGCCTTATTATGATTTTAGGCAGCCTCTCTGCTAATGGATGGGGCTTTAGACCTGTCTTGCTCTTTGTTGGGGATAGGGTGTCCAGCACTGTTCGTTGCTGGTCCTTGAGTGAAGCTGGGTCTTGGTGTTGAGATGGAGATCTCTGGGAGATTTTCACCGTTTGATATTGCGTGGAGCTGGGAGGTCTCTTGTGGACCAGTGTCCTGAGGTTGGTTCTCCCACCCCAGAGACATAGCCCTGACGCCTGGCTGGAGCGTCAAGAGCTTTTAATCCACACAGCTCAAAATAACAGGGAGAAAAAATAGAAAGGAAAGAAAAGGAAGGAAGGAGGGAGGGAAGGAAG
>NC_041234.1:91334817-91335053 GCF_002837175.3 Physeter macrocephalus | reverse complement strand
TCCTCGCACCCCAGGAAGCAAAGAGGGAAGAAAAGGTCTCTTGCCTCTTCGGCAGCTCCAGACTTCAACCGGACTCCCTCCCGGCTAGCCGTGGTGCACTAACCCCTTCAGGCTGTTTTCACTCTGGCAACTCCAGACCTCTCCTTGGGATCAGACCGAAGCCCGAGGCTCAGCTCCCAGCTCCCGCCCGCCCCGGCGGGTGAGCAGACAAGCCTCTCGGGCTGGTGAGTGCCGGT
>NC_041234.1:91304993-91334513 GCF_002837175.3 Physeter macrocephalus | reverse complement strand
CGCAGGGGCTTCTAGTGTGTGGGAACCTTTCCTCCTTCACGGCTCCCTCCCACTGGTGCAGGTCCCGTCCCTATTCTTTGTCTCTGTTTATTCTTTTTTCTTTTGCCCTACCCAGGTACGTGGGGAGTTTCTTGCCTTTTTGGAGGTCTGAGGTCTTCTGCCAGCGTTCGGTGGGTGTTCTATAGGAGAAGTTCCACGTGTAGATGTATTTCTGATGTATCTGTGAGGAGGAAGGTGATCTCTGCGTCTTACTCTTCCGCCATCTTCTCTAGTGCATTGCATAACATCTTATGGAAAAACCCAAATGAACCTTTTGGCCAACCCAATATATCATGACTATTTATTACCATGATTATATCGCTTTATCATAACAAGGACTGTTACCTGACTCATTTCTGACTCTTTAAAGACATGTTGAAAGAAAGAGTAAGTTCAGGTACAGGTTTAAAACTTTTCTTGTTTCTTCTTACGAGGGTATGTTTATGGATTTACAAGTTTTAGTCTAGGTCATGTTGGATGACCAAATCATTGAAAACCTGAATCAGTTATTAGGTAGCAGAAGAGATATTGGGATGCTCTGGCTTTATTAATAAATCAAAACTGGATTCAGGAGTTAAAAAGAACAATGATGGTGATCGACAGACTGATGGATGATTTTTTAGCCAGAAAATACGGCCGTATTTTCCTAGAGGGAACTGTAAGTCATGAGAAGCCCGAACTTTCCCTCAGTTAAGCTCGGTCACTAACCAGTGACTTTGATCTTGCTCAGTCACTAACCAGATGTAGGATTTGGGCAAGTCTTTCTGGGTCTTATTTCTCTCATTTGAAGCACAAGAGGGTTGGAGGATATCTCTAGGATCACTCAAAGCTCGAAAACTAGTTTCTGTCATTCTCAGAAACACTAGTAGGTAATCACATATTAATAATTTAACTGTCTCTGTACACAGATATGAAGATGTGTTATATTCAGTTTTAAAATTGAACTTGTTAATTGGAAACTAGGTATTAATCATTATTTAAATTCACTCTTCTGTTTCCAAATCCTTTTGTGTGTGTTGCCCTGGCTTTTGTTAAAACTTTTCCTAGAGACATGTTTTCTTTATCTTAAAATCATCTAACCAGTGATGTCATTATAAACCCAGATTTATGGAAGAAAATGCACAGATTATTTTTAAAAAGGAAAAAAGTTTAATGTAACTATGGTTGAAACAGGCACTATTAATAGTTTTGATTTCTATTGGGTTCACTCTAGGAGAAGTTCATATAGCTCAGTATTTCTGTTACACCACATCAGTACAGTGTTCAATGCAAGAAATAGAACAGAAAGAAAGGAAAAGATGAATGAAAGGTAGGGACTTGTATGAAAATAACAGAGAGGTTTTGGAAATAATCATAAAAGGAGCTAGAAGGCAATTCCTGGCCTTTGGTGAGCAGCCTGACTGGGCTCATCTCCTCTGCCACTGCCCAGGTGTTATGCTAAATAATGGCAACATAGTTTCCTGCTGCCTAAGGACAGAAACGGATCTTGAGTTTTAATCTGACAGGGAACAACTCAAATGAGATGTGTCTGTTTCCTTTTTTCACTAAATTTTAAAAAATAGTGAAAACTTGGAACTTCTATGACAACTTTTGGGGGCTCTCATAATCGTTTACACATAGATGTGCTATCACGTACAGTTTACAAAATAATGTCATGCTTAACTGAGGGAAAGTTAGGGCTTCTCATGACTTACAGTTCCCTCTAGGAAAATACGACTGTATTTTCTGGCTAAAAAATCATCCATCAGTCTGTCGATCACCATCATTGTTCTTTTTAACTCCTGAATCCAGTTTTGATTTATTAATAAAGCCAGAGCATCCCAATATCTCTTCTGCTACCTAAATAATTTGCCAAGATGTTTGTTATTGAAACAATTCGAAAGAATAATGTGATTTATAAGCCATAACCAAAAATTGCCCTTTTGAAATTCTTTTCTAGATATGACCTTAAAAACTCAGTCGGTAATTAATTTCTTTATCAAACTTATAATTGATTATCCATTAGGTGGCCAGAGACTATATTAATTGCATCCACCTCAAACTTTCCACCGCCTGAAATGGACCACTACATTGACTGCTAACTGGGTTCATTTTATAGTCTTCTCGAAATAGTTTTCATTTCTCCATTTCACTACAAGATACACAAGATGGCCTTCTCCATCTACCTCCAGCCCTGACAATAGGCCAAAGAAGTATGTCTTCCGTAGATCTTAAGAATGTATGTTTAGCTGAGATCCCAGCTGTTCCTTACCTCATCAGTACTGAGTGAATCTGAAATCTTGCTACACAATGCCTTATATCATTTCCCAAAAAGAATGCACTACACTTGGGAAGGTTTCATAGCTGTTAATAAATGCAAGTTTTTTCTAAAAGTTTTCCAGAGCACATGTTAGTCATCACATATTAGGTTCAAATGGGCAGCCCAACTTTCGCCAACAAAGACCAATAGCATTTTAGGAAGACAGGAACCAGGAGGGATGGTAAGAAGGAAGACAAAGTTTGAAAACATAGGTACAAACAGAATCAGATGCCGTAAGTTTTGTTAACTTAAAATAGGCGAGTATTGTGAAAAATACAGATGCCAAAATCAGGAGGCATAGGTACCTAAATTCATAAGGAGGTTGTGCAGAAGCCAAAACTAAATAGGGTAAACTGCAGTCCTAGTGTTGGACTGACAGGGGGAGAACTGAGTGGGAATAGCTAGTGACTTAATTAGGATAGATTTTGTGACTAGATTTGGAGACAGATTATACCTAATCTAGGGAGCCAGGTACAAGGGCATGAAACCAATCAGGCTCTGACCTTTATTTAGATAGTTGGCATTTTCAGATTATAAATTTACATTATTAATAACCATCCTTTAGTTTGTTGATTGCGTTTGCCTTTACAAACCCTTTTCATACAGATTTCCTCATTGGTGATTTATGATAATCATGATAGGCAGAGTAACTATTATTTATTCCAGTTTATAAATAAAAACATGGACACAAAGAGGTTAAGTGACTTGACCTAGATAATACCACTGCAAACTGATGCGGTTCCCATTTATTGTCAGGCACTTGATAGCCATCTATTTTCTCAGTTCTCATAACAGCCCTGTGAAGTAGATAGGTATTATCTTTATTTGATAGATGAGGAAATATGAGTTCAGAGAGCTGGGATAACTTAGCAAAGATCACATGATAAGTGGTAGAGTTGGCCGTTGAACCCAGTCTGTCTGGCTCCAAAGCTTGTGCTCTTGACGACTAGGCTGTGTTATTTTCTGTTTCCGTTACTACAATTTTCACATTAACACCTGCTTCCAAGATAATTTTGTGGTTCACTTCATTCATTTCTGGCATTGTGAACCCCTCCTAAATTCAGTAACAGCAGGCCTGCTACTGGCCAGGCTAGTGGGATCAACTCACAGATGTTGTTTTACGTTTATAGTCTCCATGCAGGGAGGCGGGTGTGTTCCCACATTGCATTCCCTACAAGTTGCAGATCTCTGAAATGCTCACAGTGTGCATATTTTGCTTCTGGCATGTTTTTCAGAAGATACATTCCAGAACTTTTGTAGGAGGAGGCAGAGGAGAGGAGCATGCTATGATTTGAGCTTTTTCATAGCATGCCTGGGGAACTGAAATTCAATCAATAGCAAGTGGGTTCTTCTGGGTTTCAAAGATGAGAAATAAGGGACCTTAGTGAAGGGAGAGAGAAAGAAGCGTAGACAAACTTTCCTTACTTCATGATTTTGCCTGGGGATAACCCTTCCCGGGAACCATTTGGTTTTGGGTGTCTCTTGCAGGGTATATGAAGAGATGAAAGAAACAAGAGCCATTGACATTGACATGACTCACAAAACATATGGCTCTAAATAATGAGACCCTTTATCTTGGAGAAGAATCTAAAGGGCATGGGAGAAACCCGCACGTAACTCATTAAAAAAAAAATAAAGCTGAATAATTTCCTTTCTGAGGCCATAATCTTTTGGTCTTTTTCAGATGTTGCACCAAGAAATAAAAGCTTAGGGTTGGTAGAAATAGCATCAATTCATTAGGAAACCTCTGGATGGTGTAAGTATTTGCCATTAGCCTTCTGTTTCTTTAGCTGCTAGGGGGCCAAGAACATTAAATTATTTTTAAAAGTTAAATAAATAAAAACTCCTCTCTTCAAATGTCACTGCTTCTCTGGAAATGACATCATCTGTTAGCTAAAATATTGAGAAAATGAGTACATCCTTATGTGGTGGAACGTGTGGGGTGCAAAACTGAGAGTGGGTGGTTTTAAAGCTGTTGAGAACCTTCCCAACATGAGGTCTGTTTATTAAGAGGCTTTGGAGTGGATGCTCATGTACTTCCTAAATAAACAAAGAGCCTCATCTTATTCATCTGAATTTGTCCTCTTACTCAGGACTTAACTGTCTACACTGGTGGTGGTTGTCTGTGGGCTTTCAGTTTTACATGGATCAGGAAGCCATGTTTTAAGACACAAACAATGAAACTCAGGAAAAATTGATATGATAGTATTTTGTAGGTGGGTTGGTGGTAGTGGGGGTGTTGTGGAGAGAGATATGGTAAATTATAGATTAAGGGCAAGTGTGTGCCCTCATGCTCAGATAAAATGCTAAGGATGGTGGGAGCCCTGAAGCAAAAACAGGGGATTGTGAATTGGCCTCGGAGCTTGGCCTAACCTCGGGTCCAGATGACCCAGTGAGTGTCCTAGAAGAAACAGTGCCTGAGTGTTGGTGGCCAGCTACTGGGATTGGAGGTTAGCTCTTTTGAGAACATGCTTTTGGGTCCAGAGAAATCTCTGGGGAACATTCATCTTTATGTCCTGAACATAGTCACATTGTGTTCTTTGTAATTATTACCTTTACACTAAAAGTAGATAAGAATATTTCCATGTTTCATACCCTAGGGTCTCTCTTTAGTTTCTGACTCAGCTTTTTTGATATAGAGGTGAAGTTACAGAGAACTGAAATTCTCCAAGTCCCCTATTGGGTCCTTACAAACAGAAGACACTTTTGCAATCTACCAGTTTCTCAGTATAGTGATCATATTTCAGAAACAAACCGTATATGCATGGGCTTATTTCTGGACTCTTTATTCTGCTCCATTGGTCTATGTGTCTGTTTTTTTTACCAGCACCATACTGTTTTGATTACCATAGCCTTGTAATATAGTTTGAAATCAGGAAGTGTGATGCCTCCAGCTTTGTTCTTTCTCAAGATTGCTTTAGCTATTTGGCATCTTTTGTGATTCCATATAAATTTTAGGATTTTTTTTTATTTTTGTGAAAAATGCTACTGGAAGTTTGATTGTATTGAATCTATAGATTGCTTTTGGTAGTATGATCATTTTAACAATATTAATTCTTCTAATCCGTGAACATGGAATATCTTTCCATTTATTTGTACCTTCTTCAATTTCTTGCATCAATGTCTTATAGTTTTCAGCATATAAATCTTTTACCTCCTTGGTTAAATTCATTCCCAAGTATTTTATTGTTTTCGATTCAGTTGTAAATCGAATTGTTTTGTTTATTTCTCTTACAGGTAGTTCACTGTTAGTGTATAGAAATGCAACTAATTGTTGTATGTTGATTTTGTATCCTGAAACTTCACTGGATTCGTTTATTCTAACAGTTAATTGGGGGAGTCTTTAGGGTTTTCTACATATAAGATCATGTCATCTATAAAGAGAGAGTTTTACTACTTCCTTTCCAATTTGGATGGCTTGTATTTCTTTTAGTTGCCTCATTGCTGTGGCTAGGACTTCCCAGTACTATGCTGAATAGATTTGATGGGCATCTTTGTCTTGTTTCTGATCTTAGAGGAAAGCTTTCAGTCTTTTACCACTATGATGTTAGTGTGGGTTTTTCATATTTGATCTTTATTATGTTGAAGTGTTTTTCTTCTACAGATGATCCCCAACTTAAAATGGTACAACTTAAGAATTTTTGACTTTGCAATGGGGTGAAAGCAATGTGCATTCAGTAGAAAACGTACTTCCAGTTTTGAATTTTGGTCTTTTCTGGGCTAGCGATATGTACATACTATCTTGTTATAGTACATACTCTTGTAATCCTGGGCACAGCTCTCAGTCAGCCATGCAATCATGAAGGTAAACAATTGATAAACTGTGCCCATTCTGTATCAATACAACCGTTCTATTTTTCTCTTTCAGTACAGTATTCAATAAATTGCATGAGATATTCAACACTTTATTATACAGTAGGCTTTGTGTTAGATGATTCTGCCCAACTGTAGGCTAATATAAGTGTTCTGAGCATGTTAAAGGTAGGCTGGGTTAAGGCATGATGTTTGGTAGGTTAGGTGTATTAAGTGCATTTTTGACTTAAGATATTTTCAACTTATGATGGGTTTATCGGGATGTAACCCCATTATAAATTCAGGGAGATCTGTATTCCTTTTCTTGTTTTGAGTATTTTTATCGTGAAAACGTGGAATTTTGTGAAATGCTCTTTTTCTGCAGCAATTGGGACAGTCATGTGGTTTTGTCCTTTTTGTTGATGTGATGTATTACATTGATTTTTTTTTTTTTTTGTATGTTGAATCATGCTTGCATTCCAGGAATAAAGTCTGGTTGGTCATGTTATAATCCTTTTAATATGCTGCTGAATTTGATTAGTATTTTGATGAGGATTATTTGCATCAATTATTCATTAGGAATATTGGTCTGTAGTTTTCTTTTCCTGTGGTACCTTTGTCTGGTTTTAGTATCAGAGTAATGCTGACCTCAGAATAAGTTAGGATGTATTCCCTGCTCTTTAAATTTTTAGGAGAGTTTGAGAAGGATCATTGTTAATTTTTCTTGAAATGTTTTTTAAAATACCATTTCTTTGTATATTTACATTGACTGGAGAACTTCATATTTTCATATGGCTTCAAGTTCATATCTAAAGTCCTTTTAATTTCAACTTGAAGGACTCCCTTTATCATTTCTTATAAGGCAGGCCTAACGATAATGAACTTCGGCTTTTGTAGATTTGGCAATGTCTTCGTTTCTCCCTCACTTTTGAGGGACAGTTTTGTTAGAGTTCTCAGTTGACAGTATTTCTCTTTTAGCACTTCATATATATATATGAAGTGTGTGTATATATATATATATATATTTACATGTATGTGTATATATGTATGTGTATATATATGTGTGTATGTGTGTGTGTGTATATATATATATATATATATATATATATCATCCTTCTGCCTCTGGCCTGCAAGAATTCTGCTGAAAAATCTGCTTATAATCTTGTTGAGGATCCTTTGTATGTGATGACTCACTTTTTTCTTGTCGCTTTCAAGATTTTTCTCTGTCTTTGGCTTTTGACAGCCTGATTATAATGTGTCTTATAGTGGATTTGGGGGGGTTATCTTACTTAGAGTTTGCTGAGCTTCTTATGTTTGTATATCCAAATTTTTCCTTAAATTTGAGAAAATTTTGGCTATTATTTCCTCAAGGAAATGCTCTCATTTTCTTTCTTCTCCTTCTTGGACTCCCTTAATGTATATACTGGTCTACTTGATGGTACCTCCTAAGTCCCTTAGGCTCTGTTAACTTTTATTTATTTATTTATTTTTTCTTTCTTTCTTTCTCCTCAGACTTGATCATTTCAAATGACTTGGATTCAAGTTTCCTGATTCTTTCTTCTGCCTGTTTGAGTCTGCTGTTGAATTCCTCTAGTAAATTTTTCAACTTGGTTCTCATATCTTTCAGTTCTATCATTTCTGTTTGATACCTTTTTACTATCTATCTTTGTTGATACTCTCATGTTTTCAGATCTTGTTTTCCTAATTTCCTTTAGCTCTTTGAGCATATTTAAGAAAATTATTTAAAGTCTTTTTCTAGTAAGTCCAATGCCTTTGTTTCTTCAAGGATGGTTTCTGTATATTTATTTTATTCCTTTAAATGAGCCATATTTTCCAATTTCTTTGTACTCCTTGTGATCTTTTGTTGAAAATTGGACATTTGCATGTCTCCCAGTCTTTGCAGATTGGCTCTGTTCTGGGGAAGACTTTCATTAATTATTAGGACATGTTCTGAGCCTTGGGATCAGTCTAGGTGAAGCCTTAAGGTCTTCTCAATTCTTTTCTAAGCATTTGTCTTCCCTGGGCCTGTGTGTGTGCTTTTTACAATTCCCTCTTATGCACAGCTGCTTTTAAATGTCTTAATTTCCCTATGAATCGCCCCCCTATTTCCTCTCAGGACTTTCTGTTCTGTTTTTCTGTCCATAATCTTGTGCCCTAGGCATCTGTGAGTCTGAAGTCTCTCTGCAGCTATCAAAAGCTGTGCATACTGTTTCCTGAAGCTTTTCCTAGTTTTGGTCCAACCTGTGCCACTTTTGGCTGTCGGAGATCCAAATTAGGGGACACAGACACCATTCCCTCAGGACACCCCCAGAAAGGTTAGAACTTTGCAAATGACATACACTCTGTTCTGTAGTTCAAGGGTGAGAATTGAGGACTAGGCTACCACTTACCCCAAATTGTACCACTCCAGGACAGGGAGGGGTGGAGCAAGTATGAGTAAAGACTCCTTGAAATTTCCTACTATTTTGAATGTGGCTTTTTCTTGATAGTGCATTTGCTTGGTTGCTATAGATCTTTTGTTTGTTTTCCAGAGCTCCTATAAAATTGTTTTAGCCAATCTCTAGTTGTTATTTAATGTTTCTGTGCGGCAGTGAAGGCCTGTAGGTTTCTAGTCTGTCATCTTGCTGATGTTACTCCCCCAGTTTCAGTTCTGGCTTACTGGCCATAAATATCCAGATGCAAAACTATGAGCATATGGGGAAAAGTTTGTCTATGACTGACAACGGCAAAGGGGGACTAGATTTTAACTTAAGGGTAGAGATATGTACTGGTTGCTAAGTAAATTGGCGCCAAGAGAAGCAGAATTACCAGGTTGACCCTTTTACTGTTTGCTGTGCTGTGAGTAATAAACTGTCTTATTCTGATGTGTCTTTTCTTGTTTTGGCACCTATGGAACAGTGGCAAGCCAACCTGCGTGCTTGCTTTGTCATCTTCTCTGTACTCTTGATGCTCCTTGCCACCCTATGTGAGGTTGACATTCTTCTTTGACAGTAATGGTTGCCTTTAATTCTTGAATATTCAATTATAGAGTTTTTGTTGGTGTGTATATGTATTTGTGTGTATGAGTTTGCAAAGGAAATGCAAATCAAAACCACAAAGAGATCTTACTACATATGAACCAGAATGTCCAAAATTAAGACTAACAGTATCAAGTTGGGGCAAAAATGTGGAGCAATTGAAGTATTCATATACTGTTGGTGGGAGTGTAAGCGGGTACAACCACTTTGGAGAACTGTGTGGCAGTGTCTAAGAAAGTTAACCATCACCTACTTTACAAATCAGCAATTCCACTCTTAGGTATAGTCTCAAGATCAATAAGTGTATATGTGAATTAAAAGCCCTGCACAAAGATGTCCACAGCAGCTTTTTTCATAATAAACCCAAACTGAAAACAATACTTGTTTATCTTCAGGTGAATGGATAAACAAAATGGTGGTATAATTTACACAAAAGGATATAGAGAAAATAAAAGGAACAAATTACTGATACTACTGTGACTTGAAGAACCTCAAATACTTTGTCAAGCAGAAGCAGCCACAGAAGAGTACATACAGTGTGATTTCATTTGTGAATTTTGGAAACAAGCAAAAACATCTATGATGATAGAAATCAGAATAGTGGTTGCCTCTGGTGGGGGTAACAGATGTGGACTGACTGAAAAGAGGCACAAGGGAACCTTCTGTGGTGATGGATATATTCCATATCTTGATTTGGCTGATGAATGCATGGATGTATATATTTATATAAATTTCAGATATATACTTAAGATCTGTGCATTTTGCGGTATTTATATTGTCCCTCATTAAAAAAAAATCAGAAAATACTGAAGAGTGGACTTTAAGTAAACCAAAGCTTGTAAAAAAAAATGTTCAAACAACAACAAAAAGATTTTAAATCCATGATCTAAGTGAGGAATAATGAATAGGTATACCTCACTACTTGGCCTATTTCCACCTGCTCACCACTTTTGCTTCCATCTATTTGGCAAAGTTGAATGACTTTTACACAGTGGAGCACACATAAATAAGAGGGAGTTGAAGCCCAGGGGAACAGAGTATTCAGTGCTGGCTTTACCACTAACTTCTTTTGTGATCTTGGGCAAGTCACTTCCTCTGGACCTCTGCTTCCTCATCAGTAATCTCACAATAGCCTTGTTGTAAGACAAGTGCTATCATCAGTTCATAGAAGAGGAACTAGAGGCTCTATAACATTAACAGATGTATCCAAAGTCATATATCTAAGAAGCAGAAACCTGGATTCAAACCTTGGCCTGTAGGATTCCAAGGTCTGTGCTCTTGCACTCTTTTTTGCTTCATCTCAGAGTTATAATCACTTGCTCTGTGACATGAAATAGAATACAATTTACCTTCTCATATAGTGAAGTTTTATGTAAGATTTCCTTTAGGAAGGAAAAAGATTTTGCTGTATTGAAAAAGAATTGAAACACACAAAAATGTTTTGCTGTATCGAAAAATAATTGAAACCACAGACTATCCTTGGCCTTGGACGATGCCCTGAATCATTTCAGCTGTTCGTTGAGGCAACAGTAAAGAGATAGAGACAATCATCATACATGCCCAGGGGGTCTCAGCTAATCATCTAGTTCTGGTTGGTCCCAAGAAGAAAAAAATTGAAGTACTTGTTTCATGAAGAATGTCTTAAGCATCACTGATCTCAAGAGTGACAGGACCCCATAAACTGGATGACTTCAGGACTGTCTTTTTGTTAATAATGAGGTTTATTAAGGTATATTTTATATGCAGAAAAAGTCACTCTTGTTAGTGTACAGTTCTGTGAGTTTTGGCAAATATACGGTCAGGTAACCACTGTAGTCAAGATGTAATGGTTTTCCCATAACATGAAAAACCCGAACGAACTTTTTGGCCAATCCAATAGTTCCCTTGTGCATACCTATTTGTAATCGATCCCCTGCAAACTCCAGCCTCTGGGAAGTACTGATCTGTTTTCTGTAGCTATAGTTGTGCCCTTTCTACAATGTCATATAAATGGAATCATATAGTCTGTAATCTTTCAAGTTTGGCTTCTTTGGTACTGCATAATGCAGTTGAAATCCAACCACGTTTCTGCATGTATGAATAATTTCATTTTCTTTGCTAAGATTCCGCTATATGGATGTAACATATAAGATTGTTTATCCATACAAGAAGTGATAGATATTTGGATTGTGTCTGGTTTTGGGTGACTGTGTATAAGGCTACTATGAACATTCATGTATAGATTTTTGTGTGGACGTAAATTTTCATTTCTCTAAGCTAAATAGGAGTGGAATTGCTGAGTCATATGGTAAGTATATATTTAATTGTATAAGAAACTGCTAAATTGTTTCCCAAAGTAGCTATACCATTTCGTATTCCCGTAAAAAATAAACAATCCCAGTTGTCCTGCATCCTCACCAGTACTTGATATTGTCAATTTTTGAAATTTTAGTAATTCTAATGTTGTATAGTATAATGTCATTGTGTTTTGAATTTACATTTCCTTAATATCTGATTAAGTTGAGATTCTTTTCATGTGCTTATTTGCCATCTTTGCTGTATATGACATTTTCCTCAGATCTTTAGCTCATTAAAAAAAAAATTGGATTGATGGTTTTCTTTTTGAGTTTTTAGTTCTTTATGTATTTTGCATACCATTACATTATCAGATATGTGGTTTGCAAGTATTTTCTCCCAGTCTGTCACTTGCCATTTCATTTTCTTAGCAATGCCTTTTGAGGACAAGTTTTTAATTTTGATGGAATCTAATTGATCAATTTTTTAATGGCCTGTGCTTTTTGGATCCTATTTAAAAAATCTTTGAAGTTGCAAAGATTTTCTCCTATGTTTTCTCCTAGTAGTTTCATAGTTTTAGGTTTTATATATAGGTCTATGGTCCATTTCAAGTAAATTTTTAATATAGTGTGAGCTATGGATCAAAGTTCTTTTTTTTTTCCTTTTTGTACATGAATGTTCAGTTGTTCCAGCACTATTTATTGAAAAGACTCTCCATTGTCTATTGGATTGCTTTGGCACCTTTGCAGAAGATCAGTTGACCATATATTTATGGGTCTATTTCTGCACTCTATTCTGTTCATCTGTGTGTCTATCTTTTCACCAATATGTATATACCACACTGTAGTAATTCCTAAATCTTGATAGTAAGTCATCAAATCAGATAGCATGTGTCTTCCAACTTTGTTCTGCTTTAAAACTCTTTTGGCTATTTCAAGCCCTTCTCTTTTCCATATAAATTTTAGAATCGGCTTGTTGATTTCTATTTTTTAAAGGGCTGCTGGAATTTTGATTGGAATTGTAATTATAGACTAATTTTGGGAGAATTGACATTTTAACAATATTGGGTCTTTGGACACATTTCATATCTCCATATATTTAGGTCTTGATTGATCTCATCAATGTTTTCTAGTTTTCAGCCTGTACATACTGCACATGTTTTGTTGGATTTATATCTAAGTATTTCATGTTTTTTTCTGGTGTTATTATACATGGTACTTTAAAATTTTAATTGTCTAATTTTTACTTTCTTTTTTTTTTTTGTGGTATGCGGGCCTTCCTCTGCTGTGGCCTCTCCCGTTGCGGAGCACAGGCTCCAGACGCGCAGGCCCAGTGGCCATGGCCCACGGGCCCAGCCGCTCCGCGGCATGTGGGAACCTCCCAGACCGGGGCGCGAACCCGGTTCCCCTGCATCGGCAGGCGGACGCGCAACCACTGCGCCACCAGGGAAGCCCTCAGTATTTTCTTTTTTTTTTTTTGTACTTTCTTATAAATAGAAATTTTTGTATGTTGACCATGTGATGTTGCTAAACCTAAACTTGTTAGTTCTAGGAGCTATTTTTGTGGATTCCTTGGGATTTTCTAAGTAGAAAATCATGACATTGGTGAATAGGGACAATATTGTTTCTTACTTTCCAATCTATATGTATTTTATTTCTCTTTATTGACTTTTTCCACTGATCAGGACCTCCAGTGTGATTTTAATTGGAATGGTGAGAGTAGACATCCTTGGAGGATCTTTAGGTGGATAATGGTCAATTTTTCACCATTATGTAATGAGGCTATGTGTAGGAATTTTTTTTTTTTTGGTAAATGCCATTTATCAGATTGAGGAAATTTCCCTTTTATTTCTAGTTTGTTGAGAGATTTTATTATGAGTGATTATTGAATTTTGACAAAAACTCATCTGTTGATATGGTATGTTACATTGATTTTCAAATTCATTGGATTTGTGACAGTATATAAGAATGAATGATAATGACAATAATAATTACTTCATTTATTGTGTGCTTACCATATGCTCACTACTTTTTAGTACAGAAATGTTGATTGCTTACTCTACCTGACTCACTTCTACTTCCATTGGAAGTGAACCTCCTAAGTTTCAAGGATATCAATTGAAGGAAAGCCTTTGGGAAGGGAATAAGGAGTCATCATAGATATGTTAAATGGAACATGCCATGGTGAAATATATAAATACATTAGAAACTAGAGATTAAGAGGTAGGTAAAAGTGTTACAGAATGCAAGTCCATGTGCCTGATGCACAGTGAGGCCAAACAAAGTGAAAAGTCGGAGTTTGGAGCAGAGAAAGGTTTATCGCAGGGCCATGCAAGGAGATGGGTGGCTTGTGCCCAAAAAACTCCGATGTCCTTGAAGGGTTTCACAAAGCACTTTTAAAGGCCAGCTGAGGGAGGGGCGTGGTTGGTTGTTGCAAACTTCTTGGCGTTGGAATCCTTTGTTCTTGCAGCCATCCCTGTAGGTCAGGTCATGATGTTCTTGTAAACCTCCAACAAGACAAATGTTGTTCTCTGTTCTGCAGCATTTTATCTCTATATGAATGGACCCTTAAAGGTCAGAGCCCCGAGAATAGGCTATCCTGTATATTTCAGGCTATAGGCAAAATTCTTTTACAAAAGGTGCAGAGCCACCATGACTAAGCACAGGCAACAAAGCACAAGGGTTATTAAAGTAAAGGAGCAGATCTAACATGGAGTCAGATTTGTTCTTCCCTATTATGAAACCATATTCTATCCTAAAACAAAGAAGAAGAGTAGAGCTTCTGGGTTGTTGAAAGTGTGGAGATTTGGGGACAGTGACGCATTTTGAGAGGGCATGGGAGCGCCACACTCATTCCCACATACCTTGTCCCATACCTCTCTTCCATCCGTCTGTTCCTGCATTATAGCATTTTGTAATAAACCAGTGATCTAGTTCCGTAAGAAAGAGAGAAAATTAAGAAGAAACAGTAGTGGCAGTGACAAAAATGATAAATGCTGGACTGGAGGTGAGGGGTGTCGGAAGTGGTGCTTTATGATGTCTAAGCCACCCCAGGGTTACCATTGGCTGGAGCAGTGCCTTGATGACCAAACAAAGGGTAAGGGTGGGCCTCCTCTCTGTCCTCAGCAAGGTATAGAGAGAGAAATCAAGAGCCCTGGGACAGACTGCTCGGAGGCTTCAACATGCCTGAGGTTACCAGCAAACCACAGGAGCTTAGCACAGATATGGAACAACAAATCATAAGCACAAAACAACGAGCCCCCGGTAGGCAACAGCTGATCCTAAGTGCAGAACAACCATCCAGGAGTACTGAAGAAAGGAAGGAGTGGATGACCCCCTGTCAGTGCAAGTACAGAGACAGTACTGAGGTGCAGAAGACAGCCAAGTGGGTAGAAATGCCCCTGCAAGCATGTGCAACCAAAACATCTTCCGAAGCATCTATCACCCATTCAAGAAAGTGTAAGAGAAACAGAACTAACAATATTTGTCTATTACTACCAGCTGATGAAGAGAGTGAATCAAAATAAGAGCAGAATTAGCTAGAGCATAACCAAGAGACCCCAGAGAACTCCACCCATCCAAGTAGTACACTGCATAGAGAGAGGGCTGGAAACCTACAACTAGCTGCTGCCTGTCCAGAGGAGCCTGTGGAGAAATGGCCAACTATGTAGAGACCAAACGTTATACCAACCAGGTGCACAGATGGTGATGGTTAAAATCAACAAGACATGAAAAAAATTTTTTAAAAGTGTAAGGGCAACTCTTTTGCTTCTCTTACACCTCTATTCCCATCTTCAATCAACACAACTACTTTGAGTACCTTTCTGTATACCAAGCACTCTGCTAGGTGCTGGGTATAGAATGATGACCAAGACAGGTAAGGCCCTCACCCTTATGGGTTGTATAGTCTAGTGGGGAAGGGAAAACCTAATCAAGTAATCATGGAATGTCAAAACTGTAACTGTGTTAAATAGTAAAGCTACATGGTTTAATAATCTCGTTATGGAGGTCAAAGAAACTTTCCCTGAGAAAGCGAGGAAGAGATGAAATCAGGACTTCTACCAGGCCGGGGTGCCTGCCAGCTGCAGGAGGTGCCATCCTCATAGATGACAACCTGAATAGCTTCCCCAGGAGTCATATGATGTGATGGTCCTAAAGAAATTTACGATTGAATTGGGATCAGAAAGATGAGTAAGAGTGACTAAAGTTAATGTCCTGAGGGTTTCTTTCGAGGAAAAACATGTACAAAGTTCCTGTTGCAGACAGAATAAAGCGTGGCAAGTAGGACGGTTTATAAAAAGGCTAGTTAGAGTGCAAAGAGAGTGAGAGGGAGAATGTACAAAGAAACTTGGAGGTGGGGGGGGAGCCAGAACACACATGGCCTTATCGATTTTGTGGAGGAATTTGTTTTTATCCTAAGAGCCATGAGTGGCCAGTGAAGACTTAAGCAAGAGAGCGGGGAGGGCATGATTTAAAAGATTTCTCTGCTGTGCATAAAAATAATTTGTGGATTGGGGAGTGATGTGAGTAGACCAGTTTGAGCCTTCTGGAGTATTCCAATGTTCATATTTAAGGAGTGTAATGATGATGGTGGTATAACTGAAGTGGAAGCATTTAAGGGCACTGAAGAGGTAAATTTGATTTCGGTTGTATATGGGAGGAGAGGAGAGATTCAAGGATGACATCTAGTTTTCTATCTTACATAACTGGCTGGTTAGTGGCTCCATTCCCCAAGAGGGAACACCGCAGGCGGACCAGGTAAGGGTGGGTTTGGGAGCTGTTATCATCAATTCAGTTTTCAGAGACTTTGACTTTAAAAGACCCAAGAGATGTCATGTAGGCAGTTGGTTATACACGTTTGGATAAAAAGTGTTAAGAGCTCTGACTAGGATGTTGCCAGTGGAACTGAAGAAATGTGGACATGAATTCAGAAGATCTTTAGAAGGTAAAATCAACACGGCTTAAATGGATTAAATATTGGGAATGAGGGAGAAGGAAGTGGCAAGGATGACATACATTTGTGACTTTCTGTAACTACATGGATAGCCAAGATGAGTGATCGCTGCTTGGATGAAACAAGTATATGTTTGGATGCAGTTTCCTTTATGCTGTAGCTCCACGGAAACTGAGTGGAAGAATGGATGTATGAGGGAGAGTAGCTCCAAAACATGCATATGTGATAGAAATGTGTGTGCACTTTTGCTTTTTTTCAGCATTAATTAGGCCCAAGGAAAATTCTCAATTGCTCATTACTTGTTCCCCCACCCCTTTGGTTGAATAAGTAATCATTTCTAAGGCAAGCACTTCAAAACTGAAAGTCATCACTTTGCTCGGAGGTGTTTGTATATATCCCTGCAGCCGAGATACATATATTTCAGGGGCAATTATGTCATCTGAATCCATTTCAGTGGGAAATATTTTTCTTTGCATTTTCAGGGCTGTGGTTCTGCTTTATCAAAAGCCAAAGGAAGATCAGTCCTGAAGTTGGGAAATTACTTTGACTAAACACCTGTTACAGCTTTTACGTTCTATGCTAGTCTACCATAAGACTTGAGTTATCCTCATTAATTGGCATCACTGGCAATTATATAATAATTCTTCCTTCATAATGAAAATCCACTTGGGTTTGCCGTGTAGACCATGGAGGTAATTAAAGTGGATTAATCAAAGGCCCTCATGATTAACAGTTTTTGACATACCCTCAAATCTACTGTAGGCATCAGGTGATGACAGCTGGCTGAGATTCTGTCTCCAGGACTGTTACCTTTTGAATATTAATGAAAGCAGGTTAAAAATGCTTCTTTGTGAAGGAGCATCTTAAGAAAATCTGTATACTTAAGTGGAACCTTTTTAATGGAAAAGAATAATCCTTTTAACCCCTCATGTCTTGAACAAATTATCCAGTGACTGGTTTCTCCCTGCGTCCCCTTTTCAAAGGTGGACAAAAGAGTCTACCAAGATCCTTCAGTACTTTTCAACCAGTTATATCTGGAATGTGGGGGGCAGGGTGGGAAGTGTGGCCATTTACAGGGCTTCTTGAATCGAGGCAGGTGGAGCATCTGACTAAGGTGACTTTGTTACTTTCTTGGTCCAGACCATCCCTTTACTGGGCAGCATTCCATACCTGCAAATAGTTACTCCTAGAACTTGTGAATCCATTTTCTTGAGGTGCTGATAATTTCATCACACAAGCCTGAGAAATGAATACTAAATTGGGAAACATGCACACAGCAGGGATTTCTTAGAGTGTCTGATATCACTGAATTTTTGAGATGTGTACCTGGGGTTCAGTTTTGGTGACTTGCTGAAAATCTGCCAGGAGAATTAGCATAAGGTAGCTGCGAAATCTGATTTTAGGGTATGGGTTGGGTCTCTTGGATTCGGAACATTTTAACATAAGAACAAACTATTACATCTTCATTTTTTTAAAAAAAGAAACTGTTTACAGTGTGCCTCAATTTGTGTCTGACCTCTAGCCCATGTCTGGGGCTCATCCTGTCTCATTCCATCCCATGCGTATGTTTTACTTTATTCCTCGTCCCATCTTTGATCACTACCTCAAAAATTGTCCTTGTCAAAATGTTCTGTTATCTCGCTTCTAGCTGTGACGTATTTATCCTGACAATCTTTCTGGAAGAATGTCCTGTCAGGCCTTGCCCCCATCTCTTCTCCTCCACCATCTTTATTTGTCCAGTCCAGTGGGAGTGGCCCTTTCCCAAAGTCTGAGGCCAGGAAGGCACTTAAAAATGCCTTTATTGATTAGGTCAAATGAGAAACATTTACAATTCAAATAATATAGAAGAGTTCAAGGGAAGAAAATTCAAGTCACCTGTCATCCCACCACCCAGAGACCATCACTGTTAACACCCGGTGAACATTCTTCAGTCTAATATCAGATACGGAAATGAATGCAACTTTATATGCACAACGTTACACAAACATGCCTTTTTATAACCTGTGTTTTCACCTAAAAATATTGAAGCCATCTTTCCTTGTCAATATATAGAGAGAGTTGTGCAGTCATGTATGTGTAGCTGTACATCGTGTATACTAACATCCTTTATTTAATTGGATTGGCAGTTTGAACAGAGTAAATATTTGAAGAAACCAGCGTATCTTTGCTCTCACTCTTCTCTCATATTTGCTTCCATCTCCCCTTCTTGTGGTTTCCCTCTTTCATTCCTGCAGTGCCGAGGCCTCCCTGTAAGCTAATGAAAGCTTCAGCGTGTACTCCACTGGGACTGTCTGTATGTCATCTGTGACCTCTCGTCGCCTGAAAAAAACAGCAAGACCCAAATATAGGAATTCCTAATGATGTCCCTCAGATGGGAAGGAGGACGTATTATTCAGCATTCACTTTTCTTTTCATTACCAACTTTCCGGAATGACTGATCTTTGGGTTTTCTTCTTCTTTTTTTTTTTTTTTTTTTTTTTTTTTCTTTTTTTCAAATCACTTCCTAGCTCTTCCAGTTCCCCAATCTTAAACTGTATTCTCAAAGGTTACTAGTGATTTTCTGATCACTAGATCCAAAGCCATCTTTTATTCCTCGCCTCTGTGCCATGTCACAAGTATTAGCCTCTCCTTAGAACTCTTTCCTTGTAGATTTGTCCTCCTACATTTCTGATGGTGCAGCCTCTGTTCCCTTTGATGGCTTTTCTTTCTGCTTTCTTACCATAGGGAGCTTAGAGACTCAATCTTTGGCCTTTTGTTCTTTTATCTTTACTCTCTTTTTTTGTTTCCCCCTAAACCATGCTCCCTTCAAACTTCTCTGTGTCTGTCAAAGGTGACATCATTCTTTAAATCACTCAGACCTAACAGTTTGAAGTTATCTTTGACTGTGCTTTCCCTTCCTAATCCAGCCAGTCCTTACATCCTGTCAGTTATTTCTTCAACATAACCCTCAGGCGCTTTCATACACTGTAAATTGGTACAACCTCTTTGGAAGGCATTTAGGCACTAGCTATTAAAATCTAAAATGCATACATACATGGTTTGACCTAGCAATTCCAATTCTGTGAAACTATCCTATGGGAATACGCAAGTGTGCCAACATATGTGAACAAGGGTGTACTTTGCAGCACTGTTCATAATAGCAAAACCCAGAAACTTCGTGTAAGGCAACAGGCAAGTGGTTACTGGTACATCCATTCTATGGGATGCAGCTATAAATAAGGACTAGGTGGGTCTATAGGTACTGACATGGAAAGATGTCCATGGCATATTAAGAGAAAAATATCAGTTTTTCTTGTATAATATCTTATTTTTGTATACACACCTCTATACACAAACACATACAGCCACATATATATTACATGTGTAGGAAAAAAAGGCTGTTAGATATGCACCAAACTTTTCAAAATAGTTACCCATAGGAGAGAGATTTGGAGGGAGGGTGGGGGTCTGTTTTTGCTTTCTAATTTATACATTTATAATTTGTTTGGATGTCTTAAAAATATGCACATATTGCTTTTACAATATAATGATGCAAAATCTTTCCTATTATGTCTTCATTTCTTCTGACCCAACCTCAAATTTGCGTCACCTGCAACAGTCTCCTAAAGCTCCAATTACTTTCCTAGCCCTCTGACCATGGACGTTGAGAGCCTCTTTGAAATGAGAAGAATTGCCTACCCTGGCTGTCTCCCCGTCTAAAGATTCAAAGGAAATAATTCACAAGATATGCATGAGCTTTGAAAAACTGCTAAGCACAATGTGAACGTAAGGCATCACTTCTAGCAGTGACGGGCAGCATCACCTAGGGTGTGATGTCTCAGAGAGGTCTGGGAGATCACACAAATAGCACCAATGCAATAACAGAACTGAAGCCCAAAGGGAAGAGCATTGTCTTCCAAGGGCGTTCTTCAGCTTCCATTGATGAACCTCCCCAAACTAACTTTAACATTCACATCACCTTTGGTTTTGACTAGATAGCATTCATCTTTGTCACGATAAACAATGCCAGGAGTTTGCTAGGCTCTGCCATTAGACTCACACTTATTTGTAAGCCTCATTGGCACTATTAACATTCCAAGGACTTAGGAGCCATATAATAATGTGGGCACAGAGCTAGAAATGTATTCTCCATATTTAGAAGTGCATCGATTTCCCTTTAAATGAGCTATTTTAACAAAAGCATATGGTCTGCCTAATGAAAAATCTCATTACCTGCACTGAGCTGTAGCAAAGAAATTGCATCTAGCATATATATGGTATGCGTGTAAAATGTGTTTACTGCTGCCCCCATGGCTTATGGTGTCTATGAAGACATCAACACATTTGTAGTGGTATCAGTTTTCACTTGCTGTGAAGACAAATTAAAGAATTAAGTGGAAGATTTGTGACACTGCCATCGTCTTGGCTCCTTTTTTTTTTTTTTTTTTTTTTTTTTGAGTCCTCGGGCAATATTGTCACAAGCTCCTTTTCTTTGTGGCCACTGCATATCGGACTGTGCAGTAGGTGTGGTTATTACTGCTGATGACTGAAACTATGGGCCCGAGGTCAAACAAGGGCCTCAAAAGAATTTCAAATTCGGTCAGCCACTCCCACTCTTTGCACCAAGAATTGGAGGAGGGGTAAGGACATTCAACAGACATTTTCTTCCTACTATAAACCAGTAAGTAATAATCACTATGGATACAGGAGTGGGCAAAGCTCTCAAGAATTTTAGTCTACCAAATGCTTTGGTTATTCCTTTCCTAGGAATCACCTAATGTTGTTTGCAGTTGGCAACTAAACCGCCGTGAGAGAGAGGCCCACAGTGCTTTCCATGCTAACAGTGACAATTAAGGAAGGTTAGGGCTGTGCATTAGAGTTTATATTTACAGGTAAGTCATATTCTGTTTTAAAGTTGACAACACTGATAACTATGACAAACTTGTATGTACTCCGGAATATGTACTATGTTTTGCCATTGGTGGTATAGGAGAGAGGTATGTTTTCTCAAAGAAGGCTTCACATTCCTTTGAATTGAGATCTAGAAGTAACATTTCATAAGGAAAACATATTTTATGTGGTAGATGTCCGTTTAGGCTGCTGTAACAAAAGTGCCATAGACTGGATAGCTTAAACAACAGAAATTTATTTCTCATAGTTCTGGAGGCTAGAGGTCTCAGATCAAGGCAATAGCAGATTCAGTGTCTGGTGAGGGCTGGCTTCTTGGCTCATTGACTGCCGTCTTCTTGCTGTGTCCTCACATAGTGGAAGGGGAGAGGGATCTCTGTCTGGTGCTTCTGTTATAAGGGCACTAATCTCATTCATGAGGGCTCCACTCTCATGGCCTAATCACCTCTGAAAAGCCCTACCTCCGAATACCATCAGATTAGGTGTCAACATATGAATTTTGGGAAGACATGAGTGTTCATTCTATTGAAGCAGGATACTATTTTAAATCATTAATTAGTGTGATCTAACTCATCCCCTCACACACATTTTCTCAATCTTGCTTCTTAGTTCAACATTCATCACGGTCTCTTTTTTTTTTTTTTTTTTTTTTTTGCGGTACGCGGGCCTCTCACTGTTGTGGCCTCTTCCTTTGCGGAGCACAGGCTCCGGACGCGCAGGCTCAGTGGCCATGGCTCACGGGCCCAGCTGCCCCGCGGCATGTGGGATCTTCCCAGACCGGGGCACGAACCCTCGTCCCTTGCATCGGCAGGCGGATTCTCAACCACTGCGCCACCAGGGAAGCCCCATCATGGTCTCTTAACTCACAAAATTTAATTGGGAATTTTGTTCCTGGGTATTTGCAGTTCAGTTCAACAAGGCTTTATTGTTTCCTATTATGTGCCGCAGGAACTATTCTAGGCACTGGCAGGGACTTCAAGGATGAAGAAGAAGAAATGATCCTTTCTCTTATACATTCACCAGATAAATTGGTAGGGTTAACTGTCTGGAGTGGCTAAAATCCAGGATGTGCCTTCAATTTATTCTGATGCCAATAAGAGAGAAATATCAGTATTCTGGCAAGATGGCAGGTCAAAAGCAGTTGGAAGGTGAGGGAAGGTCAGTGGGGAGGTTGGTATAACAAAGGCCAAGTGATGACTAGTGGCTTATTTAGCAGTCCATGGGAACTGGAGGTTGATCCATTCAAAATAAGATCTCCAACTGTCTTGATTTTTTTTTTTTTTTGGTTACTTTCTATACTACAGTCTAAAAAGGGAAAGCTTGTTTGTACCTTGCTTAAGAAAAGTGCAGTGGCACATGGCTTAAATGACCCAAGGATATATATTATGAAAAACAATAACAACTGAATTAATAAAGTAGCAGTTTGAAATCATCTTATTGATATTTATCACCTTATTATTTCACAGAAAGACATCAATAACCTTTTAAAATAACATCTAGGGAACGACAGAGCTACTGAATTTGGATCCAAAATGTCACCTTTCTTTGCGTGTAGTTGAGAGGCTTGCAAAGTGTGCTCAGTGTCTCAGATGGAGGCCACCACCTCACGGTATGTACGAGAGCCACGCAGTGACAACTGTTAGCTTCTAACCTGTGGAACCAAGGGCACAAAAATATCAAGCAGTGACTTGTTTTACCAGAAGATTATGAGAGTCCAAAGGACCTTTGTAATTTATTGAGACAAACGCCAATGGATTCATTCTGCAATATAGTTTTTTAAATCCACTTAATTTTTGCTTATTCAAGTGGGTGTTTTAGTAATTGCGGAATGCTGGCAGGAACAGAACCGACAGATACCGCATTGATCCTCAATATATAGAAGCTGTGGAATTTGAGGCTTATGTTATGAATGTGCTATGTACATATATTCCAGAATTTCTAGAAAAGAGGTGAAAAAATACGAATAGTACACAGTTATGAAAAATGACACTTATAAAGAATTTAACATAGAGAAGTGCCTAGAATAAAAGAAGTGCACGTTTAGTACCATCTCAACTGTTCCAGGGAGACAGACAAGGGACAAAAAAATATAATGAAAGGAATTATGTCAAAAATGTTTACAGTGGGTTTCATTAGGAAGGTGGTGGGATGATGGGTGATTTTTTTTTTCCTCTTCACATTTTGTGTGCTTTCCAAATATTCCATAATGAATCTGATTTAAAACCAATATGAATACACGTTACTTGTTAAGAATTGGGCAATATAGGAAAGCACAATGAGCACGATAAAAAATCGTCCAGTGCCTGTTCATATTATTAAACTTTACAGATACACTTGTATGTTTCATCCTACCTCATTATTTTTTTAAAGTTAAAGACTGTATCATTAAATATAATTTGGCTCTGTCATTTTACCTGCTGTGTTGTATTCCATTTTATGGTTTTAGCATACTTCGTTTACCAATTCTCTTGCTGGTGGACATTTAGATTACTTCTAATCTTTTCCATTATAAACATTGCCGTGGTGAATATCCTTGCGCTTGTCTCCTCCTTTGTGTATATACGTGGCAGTTTTTCCTGGAAGTAATCAAGAAACTACACGTCATGTAATAAATCTGGCTTGTTGCCTGTTTTTGTAAATCAAATGTTATGGGTACACTACCACGCCCATTTGTTTCTGAATTCTCAGTGGCTTCTTTCATGCCATAATGAAAGAGTTGAGTAGCTGCAACAGAGATTATATGGACTGCAAAACCTAAAATATTTACGGTCTGGCCCTTTACAGAAAACGTTTGCTAATCTTTGGTATTGCCTACGTGTGAAATGCTGGGTACAGCGTGCACACCTGCAGCTGTAGAGATAGAGCAAAATCACTCTGCACTGTGGTTGTGAAAATGATGTGCTTTCCCAAGTGTCTATGATTTCCTGTGGCCCTAAAGTTTTGCCAACACTTGCCAATGTCAAACTCAAAAATTTTGCATTTCCCTAATTATTAGTGAGATGGAACAACTTTTCAAATGTTTATCAGCCATTTTTTAAAACTGTGAATTACTTGTTAATATCGTTTGCTCATTTTTTCTTGTTACGCTGCTTATGTTTTGTTGATTCTTTTTAAATTGAAGTTTAATTGACTTACAATATATTAGTTTCAGGTGAACCATATAGCGATTTGATATTTTTATACATTGTGAAATGATCACCATAAATCAAATTACCATGTCATCATAAAAAGTTATTATAGTATTATTATTTTTTAAAATCTTTATTGGAGTATAATTGCTTTACAATGGTGTGTTAGTTTCTGCTTTATAACAAAGTGAATCAGCTATACATATACATATATCCTCATATCCCCTCCCTCTTGCATCTCCTTCCCACCCATCTAGGTGGTCACAAACCACCGAGCTGATCTCCCTGTGCTATGCGGCTGCTTCCCACTAGCTATCTATTTTACATTTGGTAGTGTATATGTGTCCATGCCACTCTCACTTCGTCCCAGCTTACCCTTCCCTCTCCCCATGTCCTCAAGTCCATTCTCTATGTCTGCGTCTTTATTCCTGTCCTGCCCCTAGGTTCTTCATAGCCATTTTTTTAAAATTCCATATATATGTGTTAGCATACGATATTTGTTTTTCCCTTTTTGACTTATTTTACTCTATATGACTTATTTTACTCTATATGAGGGTTCCCTTTTCTCCACACCCTCTCCAGCATTTATTGTTTGTAGATTTTTTGATGATGATTCTGACTGGTGTGAGGTGATACCTCATGGTAGTTTTGATTTGCACTTCTCTAATGATTAGTGATATTGAGCATTCTTTCATGTGTTTGTTGGCACTCTGTCTGTCTTTGGAGAAATGTCTATTTAGGTCTTCTGTTGCCGTGGTGAATATCCTTGCGCTTGTCTCCTCCTTTGTGTATATACGTGGCAGTTTTTCCTGGAAGTAATCAAGAAACTACACGTCATGTAATAAATCTGGCTTGTTGCCTGTTTTTGTAAATCAAATGTTATGGGTACACTACCACGCCCATTTGTTTCTGAATTCTCAGTGGCTTCTTTCATGCCATAATGAAAGAGTTGAGTAGCTGCAACAGAGATTATATGGACTGCAAAACCTAAAATATTTACGGTCTGGCCCTTTACAGAAAACGTTTGCTAATCTTTGGTATTGCCTACGTGTGAAATGCTGGGTACAGCGTGCACACCTGCAGCTGTAGAGATAGAGCAAAATCACTCTGCACTGTGGTTGTGAAAATGATGTGCTTTCCCAAGTGTCTATGATTTCCTGTGGCCCTAAAGTTTTGCCAACACTTGCCAATGTCAAACTCAAAAATTTTGCATTTCCCTAATTATTAGTGAGATGGAACAACTTTTCAAATGTTTATCAGCCATTTTTTAAAACTGTGAATTACTTGTTAATATCGTTTGCTCATTTTTTCTTGTTACGCTGCTTATGTTTTGTTGATTCTTTTTAAATTGAAGTTTAATTGACTTACAATATATTAGTTTCAGGTGAACCATATAGCGATTTGATATTTTTATACATTGTGAAATGATCACCATAAATCAAATTACCATGTCATCATAAAAAGTTATTATAGTATTATTATTTTTTAAAATCTTTATTGGAGTATAATTGCTTTACAATGGTGTGTTAGTTTCTGCTTTATAACAAAGTGAATCAGCTATACATATACATATATCCTCATATCCCCTCCCTCTTGCATCTCCTTCCCACCCATCTAGGTGGTCACAAACCACCGAGCTGATCTCCCTGTGCTATGCGGCTGCTTCCCACTAGCTATCTATTTTACATTTGGTAGTGTATATGTGTCCATGCCACTCTCACTTCGTCCCAGCTTACCCTTCCCTCTCCCCATGTCCTCAAGTCCATTCTCTATGTCTGCGTCTTTATTCCTGTCCTGCCCCTAGGTTCTTCATAGCCATTTTTTTAAAATTCCATATATATGTGTTAGCATACGATATTTGTTTTTCCCTTTTTGACTTATTTTACTCTATATGACTTATTTTACTCTATATGACAGACTCTAGGTCCATCCACCTGACTACAAATAACTCAATTTCGTTTCTTTTTATGGCTGAGTAATATTGCATTGTATATATGTGCCACATCTTCTTTATCGATTCATCTGTCGATGGATACTTAGGTTGCTTCCGTGTCCTGGCTATTGGAAATAGAGGTGCAATGAACATTGTGGTCCATGACTCTTTTTGAATTACGGTTTTCTCAGGGTATATGCCCAGTAGCCGCTGCTCCTGAGGCTGCTGGGAGAGATTTCCCTTTCTCTTCTTTGTTCGCACAGCTCCTGGGGTTCAGCTTTGTATTTGGCCCTGCCTCTGCTTGTAGGTCACCTGAGGGTGTCTGTTCTTCGGTCAGACAGGAGGGTGTTAAAGGAGTGGCTGACTGGGGGCTCTGGCTCACTCAGACTGGGGTGAAGGGAGGGGTACGGATGTGGGGCAAGCCTGCAGCGGCAGAGGCCGCCGTGACGGTGAACCAGCCTGAAGCGCGCTGTGTGTTCTCCCAGGGAGGTTGTTCTTGGATCGCGGGACCCTGGCTGTGGTGGGCTGCACAGGCTCCCGGGAGGGGAGGTGTGGAGAGTGACCTGTGCTTGCACAGAGGCTTCTTGGTGGCTGCCGCAGCAGTTTTAGCATTCCATGCCCATCTCTGGTGTCCCTGCTGATAGCCGCAGCTCTCACCCGTCTCTGGAGCTTGTTTAGGTGGTGCTCTGAATCTCCTCTCCTCGTGCACCCCTAATCAATGGTCTCTTCCCTCTCAGGCAGTTCCAGACCTTTCCGGGACTCCCTCCTGGCTACCTGTGGCACGTCAGTTTTTCACCACTGAGAACGATGTTGGCTGTGGGTTTGTCATATACAGCCTTTATGATGTTGAGATAAGTTCTCTCTATACCTACTTTCTGGAGGGTTTTTTTTTTTTTTTTTAATCATAAATGGGTGTTGAATTTTCTGAAAAGCATTTTCTGCATCTATTGAGATGATCATATGGTTTTTATCCTTCAATTTGTTAATATGGAGTGTCACATTGATTGATTTGCATGTACTGAAGAATCCTTGCATTCCTGTGATAAACCCCCTTGCTCATGGTATATGATCCTTTTAATGTGCTGTTGCATTCTGTTTGCTAGTATTTTGTTGAGGGTTTTTGCACCTATGTTCATCAGTGATATTGGCCTGTAGTTTTCTTTCTTTTTGACTCTTTGTAGGGTTTTGGTATCAAGGTGATGGTGGCCTCATAGAATGAGTTTGGGAGTGTTCCTTCCTCTGCTCTCTTTTGGAAGAGTTTGAGAAGGATAGGTGCTACCTCTTCTCTAAATGCTTGATCGAATTCGCCTGTGAAGCCATCTGGTCTTGGGCTTTTGTTTGTTGGAAGATTTTTGATCACGGTTTCAATTTCAGTGCTTGTGATTGGTCTGTTTATATTTTCTATTTCTTCCTGGTTCAGTCTCGGAAGGTTATGCTTTTCTAAGAATTTGTCCATTTCTTCCAGGTTGTTCATTTTATTGGCATATAGTTGCTTGTAGTAATCTCTCATGATCCTTTGTATTTCTGCAGTGTCAGTTGTTACTTCTCCTTTTTCATTTCTGATACTATTGATTTGAGTCTTCTCACTTTTTTTCTTGATGAATCTGGCTAAAGGTTTTTCAATTTTGTTTACCTTCTCAAAGAACCAGCTTTTAGGTTTATTGATCTTTACCATTCTTTCCTTCATTTCTTTTTCATTTATTTCTGATCTGATCTTAACGATTTCTTTCCTTCTGCTAACTTTGGAGTTTGTTTTTTTTTGTTCTTCTTTCTCTAATTGCTTTAGGTATAATGTTAGGTTGTTTATTTGAGATGTTTTCTGTTTCTTGAGGTAGGATTGCATTGCTATAAACTTCCCTCTTAGAACTGCTTTTGCCACATCCCTTAGGTTTTGGGTCATCGTGTTTTCCTTGTCATTTGTTTCTAGGTATTCTTTGATTTCCTCTTTGATTTCTTCAGTGATCTCTTGGCTATTAAGCAATGTATTGTTTAGCCTCCATGTGTTTGTATTTTTGCAGACTTTTTCCTGTAATATCTAGTCTCATAGCATTGTAGTCAGAAAAGATACTTGATACGATTTCAGTTTTCTTAAATTTACCAAGACTTGATTTGTGACCCAAGATATGATCTATCCTGGTGAATGTGCCATGAGCACTTGAGAAGTATCTTCTGTTGTTTTGGGATTGAATGTCCTATAAATATCAATTAAGTCCATCTTGTTTAATGTATCATTTAAAGCTTGTGTTTCCTTATTTATTTTCATTTTGGATGATCTGTCCAATGGTGAAAGTGGAGTGTTGAAGTCCCCTACTATGATTGTGTTACTGTCGATTTCCCCTTTTATGGCTGTTAGTATTTGCCTTATGTATTGAGGTGCTCCTATGTTGGGTGCATAAATATTTACAATTATTATATCTTCTTCTTGGATTTATCCCTCGATCATTATGTAGTGTCCTTCTTTGTCTCTTGTAATAGTCTTTATTTTAAAGTCTATTTTGTCTGATATGAGAATTGCTACTCCAGCTTTCTTTTGATTTCCAATTTCATGGACTATCTTTTTCCATCCCTTCACTTTCAATCTGTATGTGTCCCTGGGTCTAAATTGGGTCTCTTGTAGAGAGCATATATACGGGTCTTGATTTTGTGTCCATTCAGACAGTCTATGTCTTTTGCTTGGAGAATTTAAGCCATTTACATTTAAGGTAATTATATGTATGTTCCTATTACCATCTTTAAATTTTTTGGTTTTTTTTTTTTTTTTTTTTTTTTTTTGGGGTACGTGGGCCTCTCACTGTTGTGGCCTCTCCCATTGCGGAGCACCGGCTCCGGACGCGCAGGCTCAGGGGCCACGGCTCACGGGCCCAGCCGCTCCGCGGCATGTGGGCTCTTCCCAGACCGGGGCACGAACCCATGTACTCTGCATCGGCAGGCGGACTCTCAACCACTGCGCCACCAGGGAAGCCCTGGGGTTTTTTATTATAGGTCTTTTCCTTGTCTTGTGTTTCCTGCCTAGAGAAGTTCCTGTAGCATTTGTTGTCAAGCTGATTTGGTGGTGCTGAATTCTCTTAGCTTTTGCTTCTCTGTAAAGGTTTTAATTTTTCTGTGAAATCTGAATGAGATCCTTGCTGGGTAGAGTAATCTTGGTTGTAGGTTTTTTCCCTTTCATTACTTTAAATATGTCCTGCCACTCCCTTCTGG
>NC_041234.1:91244363-91304148 GCF_002837175.3 Physeter macrocephalus | reverse complement strand
TTTTTTCTTTATTCTGCTCTGTGGTAGTTATTTCCACTATTTAATCTTCCAGGTCACTTATCCATTCTTCTGCCTCAGTTATTCTCCTATTGATTCCTTCTAGAGAATTTTTAATTTCATTTATTTTGTTGTTCACCATTGTTTGTTTGCTCTTTAGTTCTTCTAGGTCCTTGTTAAATGTTCCTTGTATTTTGTCCATTCTATTTCCAAGATTTTGTACCATCTTTACTATCATTACTCTGAATTCTTTTTCAGGTAGACTGCCTACTTCCTCTTCATTGGTTTGGTCCGGTGGGTTTTTACCTTGTTCCTTCATTTGCTGTGTATTTCTCTGTCTTCTCATTTTGCTTAACTTACTGTGTTTGGGGTCTCCTTTTCTCAGGCTGCAGCTTTGTAATTCCTATTGTTTTTGGTGTCTGTCCCCAGTTGGTGAGGTTGGTTTAGTGGGTTGTGTAGCCTTCCTGGTAGAGGGGACTAGTGCCTGTGTACTGGTGGATGAGGCTGGATTTTGTCTTTCTGGTGGGCAGGACCACGTCTGGTGGTGTGTTTTGGGGTGTCTGTGACCTTATTATGATTTTAGGCATCCTCTCTGCATATGGGTAGGGTTGTGTTCTTGTCTTGCTAGTTCTTTGGCATAGGGTGTCCAGCACTGTGGCTTTCTGGCCATTGAGTGGAACTGGGTCTTAGTGTTGAGATGGAAATCTCTGGGAAAGCTTTTGCCATTGTAGGGTACATCAAGTTGATTGTGGGGATTTAATCTGCTGCTCCTGAGGCTGATGGGAGAGATTCCCCTTTCTCTTCTTTGATCGCACAGCTCCTGGGGTTCAGCTTTGTATTTGGCCCTGCCTCTGCTTGTAGGTCACCTGAGGGTGTCTGTTCTTCGGTCAGACAGGAGGGTGTTAAAGGAGTGGCTGACTGGGGGCTCTGGCTCACTCAGACTGGGGTGAAGGGAGGGGTACGGATGTGGGGCAAGCCTGCAGCGGCAGAGGCCGCCGTGACGGTGAACCAGCCTGAAGCGCGCTGTGTGTTCTCCCAGGGAGGTTGTTCTTGGATCGCGGGACCCTGGCTGTGGTGGGCTGCACAGGCTCCCGGGAGGGGAGGTGTGGAGAGTGACCTGTGCTTGCACAGAGGCTTCTTGGTGGCTGCCGCAGCAGTTTTAGCATTCCATGCCCATCTCTGGTGTCCCTGCTGATAGCCGCAGCTCTCACCCGTCTCTGGAAATCTCTGGGAAAGCTTTTGCCATTGTATATTACATGGAGCCAGGAGGTCTCTGGTGGACCAATGTCCTGAACTCACCTCTCCCACACCAGAGGCACAGGCCTGACACCCGGCCGGAGCACCAAGACCCTGTCAGCCACATGGCTCAGAAGAAAAGGGAGAGCAAAAGAAAGAAAGAAAGAAAAATAAAATAAAGTTATTAAAATAAAAAATAAATATTAAAAATAAAAAAATTAAAAAGTAATAAAAAAAGAAAGAAAGAAAGAGAGCAACCAAACCAAAAAAACAGATCCACCAGTGATAACAAGCACTAAAAACTATACCAAAAAAAAAAAAAAGAAAAAACCAGATGGACAGAACCCTAGGGCAAACGGTAAAAGCAAAGCTATACTGATAAAATCACACAAGAAGCATACACATACACACTCACAAAAAGAGAAAAAAGAAAAATATATATATATCGTTGCTCCCGAAGTCCACCGCCTCAATTTTGGGATGTTTCGTTGTCTATTCAGGTGTTCCACAGATGCAGGGTACATCAAGTTGATTGTGGGGATTTAATCTGCTGCTCCTGAGGCTGATGGGAGAGATTCCCCTTTCTCTTCTTTGATCGCACAGCTCCTGGGGTTCAGCTTTGTATTTGGCCCTGCCTCTGCTTGTAGGTCACCTGAGGGTGTCTGTTCTTCGGTCAGACAGGAGGGTGTTAAAGGAGTGGCTGACTGGGGGCTCTGGCTCACTCAGACTGGGGTGAAGGGAGGGGTACGGATGTGGGGCAAGCCTGCAGCGGCAGAGGCCGCCGTGACGGTGAACCAGCCTGAAGCGCGCTGTGTGTTCTCCCAGGGAGGTTGTTCTTGGATCGCGGGACCCTGGCTGTGGTGGGCTGCACAGGCTCCCGGGAGGGGAGGTGTGGAGAGTGACCTGTGCTTGCACAGAGGCTTCTTGGTGGCTGCCGCAGCAGTTTTAGCATTCCATGCCCATCTCTGGTGTCCCTGCTGATAGCCGCAGCTCTCACCCGTCTCTGGAGCTTGTTTAGGTGGTGCTCTGAATCTCCTCTCCTCGTGCACCCCTAATCAATGGTCTCTTCCCTCTCAGGCAGTTCCAGACCTTTCCGGGACTCCCTCCTGGCTACCTGTGGCACGCTAGCCCCTTCAGGCTGTGTTCACACAGCTAACCCCAGTCCTCTCCCTGGGATCTGACCTCAGAAGCCTGAGCCTCAGCTCCCAGCCCCCACCCACCCCGGCGGGTGAGCAGACAAGCCTCTCGGGCTGGTGAGTGCTGGTCGGCAGTGATCCCCTGTGCGGGAATCTCTCCGCTTTGCCCTCTGCACCCCTGTTGCTGCGCTCTCCTCTGTGGCTCCAAATCTCCCCACCGCTGGCCACCCCCCGACTCCACCATGGAAGGGCCTTCGTAGTATGTGGAAACTTTTCCTCCTTCACAGCTCCCTCCCAGAGGTGCAGGTCCCATCTCTATTCTTTTGTCTCTGTTTTTTCTTTTTTCTTTTGCCCTACCCAGGTACATGGGGAGTTTCTTGCCTTTGGGAATTCTGAGGTCTTCTGCCAGCATTCAGTAGGTGTACTCTAGGAGTTGCTCCACATGTAGATGTATTTCTGATGTATTTGTGAGGAGGAAGGTGATCTCCACGTCTTACTCTTCTGCTCTCTTGAAGGTCTCCCTCCATTACAGTATTATTGACTATATTCCCTATGCTCTACATTACATCCACATGACTTATTTTATATTTGGAAGTTTGTACTTCTTAATTCCCTTCCCCTGTTTTGCACTTCCCCCCACATCCCCTGCCCTCTGGCAATCACCAGTTTGGTCTCTGTATCTTTGAGTCCATTTCTGTTTTGCTATGTTTGTTCATTTGTTTCCTTTTATAGATTCCACACATAATTAAAATAATATGGTATTTGTCTTTTTCTGTCTGACTTACTTCACTTAGCAGAATACCCTCTAGGTCCATCCATGTCACAAATAGTAAGATGTCATTCTTTTCATGGTTGAATAATAATCAGTTGTGTGTATATGTATGAGTGTGGTGTGTGTGCGTATAGATATATGTATTTTTCCACATTAGAAAGATAGATTGTATCAATCTATCAATGGACACTTAGGTTGCTTTCATAGTCTTAGCTATCGTAAATAATGCTGCAGTGAATGTTAGGGTGCATATATCTTCTTGAATTAGTGTCTTCATTTTCTTTCAATGAATATCTAAAAGTGGGATTGCTGCATCATATGGTAGTTTTATTTTTAAATTTTTGAGGAACCTCTATACTGTTTTCCATAGTGGTTGCACCAGTTTATATTCCAACCAGCAGAGCACAAGTGTTTCCTTTTCTCTACATCCTCACCAACAGTTGTTATTTGTTATCTTTTTTTTTTTTTTTTTTTTTTTTTCAGTACGCGGGCCTCTCACTCTTGTAGCCTCTCCTGTTGTGGAGCACAGGTTCTGGAAGCACAGGCTCAACGGCGATGGCTCACGGGCCTAGCCGCTCCGCGGCATGTGGGATCTTCCCGGACCGGGGCACGAACCCGTGTCCCCTGCATCGGCAGGCGGACTCTCAACCACTGCGCCACCAGGGAAGCCCTGTTATCTTTTTGATAATAGCCTTTCTATCACATGTGAGGTGATAGCTCATTGTGGTTTTGATTTGCATATCTCTGATGAGTGATGAGCATCTTTTCATGTGCCTGTTGGCTATCTGTATATCATCTTTGGAAAAATGTCTAATCAGGTCCTCTACCCATTTTAAAATCTGAAGTTTTAAAAAATATTTAGTTGTATGAGTTCTTTATGTATTTTGGATATTAACCCCTCATCAGATATATCATTTGCAAATATTTTCTCCCATTCAGTAGGATGCCTTTTTGTTTTGTTGATGGTTTGTTTTCCTGTAGAAAACCTTTTTAATTTGATGTAGTCTCATTTGCTTGCTTTTGCTGCTCTTGCCTGAGGAGACAGATCCAGAAAAATATTGCTAAGCTGATGTCAAAGAGCATACTGCCTATATTTTCTTCTAAGTGTTTTATGGTTTCCCATCTTACATTTAGGTCTTTAATAAGTTTTGAGTTAATTTTTGTGCATGGTGTGAGGGAGTAGTCCAGTTGATTCTTTTACATGTAGCTGTCCAGTTTTCCCAGCACCACTTATTGAAGAGACAGTCTTTCTCCATTGTATATTCTTGCCTCCTTTCTCATAGATTAATTGACCGTAGGTGTGTGGGTTTATTTCTGAGTTCTCTGTTCTGTTCCATTGATCTATGTGTCTGTTTTTGTGCCAGTGCCATACTGTTTTGAATACTAAGAGCTTTGTAGTATTGTCAGGGAGTATGATACCTCCAGTTCTGTTCATCATATTTATTTATTTATATAATCTTGATACTAATCCTGTGTTGATGGGGTTTTTTTGGTTACTTCATTGTATAGAAATTTCTACCTTTCAATGGCATCAGATTTAGCATGGTTTGTGCTTGTTTATTGTCTTATCTTGGACATTTTTTCCTATCCTGAAGTTATTTTTCAGTTCTCCAAATTTTCAAGTTTGCTTCTCATATTCATACCTTTTAACTCACCTGAAGTTTATTTTTGTGGTGTGGCATAGATTGTAACCTACTTTTGCACACAGACCATGAGTATCTTCCCACATCAAAAGAGAGATCTACGTCATCATTTTAATGACTGCCTAATATTCTGTCATAATTCATTTAATTCATCTCCTCTTGTTTTATATTTGGATTATTCCAGATGTCCCCTTTATAAATAATGCTAAGGTGAACATTCTTCTAAAATGAATATCTTTTGCGATCAGAAAAACAGAAAGCAAAAAATAGGGATAGCTTAAAAAATACCCAGCAACCTTCATAATTGGGTATTGCATAGTTGCATTTATTTATTAAGTACTATTTCTAGGTGCTAAATACATGGTACTTACAGTAGATTGTTACCATTTACTCCAACTTCCTTATTGTGTGCTTTTCTATATTAAGTTTTGAAACTTAAAAATCCATATCTCTGAGGCTCTCGTAGCTAGGGTTCTCCTTGCATCCACCAAATAGATGCACTCACATGAGATTTAGAGGCAGAAATGAGGCAGTGGCTGTACTGCTGTCTTATCTGTTGCTTTTCTCAAGCCCTGCTGTGGAAAGAGTGGTCATTTCTGAGGCAGCCTTCTGGGGTTTAGTCAGTAGCTTTGTAGAAGCCTTCATTATGATGGTGGCTCTGCATCCTGTCTGGATTACATGTGTAGAAGTGTGTTCTATATCTCAGTGGTGCCAATGGTGGCCTCCTGGTTCTCCGTTTTCCTGATTGTGGCAAATGTCGTCTGAGGGGCTCAGCCCAGAACCCCGCTCCTTTGTCACTTCCAGTGATCTTATATGTACGGAATCCCTTGTGTTACATAGCTTTCTGTTTAAAATGCTAGCGTCGTTTCTGTTTCCTGCAGCAGAATCCTGTCTCACACAATTGTCTGAAGAGGGAGATGGAATATAAGTAAATAATGTCCACACACTTTGCTACGTGCTAATGCATTTATCTGCTGGGTGCTGTGGGATCACAGAGGAAGGACTATTTTTGCCCACAGGAGTCAGGAAAAATTTCACTTACGAGGTGACTTTTGGCCAAGTCTTAAAGGGCAATAATGGGTAGAGGAAACAGCCTGACAATGTCCAGAGATATGTGATTCTGACACAAATAATCTGGTGTGGCTGAATCATAGTGTGTGTTGTATAATGATCACCCTGACAGTAGTTGTGTGTGAGACAGTGTAGGGGGTCATAGAAATGTAGCCAGGGAGAAAGAGAAAGTTAAGAAAAGCAGAGGACACGTGTGAAAAAAAAGAAAGAAAACTGAATATGATGAATGAGAGGAAAGTCAAGGATTCTTAAGTTTTTGCCCTGGAAATCCCTCCCTCCCTCCTTCCCTTCCTTCCAACTGAAGCTCTCTGTGTTAGAGTACAAGCTCATTCCGGAGCATGTTAATTTCTCTTGTGTTCCCTATAACATCTAGCTGATGCCTCACCCATGATATTGCTCCATAAATATTGGTTAAATGTTTGATCTGAGCTACTTGATTGTACCTTTAAGAGTAGTTAACAGAGTTAAGAAAATCAATGTGCTATTCTAAGTCACTGTTTGGAAAAGATTTAAACCCTTTCAGTGGAGTACTTAACACTTGGTTTGAGTTTATTCCTTTTTAATTTTTGGCCATGCCCCACGGCATGTGGGACCTTAGTTCCCCGACCAGGCGTGTGGGACCTTAGTTCACCCCCCAGGGATTGAACCCGCGCCCCCTGCATTGGAAGGCGGAGTCTTAACCACTGGACAGCCAGGAAGTCCCCTGAGTTTATTCTTTATCTTACTCCAGCCAAGGCTCTTTCCTGTTTCTTCCTGAGTTGATGAGCGAAAGCATTACCTTATATCTCTAGATTTCCCTTGCGGGTAAAATGGTCTATGCCCTTCCCTAAAACCTTTTCGAAAACCCTCACTTCTGCAGCAGAAAATCTAGTTCTTCTTTGTCTTTAACAATCACAACGGTCTCTAATGATACTAATATACTAACATTAGTACTATTAACAGTAATAATGAAAAAAAAGAAAAAAAAAAAAAAAAAGGCCGGGAAGTACCATGGTCCCTTTACTTCAGATCACTTCCAAGCCCTGTTTTTGAAGTTTCAGTAGTCAGAGCTGGGATTTCTTTGGAGTTAAACCTACTTGTAACATTTTTTTTTTCCTAGGGGTAGAATAAGACAAACTTTTTTGTTCCTTTTTCTTAATAAATATGAAGGGACTTGATAGTTAATTAGAATGTTTGTTTTACTTCAGAGATGCCTTAGGTTACAATCAGAAAGGCCTTTTTAAAAGAGAGAACCAAAATATAGAACACATTTTGAACAGACAATTAAACAAAAGAATTACCAGCTTTTTCACACAGTGCTATTGGATTTCAAAGGCGGAAGAGATCACTAGCTGGGAGAAATCAGTGAAAACTCAAATATTCAGCAAATATTGGGCTATGCTTTGAAGGAGGGATTGGTTTTCGGTAGGGGAAAGGGAGGGGAACTACCTAGATAGGGTAATATCAAGGAAAAGGATGTGGAAATGGGAATGAGGGAAAGAATTCAAAGGACAGAGAATAGACTATTGCATCTCAATAATTGGGAGAAAAAAACCTGAATATGTTGGTGTGGCAAATTATTTTGCTTGGGACTTTTTTTGCACGCTCATTAGTGTTTTGGGCTAGCAGGACAAGATTGGCACCATTGTCTGGGTGTTGGCCATCATTTGAACCACACTTTGGATCTGTGTACCCAGTTGTTGAACTGTTATAATGTCAGAGTGGCAGGGCCCTCAGAGCCCTTTAATCCAACTCCCTGACTTTACAGATCCGGAAACTGACGTCTAGAAAGAAAGGACTTGTTCTAGCTCACCCAGTGAGTCAGGCATTTGAATCCAAGTATATAATTGAAAGTTAATGGTGAAATTAACCTGCCAAATGCTCAGAAGAGGAGAGTGTCAACCAGTTGACTACCTTATTGTAGTTCCTTTCTTGTAAAATTCCCCGGATCTGGAAAGGTGTTCCTCTCCTCTAGTTGAGTCAGAGCTGTTCTGCTGCCTCTCTGTATACTTCTGAGGGATAAGGTGAGCACATTTGTTGGCTGGGCTAGCATTTCCCTCTCACTCACTCATGTAGATTACAGACTTTCTTTATTGAGTGAGGAAAGGAAACAGTCACTTAGCAGCTTTGACAGGCTAAAAGAGGCCTTTAATATTAGAAGTCAGTTGCTTTAATTTGGAAAAGCAGTGGTTAGATTTTGAGTTGCAGTTTTACACAATAAGGTGGCATTTTGTTCTGTTACCTGCACCTGGAGGAGAATGGAAACAATTTCAAAAGTGAAGCAGTTTCAAAAGTGAAGCAGGGAAAGACCTTGGAGATTGGAGTCTACAGTTCCAAGGATAAGATTTCCTTAAGGCCTTTTGCCCAGAACATCGTCCTTACCTCTTGAAACAGTGGAACAAGATAACTCTCACTCTTAGCAAAAACCAGGCAAACCTTGACACTGGTGTTTCCAGAGAGGGCATTGAGGCAGATGAGTTACCACTGTTCTGTGAGGCTCAGGTGGTGAACTATGCCGGGATGATACCACCAATGAAGCCACTGACACAGTGACCACAGGGGAGATTCTTAAGATAAGTACAAAGTCTGAAGCCTAACCTTAGGACAGATGGCCAGTGAAAAAGTTGAGTCCTTTAGACCCTCATGCATAGATGAACACAAGAAGCAAGGACAGCTTTGCAAAACCCAACTCAGGTCCTACGGGAATCAGATGCTCCTAGTGCAGCGCTCCAAGTGCAAAGGATGACAGGGAGCCTGGATTGTTCTGATGAGACTGGAGGATGGGTTTCCACTCAATGGAGTAAGGGCTGTATATAAATGTGCAAATGGAGAATGATAGAGGTAGCTGACAGCTAAGAGAAACAGCAGTACAAAAACCAAAAACAGCCTCAGTTGATGTAGTAAGTCTTGGACATTAGAAAGGAGGCTTAGTAAATACAAAAGCTTTCCTAAAGATAGCATTTATTTCAGCATTGTTACCACTGCAGAAAGTCAAGCAGTTTGGAGCCTCCGGAATGAAAGCCACATTCTTTCGTGGGGGTGGTAGACATAGTGGCTAAGATTCTAGACTTTGGTTTCATCTTGATATCAGGCTTCCAACCTTGTCTCTGCCACTTCCTACCTGTGTGTCCTTGGACAAGTTACTTCACTTCTCTGATCTTCACTTTCCTCTTCAGTGAAATAGAGGTAATAGTAGGATATATCTTTGGGGCTGTTGTGGAGATTTAATTGTGATCGTACATAGGAAATATTTAGCATGGTGTCTGGCATAGAGAAAAATAAAAATATTAAATTGCTCTTCTATTTCTCTTCCTCATCTTTACTGATATTGACCTAATTATTATTTATTTTTTTGGCCATGCCATGTGGCATGTGGGATCTTAGTTCCCTGAGCTTTTATTTGGTATAACTCTAATGCTACAGAAAAGTTGTAAGAATGGTACTGAGAGTTTCTCTATACCCTTCACCTAGCTTCCCCAATGTACGTTACTGTGTACATTTGTCAAAACATTCGTTCAGTACTATCAACTAAAGTCCACACTTTACTTGGATTTGCCCTAGTTTTTCCACTAATGTCCTTTTTCCATTTCAGGTTCTATTCCAGGATACTGTTTCACATTGAGTTGTCATGCTCCTTAGTCTCCTTTGATGTGTGATAATTTCTTAGATTTTCTGTGTTTTTCATGACCTTGACATTTTTGAAGAGTACTGGTGGGATATTTGTAGACTGTCCCTCAGTTTTATATGAAAATTGGAACTAAGACTTTGTCTTTAGATACTACTCTCCTGTTAGTGAAAAGGGACTGGCGATTAAATGAAAACTACACTTATGATACATTCTGTAATTAGCTCTAGTAATTAGACTCTGTTTTATACTTACATCAAGAATTCTTAGCACGATGCCTAGTATGCGATAGGCATGCATATATTTTTTGAATGAAGAAATCAATGTTTCTGATATAATTGTTTATGATACTATTTGTATTTTGACTCATTTCTGTGTTGATGCAGTTTTAGTTTTGTAACAAAATGATATCCCACTTTAAGAGCCCCCCTCAAGCTTTATAAATAAGAAGCACCTAGGTCGATTTAACGAACTCACTCACCTCTGTCTTGTCCGAGTCTGAGAGGTGAGACACACACATCACACACATTTGTTCCCCAATAGGGATGATCACTGATTTCTGTATTGGTCACTATGATTTACACCTGTATGAAGGTTTATCTTTAAAATGTTGGAAGAAGAGACTCCCTGGCAGTCCAGTGGCTAAGACGTCGTGCTGCCAAGGCAGGGGGCATGGGTTCGATCCCTGGTCGGGGAACTGGGGAACTAAGATCCTGCATGCTGCGTGGCACGGCCAAAAAAAAAAGCTGGAAGACACTGAATGGAAAATGGGATTGCAAAACTATGAGTGTTTCCATAGAAACTCAGAAAATAGGATGTGAATGATTGTATAGGGCGAGTATCTGTGCAAATAGGTGCACATACACGTGTATGTCTCTCTGGGGGTTAGTATGTTTATGGAAAATGACTGAAAGGATACATATTCAACTGTTAACGGTGCTACCTTTGCTACCTCTGTTGGTAAGGGTGAGTTTGGGAGGAGAGTGGGAAAAATTGGGGACCAGCCTTTTACCTTTTCCCCTGCTATACCTTTTTCTTCCCCCTCATGATAAAAAAGAAACGAAGAAAAACATTCTGAAAGAATTCACCATGCGATCCCTTTAACTAATAATTAACTAAAAAAAAAAAAAATAGAAAATAGACAGTTTTGAGATCTTAGGGAATAACAATTTAGAGTGACTGATGTTTAGACAGCTGTTGGAGGGCTCTGGCAGGTGGCTGAATTTAAATATGCACAGTACATGCAAATGTCTACCTGTTGCGACTGAATTGCTCAGAGAGCTATGTAGGTGCAAGGGGGGAATATCAACAAACCAAACTACTTCCTGTTTTCATGTCATAAATTTGTAAACACGGAGATGATGACAGATAGTTGAGAACCCCCCTCCCCGCTCCCCTCCATAGCTTCGACGTTCTCTCAGAACTGTGTCTACCCAATCCCACATATGGCCAATGGAGGCCACAGCTGGAACATCTTTTGTGACGGCATTTGAACCCGTTTACTGGCTATGTGCATAGACTGTATATGGAGAGAAGCAAAAGGAATTTGGTTTTTATTGCATTCCATCAGTGGCGCTGACGTGCGGTGTATAGTCAAAAGCAGCACAGAAACAGTTATTATGTGAGCTGAAGCCGAAGGCAATGGATTTGGAGCAATTAGTTCTACTTCAGGGTAATTGCTGCCTTCCCCACTTGCTTTCACTTCCGTGTCTGCCTTCTTCCCTCCATGCCATTGTTCGACATTTCCTACACAGAAGGCAATTAATAATGGAAGTCGTGGGTAATACAAAGAGCTCGGTAAATGATAGGCTAGTGGTTTATTTAATCTAGTTCTATTTTTTGATTCCCAAACAGCCGTAACGGGAAGAAACAAGGCAAATGATTTACAAATATGATGAGTTCACAAATTCATTGATTCATCAAACGTTTATTGGGTGCCTGTTAGGTCCCAGACACTGCGTTAGATGTGACAGGAAAAACTAATGAGAACATTGTCTCTGTTTGCTATGCGCTCAGAGATGAAGTAATCCTCGGCTCCGTAACTGTGGGTGATACCAAGAAAATGGAAATCGAAATCCTTCACATTAATTGAGCTTTCTGAACAAACTGATAATTTGATTTTGAGAAATAAATATTAAGACACATATGGCTTTTAAAAACTAAACGTATTAGGATCGTGTGGTCCGATTTGCTTAAATAAAATTTTATACAACTGATGCAGAAATTCAAAATCTCGATGCAGACAGAGATTTCATCCAGCCTGTCTTTCTACTCCAGAGTTGGCCTGTATGAATACCTACAGTGATACTTCATTCCGGGCACTTATTTTTTAAAGAAACTGCTTATTGCTGCATGGTGCTTGAGGTTTTAGGGCCTCCAACTGTTGACTTTCTGTAATCTTACTAAGCGTTTGGAGAGAAACACAAGCTCTCTACTTGTACACCGGAGTGGGAATCCATCTAGGTCTGAGATCCTTTTCATCTGGCTCTTTGAATAGTATTGTGATTATTAAGTAAGATTACATACAAAAAAAACACCAAAACACTTTAAAGATCTTTAAAGCACAATAACATGTAAGGTACGTTAACCCCCCTGCACGTTCAGACTTTCATCTTGTAGCCTCACTTTCCTAGAATATTCAGCCTTGAACCACGAAGTTAGCAAAAAAGAATTGTGAAGGCCAGGACTTGCTGTTATGAATCCTATGTATCAAAACCATGCAATTAACTTGAGAGGGTCAGTGTACCACACTGAGCCTTGTTAATACATACTTCTTAATAAGCGTGGTTATCTGGTTGACACGCAGCAGTTTTGGGAAGGCAGGTAGGGAAAGAGGACTATTAGAGGCAGGTTGGGTGAGAGCAGAAGAGACAGTTGACAGACTTCTAGTAAGGAGGAGAAAGAGAAACATGGAGAGAGACCGAGAGCCATATTACGGCACAGCACAATAACTGTAGTCCATAATGATGGCCTTAAGTCATGGAAGAAAAGTTATGTTCTGTGTCCTTTGAGATATCAGGGATGTGGATAGTACTGGTTCCTGCCAATGTAGTTCAAATTTCTGAGCTTGAGATGCAAACTTCAGTTATCTGGAAAGCATACCAATGTTGAAGCATTTCATTTTCCTGACAGTCAGAAAATGAAGCATTGCTATGGGAATATAATTATGAATTGCTCTTAGAGATAACGGATCCCATCAGTTGCTTACAAATGCAATAAAATGATTCCTCGCCCTGATTTTGGTATACCCCACCATATTTCCCGTTATGTCCAGAGGTGTAAGAGATATTATGAAGCTCAGACCAATAGACAATAAGCAACCATGAGCATTGCTTGTTTGCCATGGCATGCCCTACATCTAACACAGTCCCTGGCGGTCGAAATTTTTCCTAAGTGTGTATAGATATATAATGTAAATGTAAATATCTCATAGGACAGAAGGGCAAGTTGTAAAATCAACGATTTCAGTATGTTGTACCTTTTTAACGTTGAGTATAGACTCAGCTATTGCTGTATTCCTAGCAATAACAGCGTATTTGTGGCATGCAACAGTAAGCAATAATTTTGCTCACATGTCTATGGGTTGGTTTGAGGTCAGGTGACCTAGGCTGGGCTTAGCTGGGTGGCCCTTAGCTGCAGATTGGGTCCGAGTCTTTTCTGTGTGTCTTGGACCAGCTGATTAACCGGGGATGCTTTTTCCTCGTGCTGGTGGAGAAGCAAGGGAGCAAGCAGAAGCATGAGGACCGTGAGGTCCCTCTTAAGGCTTAGGCTTGAAACTGAAACTGTCTCTTCTATCCTTATTCCACTGGACAAAGTAAGTCACATGGTCAAGCCCAACGTGCACTGCCTGTAGGGGGAGGAACTATAAAGTCACATGGCAAAGGAATGGGTCTAGGCAGGACTGATGAATTGGGGTCTATGTCAGCAAGACTTGAGGTCAGGTACCTGTGATTACTCTTATGGGACAATAATTGGATCTTTTGGCTTTCAACAGTAACCACACAATAAGATATGGGGCAGGCTCCAAAAACCAACTGTTGATATAGAATTGAAAAATTTCCTCCCAATTCTCGATCTTCTAACGTTTTTGACAGAGGTTCTAGTAATAGATGACCAAGAATGAGGCACCTGCAGGCACGTTTTCTCTGCGCCTGATGAATAGCAATAGCAAAATATTATTGTACCCAGGAAAACACATGACGTTAAACAGATTGCTGTTCAGCCTGTGATGATGTCTGATTTAACTTTAATGTTCAATAGGGGTTTAATGTGCACTAGTCAATGGAAATTAGAACACTAGAAAACAGCTCTTTGATGGGTGGAAGTGTGTTGGATTGCATGACTGTATCTTTCCTGCTTGACAGCTCCTCATGCTAAGAATAAATCATTATCCTGCTGTTGAAGAGTATCATCTGAGATATTACCTGGCACCGGTAGGTGCCTTAGTCTGAATTGGCACTTGGAGGGTAGTCACAATGTTTTGCTAACATGTCTCTTAACTAAATTTAGTTATATAGATAGGTTAGATTATTTCATAGTAGCATTCCCACAAGTCTCTCATTAAAAATACCTGAAAACATGTATAGTGATTTTATTAGCACTCCCACCTCAAAATTAATTATTTCCATCCTTTGGCTTCCTTTTAGAGGATGCAAATGGCACTGTATATTCAAGCTGAATATAGTGTTAAGATCATCAGAAATGGTAGCCCTCCTGGGCTCTAGGTATATCCAGGGTAGGGGTTCTTAGCATGGGGTCCACGGGTGAGTGTCGGGGACTGTGAAACAACTGATCATTTGCAGATTATGAATATATTGTATACATGTAGGAACTTCTTTCTCCGAAGAACATCTGTAGCTTTCATCAGAGTCTTTTAAGACTCCAAGACTCCAACACAGTAACAAAAGTTTGTGCTTGTCTAGTAGAGTTTGTGTTTGGTTTTCTGTAGGCCCATTTTAAAGAAGTGATCACCAAATCGTAGAGTGTCCACAGGACGGTGATGTGGGTGGTTAAGAGAGTCTGAAAACCATGCAACTTATAAGATTTGTGGATGTAATGGCAAATGTTCAGTGTGGAGGAAAGAAGGCTGATTGAGAGATGATGTAGCTGTGCTTCAATATTCAAAGGGCAGTGACATGGAGAAGGACTTGCCTTGTTATTTTTCTAGAAGCGGAAGAGGGGAGATGTGAGGCACCAGATTTCAATGCAACCTAAAAGTGAACTTTGTCGTAATCTTAACTTTCCAGGAGTGTAATGGGTAGCTTATTATTTACCTTCACAAGTTTTCTACGTGTAAAGCTAAAATAGCTAGGTGTTAGAGTGTTGCTGTCGTCCTAGGCCTGTTAGTGCTATCCTATCCAAAGTGCGTCAGTTACTTGCATGGGGCTTTCCTTTTCCTTTTTGAAAAATGGCATAATGAATGCATTCACTTCAAGTGTGGAGGGTGTGTATATAGATGTGAAACCTGATTCTTTTTTATCCATGAAATCATAAAATTTAAATACTAGAAGCAATTTAAATCTGATCCAGTTCCCCATTTTACAGATGGTGAAACTCAGGTGTCTAGTAGAGTTTGCTCTACATTCAGGGTTACACAGTGAGTAGTCGAATAAGGACGTGGCCACTGCTCTGAGTGCCTTTTCTAGACCTCTCTTTGCCTTCTATATGATAAAAGCCAGAAATAATTAGGACACAGAACAGTCTGGACTAGAATTAATATCATTTTTTTCATTAACTGCTTCAACCTCTTTCTTCTTAGAAATCAGGTCTTTTACCTCCTACCTTTTAATACAGTTGTGCTCTTCTCTTTTATAATATTGTATATTTGCTGGAAATGTATACGTGGCGATTTGCAGCTATAAGCATATGCAAATGCAAGGTTAGAATTGACATGGGGAGGTATCCTGCCAATATCTAAATGTTGCAGACCTTGAACTGTAGCAGGCGGACTCTCAACCACTGCGCCACCAGGGAAGCCCTGACACGGAGTTTTGACATATAAACTCAAAATCTGATCTTGACAACTGATGATGTGTTGATTCTGGGTTTTAGGTGAAGCGTACTTGGGAGCCCCTGTATGTATCTAATGGATCTATCTGAAAGTTACTAAATTTAAAGTCATAACATCTGAAAAGCTTATCTGTGGATTAAATGAGGGCTCCAACTTTACCCACTCAACAGTGCTTAACCTGCAAGCTTTCAGAAGAACAGTATAATTTTGTTCAACTCTTTGCTGGTTTCCAAATGGCCTTACCATTCCTGAGCTCACTTGAAAATATCTGTTAAGAAAACGTGAAAACAAAACTCAAGGCACCATGTAAGAGGTGTCTTATGGCTTAAAAATATTCTAGGGAGATATTTTATCTTTATACTAGTGAGAATGGAGATAGGAAGTGAGGGTGAGGGATCGGAGGACTCAAAATAGGGCAACGTTAATGGTCATAGAGTATTGAAAAGGCAAAGGGTCTGGGAGATATTTAGATAGGAAGGCTTGACAGCGTTGAGTGATCATCGATTAAAGGGAATCAGAGAAGGAAGAATCTAATTTAAAGCCAAGGTTTTCAGCTGGTAGATGATGATGTTCTTACGCGATGTTATTAATTATTCCCCATACTTCCAATGGCATGAGGCATAAAGGCATCACTTTTGCAGCATCGTGCATCAGGACCAAAAGCAGGAGGTAGAATCTCATGGATGGGAGTGGGGAAGTTCAGAGCACGTGAACGGAGCAAGGCCACACAACTAGTTAGAAATACTTTGTCCTCTCATTCATTCTGCCACCTCTCTGGGGGTCTACTTTGCTGGTCCCAGCTCCTCGCCCCTCTTTTGCAAATACCTAGACATCTGCCCCACTGCCCCATCCTAAGGGTGGCTGCTGACATCTGTGTCAGGACCCCAGCGGGCCTCACCACTCGCTTGGGGAGTTAGATTCCTCTTAGATGGAACTACGCTCCATCTCTGCCCTAAGGAAAACTGACATCATCCCAGGTATTTCCTGCCCACTTTTCACCATAGAATCTACAGCCTTTATGCTAAAATACAACCCAAGTCCTCTTTGAGGGGACCTTCAGGCAGAACCAGCTCGGCAGCTTGCTAAGATCATGTTTTCTGCTTCTTCCTTCTGTACCACCTAAGTCAGTGGAGGAAGACATAGTGTGCCAGTAGCAGGGGGAGAGGTGGCATCTCAACCTGACCTCTTGTTTGAAGCCCTCCTCTTTGCAGAGCGCATCGCATCATGCTCTCTATGTCAATGCTGCTTTAATTTTGACAGGCAGCCATCATGTATGTAACCAGGGTTAGGAGCAAGCTAAAGCCTCGCCCTTTCTTTCCTGTTCAAAAATGCACATGAGAATGAAAGTGAGAGACATTCTTGTGAGTATGGAGACAAATTTTGAATCTTCTCTAATTTATATTCAAACTAAAATTGCTCCCACACTCTGGTAATTTATTATTAATAACAAATGATCTCATCTGATGTTACCCACCTTTAGAGTGCCTTTGATGCTCTAAAGTTGTGAAATTCCACTTATCGGGGATCTTAGTTCCTAAGTTTTGGGGTCAGATTCTTTCACTCTTTCAGGCTCCTGAACTCCATCTTCAACTCCAGTCACGACCCCCACCCCACTTGTCTTTTCTCAGAGGAAGAAGTTTATAAGTGTAGTTTGTACATGCTTTTGGTTTTGTGGCCTGTATGTTACACAATGTTAGACAGTTACATTATCTGTCAAATTGTGTGACACAGCTTACAGCTGCTCTAGGAGTCCATAGAAGTGAGAGATTAACGTGGGCTGAGAGTTCTTGATGATTCTGTTCCTTGAGTCAGGGATGCTTTCTCCTTGAAACCACACAGCAACCTTGTGAAGTTGGTTCTTACTGTGCCCATTTCATGGAAGAGGAGACTGAGGCTCATCAAAGTTCACAAACTTTCCAGGGATCACGAGATGGTAAATATTGGATTAGAACTGAGTCTCGAGTCTTTCTGACTCCAAATTTGCCTATTTGTCCTATTTGCCTGATGCGGGTGGGGAGGGAGGGGAGGGCAATAAGGTTTGAGATGGGCCTTGAAAAACCGACAGTAGTGTTTCTATAAGAGGAGGGAGGCAATAGGGAATCTCCAAATGTGAAAGCAAAATAAGCAAGGGCACAGAGATGGGAATGACAGTGACTCTGCTGGTTAGTGATGAGACCAACCTGATTCTTGGTTTTCATAGAGAGTCTGGGTTAAGGACAGGAATAAAAGGTTGGAAAAAGAGGGCTGTTGGTCTTTGAAAAGTAAGCCACGTAGTTGAAATTTGATGTCAGAAACCACAGTGAATCTTTTGTTGTCTGATTTAAGAGGTGGGTCAGGGTACTGTGAAGAAAATTAAAAGTCTTTATTGGGTTAAATAAATTACACGATCATTAGGTTATTCTACACACTTAAATGGAAAGCAAGTCGATACATGACCCTTTAGGGATTCTTGGGGGTTTGAGTGGGGGAAGGATCAGATCATTTTAGGAGATTTTTGTGGTATGAATAGCAACTACGTTGAACGGAGATTTTCCCTGAGAAAGGCTGATCTATTTTTGAGAAAATACATCTCAAATTTTGTTCCATTATTGGATTTGAATCAAGAGAAACCATTGAGTCAGCCCCTTCTAATCTGTCATTCTCCGGCAGGGTGATTTGTTTGGAACTGGAGAGAGTATAGACAGCTGTGGTTCTCAAAGTTGAGTGGACGTCCCAATCATCTGGAGGTTTCTTAAAGCACAGCCCATGCAGTGGGTCTGGAGTGGGTCCCGAGACCTGGCATTTCTAGCAAGTTCCCAGGTAATGTCGATGCTGCTATTCCCTGGACCATATTTTGAGAATCACTATCTTAGGCTGATTTCTCAAAGGCCCAGGATCTTAGAATCAATTCGGGGAAACAAACAAGTAAACCCTTAGCTGATATAAGGGAGAAGTGAGTGGGTGCTTTGACAGAAATGTCTTATGTTCAGTAAATTGATAGGTAGGGGCTGGTAACAGGGAGATCACATCATGCATTCTTATGGAAAGCAGTTCGGTAAAATGGAAAGAATACAAAAGGCTTTGGTGTCAGACCATCTGGATTCCCATCCCAGCTTTGCTTTTTACTACATGTATGGTTTCGTAAGTCATTTAATATCAGTATCTCTGAGTTTCAGTGTCCTAACCTCTAAAACAGATTTAATAATATACAGTTATGTTAGAATTGCTGGGGAGGATTAAATGCAACAATCCAGGTTAAACTTGGATGTCTGCTTTGATTCGATATTTGACAAATGTGCACTTTTTTGAAGAAAATGGTACTTAAGTTTTTTGGGGGTTTTTTTGGCAGGTGTAAATAGAATTGGATGGCTTCACTTGTGCTTTACCTCCTTAAGTGTGAATATTTATTAGTTGCCCTGAAAGTTACTCCTTTGTATCACTTTGATATCTCTGTAATGTCACAGCAGAGTAAGACAGTTTTCCAGTCAGTGTCTATGACTATGAAATGAGTATTTCTGAATTTCTGCTTCGGGTTGGACTCCTTCCGATTGGAATAATTTTGAAGTACAAGAAGGGTCGCTGTCATCAAGTGTCAAAGGAGTAGCTCTTTATTTTCTGTCATTCCTACCCTTTTTAAGAATAAATTGAAGGAGGTAAATGTTCCTGTGAGCCAGCAAAGGCCTAAATATTTGAGGTGTAAGCTTAGCTCTTGTTCAAGGTCAAGCACCTAGGCAAAGTGATTACTGTTGGGTGGTCTGCCAAGCTATAAACTACCATAGGTGTTGGTCTGGACTCAGCCATCCCCACAGTAAGAGCTTGAGTCTTGGTCTCTGGGTGGATTGATACGATCTTTGATCTGTCTTCGGGTAGCAGCTGTCTGCTGGTATACTTCTACTTCAGTAATGACCTTGGCAAATCAGTGTTCTTCCATGAACCCCTAAAATCTGGTAACTCCAAGTGTGGTCTGTGGACGAGCAGTCTCAGCATCCCCTGGGAGCATGTTAGAAATGCAGAATCTCAGGCTCCACTCCAGACCTACTGAGTCAGACTCTTCATTGAACACGATCCCCAGACAATTCCTAGGCTTGAGAAGTACTTCTCAAGGTGACCTCTGAGGTCCTTTGAGGTCTAATCTTTAGGATCCTAAGGAAACTTGTAAATATTTTCACTCTTACTGTTCTCTCCGAAGTAATCACTTGAGCTGATCTTTCTGTGTCTCCATATTACTTCTCTCCCCCTCCCCACCTAACACTGAGCTCTTTTTCAATAAGCAGCTCAAATGTCACTTCCCTTGTAAACCTCTTTTGTCCCCTTGATTCCCATAACATTTCGTTTGTTCTTCTGAAATAGTAGGTTATCACATGGCATTCTACTAGACCAGTGATTTGCCAGCCTGGCTGTGAATTCAAATTGGCTGTGCAGCTTTTAAACAAACACGGACGCCCAATCCGGGCCCATTGAACTACAACCTTTGGGGAGTGGGGAAGGTATAGCCTAAGCATAAACATTTTAAAAAAATGCCCTGGGTAAATTTGATACGAATTTCTGATGAAAACCACTATGAGGGAAAATGAGCTCTCTGGGTGCCAGGATTCTTTGTTCTTTCCCAGTCTCTTGTCTAAATAAATATTTCTTGTATTGAAGGATGAATGGTTTACTTGTTTACCTTTTGCAATAGATAAAGCTCTTCAGTGGCAGCTTCTCATCTTTGTATCTGGGATCTTTCAGAAGGCCTGGGGTCTTTCTGAAGGCTTTGGAGTCCGGGAAAAAAAACCCCAAAACCTGAGTTTAAATCTTACCTCTGTCGTTTTGTGGCTATGTGACCCTAGCAAGTTACATGATCATTCACTCAGTTCATTTGATTCATGATTTTTGATATTTGTTGACTGCCTACTATGCCCCACGTACGATCCTAGATGCTTGGTATACAATGGCAAACAAGATAGATATCTTCCTATTTTCTTGGAGTGTACATTGTAGTGGAAGAATGTTTGAGATCAGAGAGAAGACCAATGTTTCTGGAGCTCAGTGAGCAGGGAGGAATTAGGGCTAAGGTTGTGTTGGGGAAAGAGGAATGCTGAGAAGTTGCTTTGATCTCGTCACCCTCCTCTGGGAGAAACAAGGTATGCAATTATTTTCAGTTGGGCTAGTGCCTAATAATCCATAAGTCGTACCAAGGAAAGCTGCGTTGAAGCTTATGGTATAGCCTGCAGAGGACCTCTACGTCTCAGTAAACTCAAATCTGATTCTGGGCATCTCATGGCCTCTGGTCAGCCATGATAAAGGAATTTGTGATGATGCTGCGTGGAAGGAAAGGCCGAAGAAATCACTGTGACTGGCTTTGAGGTGATCTTGGCTAGCTTTCCATTTCCAAGGAGTGTCACAATATGCGCGTGACTTTTTCATCCAAAGGCACCCCGCCTACAAGAAATGTCCCTGACAGTGTCATGATATTGACCAATCAAAATAGCAATGCTTTCGGGCTGTGGGACAGAGTTAGAAAAGAAGCCAGAGCTGCCTTTCCCTACATTACTTAACTTACCTGAACCTCAGTTTCCTTATCTTTAAGATAAGGAGTCTTAGAGCCACCATATCAAATAATTAATGTGAGCATCAAATAAGATAATGCATGTATAGCCATTTGTAGCGCCTGTCATCAAATTAGCTGTTCTTATTCTCAGATGATTAGGGTTGAATTTAGACTCTGAAAACAAGTTGCAAAATCATCATGCGGTGGTCAGTTTGTTCTTTCATCCCTGCCAACTGGTATTACCACCTGCTTGGTGGCCCCGTCTCAGAGCTCAGATACATTTGAAAAATGGACTGAAGTCAAAAGTGAGGATAAGTGGACACAATTCACTGTCCCGAGTCTATGGTGAACTTTTATCTGGAAAAGGGGATGGAGGAGGAGAGCAACTTTCTTTCCCTTTTCTTCTTTTCCACCCACCTGAAGCTTTGACAGTCAGCCTGTGGCTTCTAAATTTGGCCCCAGAGAGAGGGGTGAAGGGGGTCACCGGTACTGACGTATCTCTTGTAAGTGCAAGCAACCAAAGAAGATTCTAGAGATGCAATGAAAGAATCAAATCAGAGAGGATAAAAGCAGTTACCAAAAAATCATGCCGAACTTGATAGAAAATACAGAATATGCTCTATGAGTGTGTGTGTGAGTGTTGTGTAGGTGTGAATGAGTGTGAGTGGGTGTGAGCCAGTGTGAGAGCATATAGTGTTTTTGCATATGGTATCCACCACGTTCATGTGGTGTGAGTGTACAGTTGTGAGAGTCTGGAATTTGTGTGTATGTTAGTGTGTGTGTGTGCACGCGCCAGTCTGGGTGCGTGTGTGTGTAAATGTAAGTGATACAAGTCTTTGGTGTTTGTGTGTGTGTGTGTGTGTGTGTGTGTCATGAGTGGTGTGAAAAGAGGGAAGAGACAGAGACAGAGAGGATCTGAAGCATCTTTTTTTCTTCCAATCCCAGGAGTCTGTTCCTTATTTGCCGTCTAAACCAGGTTGTGGTGGGGAGTGGGGCATTCTTGAATCAGCCTCTTTGTTGGGTGACATATATTCCTTTTGCCAAGTAGAGGTCATTTTTGTTGAACTATAAATTGGGTCATTCATTAGTATGGAAGTAAGGTTTTTTAGGACCGAGAACAGCTTATGTATAAATACTCTCTTCCTTCAGCTCTGAACAAAGAAACAATTGTGGCTTAAATGCAGTCAGAGTCACCACTAGTATATGCCAGAATGGTTGATGATCTGTCCTCAGCAGACTTTGCTCTTGGTGCCCATTGCGTTGAGGAGTAGGACTTTACCAGTTGATGCTAAAAAAGACATGAAATGAATACACACAGTCGATGTAGGGGTGGGGGTTGGCAGCAATGGAACTCTTTTGCCCTCTTTGGCTTGTACCTTTCTTGCGTGCGGGTGAAGTAGCTGTGCCTGTGGACAGGGACAGGTACCTAGGAGTCGAGGTGAGGTGTAATTAATTCTGGACACGAAGCACACGTAGCAGTGGCTCCAAATACGATTCTTGTTTTGTTTGGTAGATCTTTTCTTTTGAAAATCATTGAGGTACCCTGGAGTTCTTTCAAATGGAACCCACTATTAGATGATTTGGGTTCACCATAGGCTAATAAGAAGAATCCAGGACAATTCAGCTCTTATTGTCACCAAGAATTTATCAAGTAAGTATACAGCCTGCCCATATGACTCAGAAAGAGACTCTTCCTTTGGTTGGAAAAAGAAAACTGGAACAGGCCAGGATACACTGTTACTGTATCAAGCGATGACTTTGTCGATAAACCAAGCCACCTCTCTGAAATTCATCACCTGGAGAAAGAGAACGAAAATCCGAAATATGATTTTACTGGTAGCCAAAGTTTATGACTCTTTAATTTCTACACTCTACAAGAATTTCATGAAACAGGTAGAAAAGTAAAACATTTATATTTGGTGTCGATTTATTTTTTTCCAGTTAGATGTTAGTAGTAAAGATATAAGCTTACTGTATTATACTGAATCCCATTAAACTATTTCTGTCTGGATTTAATGGAGGAAACTTCAAATGGGAAAATTCCAGGTCTTATAAAGAAGAAGAAAGAAACGAGATAAGATCAGAATACCAAGCTTGTCTCCAAAATTTCTTGTCAATGCTGCAATTAGTATTAAAAAATTAGGTATGTGTAGTCTAGAACCTCGACATCCTGGCCAGTTCCCAAATTCAAACTATTTCCGTGAAGAGCCTGCTTGCTTAGAACTTGGCACTATGGGAGGCCAGTTGCTGTTTGCTAATGTGGGCGTGGGTGTGACTGCGCGTGCACATGTGGAATGTGTGGGAGAATGTGTGTTTTTAGAAGTCTCCAGCCCCATTATTACACATAGTTTTGGCACCAGCATGCCCTATTCTGTATCAGAGCCAAGGTATCCAAAGCCAGTATTATGAGTAGGTATAACTGTCTGTGATGTGCAAATGAGAGGATGTCTCTGCCTACTAGATGTCTCCAGAGCTGAGGTCAGTTCCTAAGGAGGCGTGCACTTGAACTGAGTCATCTTACTATTTCCCTGGGGGGAGGAGGTAACAGATATAGAGATTGCCCTCTAGAGACAAGGGCTCCAAGGGTCAGACACTGATGAGGGAGGGAAGGTAGGACTCACTGGGTACAGTGGGGTGGTGCTAGGCTTTTGGATAATTGGAATATATTAGGAAACATCTAGCCCACATTTTGTCTGCTTGGAAGGAAGCTCAGCAGAGTAGAGACAGAAAGACCCAGTTTAAAATTCTAGCCTCATCATTTACTAACTTGTGTGACCTTGAGCAAGTCATTTAACTCTATTCTTCAGTTTTCTCATATGTTAAATACCAGTAATCAGTAATTACCATGTAATTGTCATGAAATTGCAGGTTGTTGTAAGAATGGGAAAGTTTGCATATATTTGTTTTTTGGAAATATTCAAGAAATGAGAATTACGTTAGTATTGGCTCATTTGCCGGCATTAACTTTTTTTTATTGCGTGTGACAGTGACTTCATTTAAAGGAGCTATATATTAGCTTGGAGGGGCAGAAGTAATAACTGACTTACTACTAAGGTCTGTCTCTTGTTATCCTCCTGGTGCTGTGGAGCTCATTTCAGAACATTCTCTGCTGTCCTCATTCATTCATCACCCGGCAATCGAGACTCATGCCGTATGAATATATCACTTTCACCTGTCTTTTTAATTTTTTTTTTTAATTTTTTTTTTTTTTTTTTTTTTTTTTTTTTTTTTTTCGGTACGCGGGCCTCTCACTTTTGTGGCCTCTCCCTTTGCGGGGCACAGGTACGCGGGCCTCTCACTGTTGAGGCCTCTACGCGCAGGCTCAGCGGCCATGGCTCATGGGCCCCGCTGCTCCGCGGTATGTGGGATCTTTCCAGACCGGGGCACGAACCCGCGTCCCCTGCATCGGCAGGCGGATTCTCAACCACCGCGCCACCAGGGAAACCCCTTGTCTTTTTTATTTTTTAACCAGTATTAGCTAGCTCATATTTTTTTGGTGAATTAGAAAATACACTCCTTCCTCATAGCCTTTTACTTCCAGCTGCTGGAAAAGTCTTGTGATAAATACATAAATATATGATGTATATTGTGCTAGTGGTGCCACATGGAGTTGTACAGTGCACAGCATGCACAGCTGTATATGGTGGCCCCCTATTTCAGCACTAGAACCAGTGCTAGAAACTAGTGCTAGAAACCTAGAACTACTACTCCACCTCCAAAGTATTACACTCCAAAAGCCTCCTCCTAGACTGCAACCTCCTATTTTTATCATTCTCTGTATCAGTCCCAGTACAGCTACTCATACCCATCACCCTTTGATGTCTGTCTTTCTCTCCTCATCTCTTGTATTTGTTTTTTTATTGCTCTGTAACAAATTGCCACAAATTTAGCAGTTTAAAACAACACCCATTTTATTAGCTCACAGTTCTGTAGGTCAGAAGACTAAACTGTGTTCTGTGTTCTGGGTCTCACAAGGCTGAAGTCAGGTGTTGGCTGGGCTAGGGTCTTATATGGAGACTCTGGGAAAGAATCTGCCTTCAGGTTCATTTTAGATTGTTGGTAGAATTCAATTCCTTGCCGCTGTCAGACTAAGGTCCCATTTCCTTGTTTGCTGTCAGCCAGGGCCCCCTCTCAACTCCTAACGTCTGCCTGTGTTCCTCAGCCTGGGACCTCCTTCATCCTCAGAACCAGCAACAAGTCCCCCTTGTGCCCCAATCTCACTGGCCTCCCTTTCTGCCACTAGCCTGACAAAGTTCTCTGCTTTTTTTTTTTTTTTTTTTTTTTTTTTCTTTCCGGTACGCGGGCCTCTCACTGTCGTGGCCTCTCCCGCTGCAGAGCACAGGCTCCGGACGCGCAGGCTCAGTGGCCATGGCTCACGGGCCCAGCCGCTCCGCGGCACGCGGGATCCTCCCGGACCGGGGCACGAACCCGTATGCCCTGTATCGGCAGGCGGACTCTCAACCACTGCGCCACCAGGGAAGCCCCAGTTCTCTGCTTTTAAAGGACGCATATGATTAGATTTCTCACACCCAGATAACTCCCCCAACCCCGCTTTTGCCATGTAAGGCCACGGGAGTAACACATAATCATGGGAATGGCACCAGGGGGTGGAGATCATGGGGACCAAAATCCTGCCTACTACATCCTTCGTCCCCCATCCCTCATGTTGCTTAACTTATTTCGTAACCGGTCTGGACCTCATTGTTCATCACTTCAACCACATTCTGCTATCATTCTTTATTGTTTCACCCCATTGTTCACCTGACCCATCGTGGTAACTTAACCCTGGGTCAGTACAACCACCCTTCTCATTCCTACCCCGAGGCTGCTGAGAAAGGTGGGAATTCGTGATAATCTGTAGTTACAGCTTGTAGTGCTGTCACTTTCTGTGTGGATTATTGGAGTAGTTCTTCGACTCCAAACTTAATGCCCTCCAGCCCATCTCTCCCATGGCCGCTAGCGCTATTTTTCTCAAATGCAATTCTGATCATGTCAGTCTGTGTTTAAAATCATGTAATGGCTTCCCGTAGCTTTCAGGACAGAGTTCTGACACCTTATTATGGCATAGAAGGGCCTTCTGGAGATAACCTCTACCCATCTCTCTAGCCTTACCCCTCACTGCTCCCACGCAGGAAACCCATCTCAAACTCTACCAAATTAGTAATTCTATTGAATTCTATAGTCCTCTGTTCATGCCACACGTTCCCATGCTTCCCAGTCTTCTGCCCAGCTCTTTTGTTTTCCTGACACACCCCACCCATTGTTTTTCTTCTACTCATCCTTCAAGGCATAGTTCTAATATCTCCTTGTGAAGGCTCCTCTGTACCGTCCATTTGTTTGCCTCCTGCAAAGTCATTTACTCCTTCCCTTGAAAACTCACCCTCAAATCACATTGCATTTATGACTATGAGAGCTCTGAGGAAGGGGACTGAGTCTCATCCATACTCTTCTTGCTTTTTCCTTTCCCCTGACTTGGAAAAGGAGGTTAGCGCCTAATAAGCACTCAGTGTGTGGTTGAGTAGTTGCATTTATTCTCAATGGAAAGATACAGGCAAACTTGTTTGGGGCTATTAATCAGCTCAACTAAACCTTCCAAAGTGACTTCAGTTCAAGTTCTGATTGTCGTTATGAGTTAAGGCTCCTGTGATTTTTAGCCCTATGTAATTTAAGATTTTCCCCAAGATTGTATTCATCCTTCTTCGTATACCTAGGAGGGATCAAGTGGTTTATAAGAGATGGAAACAGACTAAAAGAGCCTATAGTACACTTCTGTCATATTCTTTGGTCTTTAGTTATAGTTAAAACTTTTAACTAGGTAATCGTTCTTCCATCTGGTAATTCAAGTTGTATGGAGGAACAATGAGGTGAAATACCTTCTGTGGGAGGAATCAATAGAAATTTGTTTTTAACTCTCCTTGGCTTGTTTGCTTATGCTATGCCTGCCTACTTATATATTTGTTTCACTAATTAGGTTTTTCCAATTTCCTTTATCATGCCAGGGCTGTATCTTTTCATTTGTTTCTCGCTAGAAAAATAAGTGAATATAATGTCTAGAGGAGCTGAATTTGAATGATTTCTGTTGACTCGAGATGTAACTATAAGTCCTTGCCTTCAAGTGTAGTGTTTAACATTAATAGAACCCATGAAGCAAATTGAAGGTTGTATGTAGGAAGTCCAATGGAATTTTACCACCGTCACTTCAGTATATTAACTGTGGTTATGTGGGACCCTGTATTTTTCTTAATGCAGTTTGACAAAACGTGTCATATCCCCAAATATGAGACACTTAACTTGCTTATTTCACTTAAATGCTTATATAGTCTGAGTATGGTCCTCTAATAGCAAGCATACTATAAATGTGACTGCTGTTGTACTTTAAAGATAGTCCTTTAAACATCTTTTTGTTGAAGAGTGTCTAATTTTATTATATAAAAATGAAATTAAATCTCACATATTAGGTTATATAGCTAACTCAGTTATTCACATTCTAGAAAAGAACGGTGGCTTTCTCTTGCTCTGTTAATTGCCAAAGACGTTCTTAATTTAGAATGCTTTTCTTCCTGTGGATTAATTTCTCCTTTGTATATATGCACAAGAAGCTTCTCCTGTTAAATCCTCAGTGGTCTCTGGTGAGTACAGGTGCTCCTTCAGCTTCTAACAACTCACGGTCTGTCTTGATTGAATGCCTCATAAGCTAATATTTTTGGAATGATTCGCTCATAGCTGGGAAATGGACTGTTGACATTACGGAAGGGAGATTATTGGATAGCCATTGTTATTGAACAACGCTTTGAAAGTCAAGGACGGCTCGCCAGTACTGGGTATTAAGAATACTGGTTAGAAAATGAATTTAGATAAGGGCTCAGCAGCAGATCAAGCATTGTACGCGAAATTTTTGTTTTTAATCCAAAAAAGATAAAAATAAGAGTGCGAAATTAGAAAGTTGAGTCCTTTTTCCATTGTGTTATCGTATATTCAAACTTGAGTGATAGATTTGAGAGAGAACCTATCACTTAACACTTGAAGTAACTGAGACCCAGAGGGGTGCAGTGACTTGCCTAAGATCATACAGCTAGTTAGTACCAGAACAAGAACTATCCTGCTCTCTTCCAGACCTGTATACTTTTTACTGTACTATGCGGATTTTCTCTGCTTGTTTTTCAACCGCCAACATTGTAACAATAGTAGAACCATTTGAATGAGATGAAAAGTCACTTCCTTTTAAAAATCACTGATATTTTTCCATCCTACTTGGTGTACCCCATCTGTAACAGCTGAGGGGATTAGCTGGTAACATGCTTGGTTCTTAAGATAGTCTTGCTACTTTTCAAAAGGAATAATTTAAGAAATGCTTTTTACATGTTTAGTTGAGTGTGCAACCCTGGTTGGTGAGAGAAACCTCTTTTGTACTGTATGAGAGTTCTTTTGTTGCTTTACACTGTAGACCTCCTTAATGGAAGGAAGGGGGGAAGGAGGCTATTATGCTGTTTTGCATTTACAATTCAGAATTATGTCCTTGGTGGTGCTGAAAGAAATTTCATGATGGGATATTAGGGAGTGTTGGGCCTATTTGGGCAATTATCTATCAGTCTACTTCAAGCCTTTCCATGTTACAAAAAAAAAAAAAAGTGATCGAATAAAAACCAAAATAGTGTACCATGAGTTTGATGAAATCTTTTAAGTACCTTTGGTTGCTAGGGCAACGCCTCCTTTTGTCTCTGTTTAATGTGACTTCCCTCTCTGCAGCTTGACTTCTTGCAAGCAGATATTTATTTTTAAAAAAGAACAAAATTCCAGGCTTAAGGCAAAAGAATAAGCCCCCCTCTCTCCAACTTACTTTATTTGAATAAAACTGAGATGAAGAAGAGCCATTGTGTTCACTTTGCATGGATAGCCTGAGGCAAAATGGTTAAGTGGTCCGAACTTTGGCTTTTTTTTACACTGTAAATATATACAAATTTTAATTGTCAATTATACCTCAGTAAAGCTGGGGGGAATAAAAAGAAGGCAGCTTGAGGTAGACAGAAGGACATAAGCCACAAGCCTTTGTCCTTCTTGGTATCTCAGCCCCACCTCTCGGTGCCCTTGAGCTGCCTTCTGGGCGCTCTTTATGATATCCACCCCCACCCCAAGCTCCAGGGTAAGGATGCACTTCAATACGACCCATACTCCCCACCCCAATCATAATTTAGTCACCCTGTGCCTATCCTTTCAGATACTGCTCACTGTTTTCCAAAGGGAGAGCTAGCTGAAATGGTTGGTTTTAACAGATGTTGATTTGTACACTTACTTTGCTCCTTAGTTTCATCATTAGATATAAATTTCTTTTGCTGTAGCAATACTTCATCCCTGAGTTTTTCAACCTCAGAACCATTGACAGTTTAGGCCAGCCAATTAATTCTTTGTCCTGTGCACTGTAGGATACGTAGAAGCATCTCTGCCTCTACCCACTAGATGCTAGCATCAACCCCCCAGTTGTGATACTGGAAAATGTCTCCACAAATTGCTAAAGGTCCCCTGAGGATCCAAATAGCCCTCAGTTAAGAACCACTGCTTTATCCTAGGGAAACCACCCTCTTCTCGTGATTTCAGTGGCTGTAGACTGGGCAGCGAGAAGATAGATATGTGGAGACGTGAGAATACATATATTTTAAAGATCTGTATTTTGAACCTGTTAGTTGTTAGTGTTCAACATAGTTGGCTCCCTGCTCTTATGTGCATAGGGTCAGGGTGTTTATACTCCTGTTGCTCAGTGGATTTTGTTCAACATTTTTTTGAGGTATAATTTTAAGTTTATAGCTAAGTGAATTTTATTGAATGTATACTCTCCATCCAGATCAAGATAGCTAACACTGTTATTATCACATAAAGTCCCCTTTCCAGGCAATTCCCCTTGACCCAAGAGACAACCACATATCTGCTTTGTGTTACGGTTGATCAGTTTTGTCTTTTCCAGAATTTCCTATAAATAGAATCATAAAGTATGTAGCTGTTTGTGTCTGGCTTCTTTGACTCACCATAATATATAGATAGATAGATAGATAGATAGATAGATAGATAGATAGATAGATAGATATTTATCTATAGATAGATAGATAGATATATTTTTAAGTTTTATTTATTTATTTTTGGCTGCGTTGGGTCTTCGTTGCTGCGCACGGGCTTTCTCTAGTTGCAGCCAGCAGGGGCTACTCTTCATTGTGGTGCACGGGCTTCTCACTGCATCTCACTGTCGTGGCCTCTCCCGCTGCGGAGCACAGGCTCCGGACGCGCAGGCTCAGCGGCCATGGCTCACGGGCCCAGCCGCTCCGCGGCACGCGGGATCCTCCCGGACCGGGGCACGAACCCGTATGCCCTGTATCGGCAGGCGGACTCTCAACCACTGCGCCACCAGGGAAGCCCCAGTTCTCTGCTTTTAAAGGACGCATATGATTAGATTTCTCACACCCAGATAACTCCCCCAACCCCGCTTTTGCCATGTAAGGCCACGGGAGTAACACATAATCATGGGAATGGCACCAGGGGGTGGAGATCATGGGGACCAAAATCCTGCCTACTACATCCTTCGTCCCCCATCCCTCATGTTGCTTAACTTATTTCGTAACCGGTCTGGACCTCATTGTTCATCACTTCAACCACATTCTGCTATCATTCTTTATTGTTTCACCCCATTGTTCACCTGACCCATCGTGGTAACTTAACCCTGGGTCAGTACAACCACCCTTCTCATTCCTACCCCGAGGCTGCTGAGAAAGGTGGGAATTCGTGATAATCTGTAGTTACAGCTTGTAGTGCTGTCACTTTCTGTGTGGATTATTGGAGTAGTTCTTCGACTCCAAACTTAATGCCCTCCAGCCCATCTCTCCCATGGCCGCTAGCGCTATTTTTCTCAAATGCAATTCTGATCATGTCAGTCTGTGTTTAAAATCATGTAATGGCTTCCCGTAGCTTTCAGGACAGAGTTCTGACACCTTATTATGGCATAGAAGGGCCTTCTGGAGATAACCTCTACCCATCTCTCTAGCCTTACCCCTCACTGCTCCCACGCAGGAAACCCATCTCAAACTCTACCAAATTAGTAATTCTATTGAATTCTATAGTCCTCTGTTCATGCCACACGTTCCCATGCTTCCCAGTCTTCTGCCCAGCTCTTTTGTTTTCCTGACACACCCCACCCATTGTTTTTCTTCTACTCATCCTTCAAGGCATAGTTCTAATATCTCCTTGTGAAGGCTCCTCTGTACCGTCCATTTGTTTGCCTCCTGCAAAGTCATTTACTCCTTCCCTTGAAAACTCACCCTCAAATCACATTGCATTTATGACTATGAGAGCTCTGAGGAAGGGGACTGAGTCTCATCCATACTCTTCTTGCTTTTTCCTTTCCCCTGACTTGGAAAAGGAGGTTAGCGCCTAATAAGCACTCAGTGTGTGGTTGAGTAGTTGCATTTATTCTCAATGGAAAGATACAGGCAAACTTGTTTGGGGCTATTAATCAGGCTCAACTAAACCTTCCAAAGTGACTTCAGTTCAAGTTCTGATTGTCGTTATGAGTTAAGGCTCCTGTGATTTTTAGCCCTATGTAATTTAAGATTCTCCCCAAGATTGTATTCATCCTTCTTCGTATACCTAGGAGGGATCAAGTGGTTTATAAGAGATGGAAACAGACTAAAAGAGCCTATAGTACACTTCTGTCATATTCTTTGGTCTTTAGTTATAGTTAAAACTTTTAACTAGGTAATCGTTCTTCCATCTGGTAATTCAAGTTGTATGGAGGAACAATGAGGTGAAATACCTTCTGTGGGAGGAATCAATAGAAATTTGTTTTTAACTCTCCTTGGCTTGTTTGCTTATGCTATGCCTGCCTACTTATATATTTGTTTCACTAATTAGGTTTTTCCAATTTCCTTTATCATGCCAGGGCTGTATCTTTTCATTTGTTTCTCGCTAGAAAAATAAGTGAATATAATGTCTAGAGGAGCTGAATTTGAATGATTTCTGTTGACTCGAGATGTAACTATAAGTCCTTGCCTTCAAGTGTAGTGTTTAACATTAATAGAACCCATGAAGCAAATTGAAGGTTGTATGTAGGAAGTCCAATGGAATTTTACCACCGTCACTTCAGTATATTAACTGTGGTTATGTGGGACCCTGTATTTTTCTTAATGCAGTTTGACAAAACGTGTCATATCCCCAAATATGAGACACTTAACTTGCTTATTTCACTTAAATGCTTATATAGTCTGAGTATGGTCCTCTAATAGCAAGCATACTATAAATGTGACTGCTGTTGTACTTTAAAGATAGTCCTTTAAACATCTTTTTGTTGAAGAGTGTCTAATTTTATTATATAAAAATGAAATTAAATCTCACATATTAGGTTATATAGCTAACTCAGTTATTCACATTCTAGAAAAGAACGGTGGCTTTCTCTTGCTCTGTTAATTGCCAAAGACGTTCTTAATTTAGAATGCTTTTCTTCCTGTGGATTAATTTCTCCTTTGTATATATGCACAAGAAGCTTCTCCTGTTAAATCCTCAGTGGTCTCTGGTGAGTACAGGTGCTCCTTCAGCTTCTAACAACTCACGGTCTGTCTTGATTGAATGCCTCATAAGCTAATATTTTTGGAATGATTCGCTCATAGCTGGGAAATGGACTGTTGACATTACGGAAGGGAGATTATTGGATAGCCATTGTTATTGAACAACGCTTTGAAAGTCAAGGACGGCTCACCAGTACTGGGTATTAAGAATACTGGTTAGAAAATGAATTTAGATAAGGGCTCAGCAGCAGATCAAGCATTGTACGCGAAATTTTTGTTTTTAATCCAAAAAAAGATAAAAATAAGAGTGCGAAATTAGAAAGTTGAGTCCTTTTTCCATTGTGTTATCTTATATTCAAACTTGAGTGATAGATTTGAGAGAGAACCTATCACTTAACACTTGAAGTAACTGAGACCCAGAGGGGTGCAGTGACTTGCCTAAGATCATACAGCTAGTTAGTACCAGAACAAGAACTATCCTGCTCTCTTCCAGACCTGTATACTTTTTACTGTACTATGCGGATTTTCTCTGCTTGTTTTTCAACCGCCAACATTGTAACAATAGTAGAACCATTTGAATGAGATGAAAAGTCACTTCCTTTTAAAAATCACTGATATTTTTCCATCCTACTTGGTGTACCCCATCTGTAACAGCTGAGGGGATTAGCTGGTAACATGCTTGGTTCTTAAGATAGTCTTGCTACTTTTCAAAAGGAATAATTTAAGAAATGCTTTTTACATGTTTAGTTGAGTGTGCAACCCTGGTTGGTGAGAGAAACCTCTTTTGTACTGTATGAGAGTTCTTTTGTTGCTTTACACTGTAGACCTCCTTAATGGAAGGAAGGGGGGAAGGAGGCTATTATGCTGTTTTGCATTTACAATTCAGAATTATGTCCTTGGTGGTGCTGAAAGAAATTTCATGATGGGATATTAGGGAGTGTTGGGCCTATTTGGGCAATTATCTATCAGTCTACTTCAAGCCTTTCCATGTTACAAAAAAAAAAAAAAGTGATCGAATAAAAACCAAAATAGTGTACCATGAGTTTGATGAAATCTTTTAAGTACCTTTGGTTGCTAGGGCAACGCCTCCTTTTGTCTCTGTTTAATGTGACTTCCCTCTCTGCAGCTTGACTTCTTGCAAGCAGATATTTATTTTTAAAAAAGAACAAAATTCCAGGCTTAAGGCAAAAGAATAAGCCCCCCTCTCTCCAACTTACTTTATTTGAATAAAACTGAGATGAAGAAGAGCCATTGTGTTCACTTTGCATGGATAGCCTGAGGCAAAATGGTTAAGTGGTCCGAACTTTGGCTTTTTTTTACACTGTAAATATATACAAATTTTAATTGTCAATTATACCTCAGTAAAGCTGGGGGGAATAAAAAGAAGGCAGCTTGAGGTAGACAGAAGGACATAAGCCACAAGCCTTTGTCCTTCTTGGTATCTCAGCCCCACCTCTCGGTGCCCTTGAGCTGCCTTCTGGGCGCTCTTTATGATATCCACCCCCACCCCAAGCTCCAGGGTAAGGATGCACTTCAATACGACCCATACTCCCCACCCCAATCATAATTTAGTCACCCTGTGCCTATCCTTTCAGATACTGCTCACTGTTTTCCAAAGGGAGAGCTAGCTGAAATGGTTGGTTTTAACAGATGTTGATTTGTACACTTACTTTGCTCCTTAGTTTCATCATTAGATATAAATTTCTTTTGCTGTAGCAATACTTCATCCCTGAGTTTTTCAACCTCAGAACCATTGACAGTTTAGGCCAGCCAATTAATTCTTTGTCCTGTGCACTGTAGGATACGTAGAAGCATCTCTGCCTCTACCCACTAGATGCTAGCATCAACCCCCCAGTTGTGATACTGGAAAATGTCTCCACAAATTGCTAAAGGTCCCCTGAGGATCCAAATAGCCCTCAGTTAAGAACCACTGCTTTATCCTAGGGAAACCACCCTCTTCTCGTGATTTCAGTGGCTGTAGACTGGGCAGCGAGAAGATAGATATGTGGAGACGTGAGAATACATATATTTTAAAGATCTGTATTTTGAACCTGTTAGTTGTTAGTGTTCAACATAGTTGGCTCCCTGCTCTTATGTGCATAGGGTCAGGGTGTTTATACTCCTGTTGCTCAGTGGATTTTGTTCAACATTTTTTTGAGGTATAATTTTAAGTTTATAGCTAAGTGAATTTTATTGAATGTATACTCTCCATCCAGATCAAGATAGCTAACACTGTTATTATCACATAAAGTCCCCTTTCCAGGCAATTCCCCTTGACCCAAGAGACAACCACATATCTGCTTTGTGTTACGGTTGATCAGTTTTGTCTTTTCCAGAATTTCCTATAAATAGAATCATAAAGTATGTAGCTGTTTGTGTCTGGCTTCTTTGACTCACCATAATATATAGATAGATAGATAGATAGATAGATAGATAGATAGATAGATAGATAGATATTTATCTATAGATAGATAGATAGATAGATATTTATCTATAGATAGATAGATAGATACATTTTTAAGTTTTATTTATTTATTTTTGGCTGCGTTGGGTCTTCGTTGCTGCGCACGGGCTTTCTCTAGTTGCAGCCAGCAGGGGCTACTCTTCATTGTGGTGCACGGGCTTCTCACTGCAGTGGCTTCTCTTGTGGAGGAGCACGGGCTCTAGGTTTGCGGGCTTCAGTATGTGGCATGCAGGCTCAGTAGTTGTGGCTCACGGGCTCTAGAGCGCAGGCTCAGTAGTTGTGGCACACGGGCTTAGCTGCTCCGCGGCATGTGGGATCTTCCCGGACCAGGGCTCAAACCCGTGTCCCCTGCATTGGCAGGTGGATTCTTAACCACCGCACCACCAGGGAAGCCCCACCATAATATTTTTGAGATTCATCCATGTTGCTGCATGTATAGGTAGTTTATTATTTTTTTATTGCTGAGTAGCATTTCATTGTATAATACATTTGTTTATCCACTCGTGTTGATGATGGACGTTTGAGTTACCTATCGTTTTTCACTACTGTGAATATATCTGCTATGAGCATTCATGTAAAAGTCTTTTTGTGGACATATAAACACATTTTTTTTTTTTGCATATATACCTAGGAGTAGAATTCTAGTGTCATACTATGTCTTAAAAATATTTTAAGTGATTAAAAAATTATATTCTAGTCCACAGAGAAAGTCAGTCTATGAAATTTCAGCCATGAAATCTACCTGTACGATATCTAAAATGAGGATGTGAGAAATTAACTCGAAAAAAGAGAGAAATAATAGTGTTCAAGAACATGGGTTTTGAGGTCAACAGACTTGGATACAAGTCTTGGCTCTGCCACTTAACAGCTCTGTGGCCTTGGGCAAGTGACTTAATGTCTCTGTGTCTCAATTTCGTCAGCTATAAAATAGAAATGAAAACAGTAATTAGGTGATAGAATTGCTGTGAGAAGTAAATGTGACAATGCAGGTAGAACACCTCGCAGAGAACTTGGCATGTATTACTATTGTTGCTATTATTATTGAACTGTAAATGTTACAAATGCTATTGTTGTATGGGAAGTTCATCCAATTAGAGATTGTGGTTCAGAAATTCGGAAGACTAAATGAAATAATGGGAAGGGGGTAGTGTAAGGAACACGGCTGTAAAATGTCCTGGGTCAGTGGAAACGAGAAAAGGATAATTTAAGAAGAACTCAGGATGTACTGATTCAGATGATTTAGCTCAGGGTAATTAGTCTACTGGCAAAAGTAAAAGCAAGAAATGTTGAGGATGATTGGAGGGATTCATACAATGACTGAACTATGTGCTTATAACAAATGAGGGGACAGGGAACCTTGCAGGGTAGAGTTAAGTTAGGGCTTGGAATTCTCAGTCACTGTTGGGTCCCAAACCCCTATATGAATCTCTCCATAAGAGAGGGAAGAGGATGATACAGGGCAAACTGGTGCCCCCAAGATTGGAGAGCATTGCAGCTGATCGGAGCAGGGACTGCCATGAGAACCAGTGGCAAGGTAGGAAAACCTGAACTGTAATTGATGAATTTCTGGAAGCTCAGTGCAGACAACTCTGAGAGTTAAAACCTCCAGGGGGATCCAGTCATAGAGTGGTCCCTACAGTATTGAGCGATTTACCTCCGGGAACTCGACCGATTCCCATAGTAAATCCTGGAGACAAATTCCCTCTTGCTTCTGGCGGAGGGAGGAGAAAGGGAGCCATTTAAAAATGCACCAGAGCACTCTGTTCTCTTTAACAAGGCCTATTCTCAGGAGAAACTAGTTAACCAGACCCTAACTTGCTGGGATATTATCAGAACCTAACTGACCCAGGGAACAGAAATACCCAGCTCCAGCCCATTCTAGCCATTTTGGCCCACCTCAGGGGGAAGAATAAAAACCTGAGCAACACTTGTCAAGTTCACAGTCCAGAGGCATAGACTGACTAGAAGACTGAGACCTGATCATGGAATTATAGAAGACTTCCCTTCCCCCACACCTCACCACCATGTTACTGAAGGCCTATTTACAGCAATTCCTTTATCATGTCTAGCTATCAAGAAAAAATTATAGGCATACCAAAAGACAATACAAGGTGAAGAGATAGAGCAAGCATCAGAACCAGACATGGTGGGGATGTTGGAATTATAACTATAAGTCTAGGAATTTAAAAGAACGACTGATATTCTAAGGGTGTTAATGTACAAAGTAGACAGTATGCAAGAACAGTTGGGCAATGTAATCAGAGAAACGGGAATTCTAAGAAAGAATGAAAAAGAAATCCTAGAGATCAAAAACACTAACACAAATGAAGAATGCCTTTGATGGGCTTATTAGCAGACTGGACACAGCTGAGGCAAGAATCTCTGAGCTTGAGGATATATCGACAGAATCCTCAAAAACTGAGAAGCAAAGGGAGAAAAGGCTGATTTAAAAAAAAAAAAAAATCAGAACAAAATATCCAAGGACTGTGAGACAACTATAAAACCTGTAACATGTGTAATGGGAATACCAGAAGGACAAGAGAGCAAGAAATAGAAAAAGAAATATTTGAAACAATAATGAATGAGAATATCACCAAATTAATATCAGATGCCAAACCCTGTACAGGTCCAGGAAGCTCAGAGAACCCCAAGCAGGATACATACCAAAAAATTACACTATCATTTTCAAATTACAATCAAACGTAAAGAAAAAATACTGAAAGAAGCCAGAGGAAAGCATATCTTACCTATAAAGGAACAAAGATAAGAATTATATCCAACTTTTCTTCAGAAAGCGTGTAAGCAAGAAAAGAATGGAGTCAAATATTTAAAGTGTTGAGAGGAAAAAACCCACCAACCTAGCCTGCTGTACCCTGGGAAATCACCCTTCAAAAATGAAGTGGCAATAAAGACTTTGTCAGACAAACAAAAATTGAGGGAATTGGTTGCTAGTACATCTGCCTTGCAAGAAATGTTAAAAGAAGTTCATTAGAGGGAAGGAAAATAATACAGGTCAGAAACTCAGATCTACATGAAGAAAGGAAGAATATCAAAGAAGGAATGAGTGAAGGTAAAAGAAAAACTTTCATTTTTCTTACATTCATTTCATTTTTGATATTTATTTCTAATATTACAAGCAATACATACTCATTGCAAACAACTAGAAATACATAAAAGCATAAAGTAAAAATTAACAATCACCCATAAGCCCTACCTCCCAGAGATAATGATCATTAGCATTTTGATGCATTGCCTTCAAGTGTCTACATTTTTTTTGTTTGTTTGTTTGTTTTTGTGATACGCGGGCGTCTCACTGTTGTGGATCTTCCCGGACCAGGGCACGAACCCATGTCCCCTGCATCAGCAGGCGGGACTCTCAACCACTGCGCCACCAGGGAAGCCCATACTTTTTTTTTTTTTAAATTGAGGTATAATTGACCTACATCACCATGTTAGTTCCAAGTGCACAACACAGTGTTTCAATATTTCTATACATTACAAAATGGTCACCATGTGTCTAGTTACCATTTGTCACCAAAGTTATATTTCTTATTTTTAAAATGATCTAACAGATAAGTTCAAAACAGTAGCAACAATGTAGTCAATTATGTGTGTTTGATGTGTGTATATATATGCTTACATATGCTTATATGCAAGTGAAATTAATGACAGCAATGATACAAGGGGTGGAAGAAAGGAATTAGGATCATTTTGTTATTAAAAGGTACTCATACTACCCATGAAGTGGTATAGTGTTATTTGAACATGGACTTGGATTAGTTGTAAATGTATGTAGTGAACTCTAGGGCAACCACTAAAAAAAAGTATAACTAATGTGCTAAGAAAAGGGAGAAAATGGAATCATATAAAAAGTCTAATTAAAACCAGAAAAGGCAGAAAAAGGGTGGAAGACAAAAATAGGAACAAAGAAAAAGGGCAACAAATAGAAAATAGTAATGACTATGGTAGATATTAATCCAACTCTATCAGTAATCACTTTGAATGTCAGTGGTCCAAGTGTACCAATTAAAAGATAGATTTTTAGAGTGAATCAAAAAACATGACTCACTGTCTGTTGTCTACAAGAAAGGCACTTTAAGTATAAAGCGACATATAGATTAAAAGTAAATGGATGGAGAAAAATATACCCTGCTAACACTAATAAGAGAAAGCAGGAGTAGCTATATTAATTTCAGAGAAAGCAGACTTCAAAATAAGGAAAGTTATCTGGCAGGGCTTTAAATAATGATAAAGGAGTCAGTTCTCCAAGAAGATATAATAATTCTTAATGTGTATGCACCTAATAACAGAGTGTCAAACTATATGAGGCCAAAACTGATAGAACTGCAAGAAGAAAGAGATGAGTTTACTATCATATTGGAGACTTCAATACACCTTTCTCAGAAATGGACAGATCTAGCAGGCAGAAAATCAGTAAGGACATAGTTGAACTCAGTAACACCATTAATCCACTGGATATTATTGGCATCTACAGACTACTTCATTCAACAACAACAGAATACACATTTTTCTCAAGCTCACATAGAAAATTCACCAAGATATACCACATTCTGGGCCATAAAACACACCTTAACAAACTTAAAAGAATATGAATCACATAGTGTCTACTCTGAGGCCCCAGAGGAATTGAAATAGAAATCAATTGAAATAGAAATCAACAGAAAGCTAACTGGAAAAATCCCAAAATACGTGGAGGTTGAAGAGCACACTTCTTAATACCACGTGGATCAAAGAAGAAATCTCAAGAGAAATTTAAAAATCTTTTGAACTAACTAAAAATTAAAATACAACTTACAGGTAAAATTCGTTGGATGCAGTGAAAGCAGTGCTTAGAGGAAAATTTATGTCATTGAATGTATATATTAGAAAAGATCTATATTACTCAGCCATAAAAAAAAATCTTGCCATTTGTGACAACGTAGATGAATCTAGAGTGTATCATGCTAATGAAATAAAGTCAGAAAAAGACAAATATTGTATGATCTCACTTATATATGGAATCTAATAAACAGAACAAAATGAAAACAGACTCATAGATACAGAGGACAAATAGGTGGTTGCCAGAGGGGTGGTGGTGGGAGGGGTGAAATAGGTGAAGGGGATTAAGGGGTACAAACCTCCAGTTATAAGCCTTGGGAATGTAATATTCAGTATAAGGAATATGGTCAATAATATTGTAATAACTCTGTATGGGAACAGATGGTTACTAGACTTAGTGGTCATTATTTCACAATGTATGCAAATATCAAATCACTATGTAATACACCTGAAACTAACATAATATTATATGTCAATTACATTTCAATAAAAAAAGAAAGACCAAAAATCAGTAATATAAGTTTCCACCTTAGGAAACTAGAAAAGGAGGAGGAAATTAAATCCAAAGTGAGCAGAAGGAAAAAAAAAAATGAGAAGAATTAGAGGAGAAATGAATGAAATTGGAAACAGGAAATCAGTAGAGAAAATCAACAAACCAAAAGCTGGTTCTTTGAAAAGGTCATTAATTGATACGCCGCTACCTGGGCTGACTAAGAAAAAAGACTCAAGTTACTAATATCAGAAATAAGAGGAAACATCACTACAGATTCCATGGGAGTTAAAAAGATAATAAAGGATTACTATGAACAACTATGCACACAAATTTGATAATTAGATGAAATGGATCAATTCCTTGAAAGTCTCAATCTGCTAAAATTCACACAAGAAGAAATAGCTGACATGAATAGACCCATCTCTGTTAAAGAAATTGAGTCAGGAATTAACAACCTTCTGAAACAGAAAGCACCAGACACAGATGGGTTCACTGGTGAATTCTACCAAACATTTAAGGAAGATGTTATGCCAATTCTCTACAGTTTCTTTCATAGGATAGAAGCAAATTGAATCTAAAAATTATAAAAAGAGTTAGACACCATGACCGAGTAGGATTTAGCCCAGGTGTGCAAGGCTGGTTCAACATTTGAAAATCATTTATTGTAATCAACAGACTCCAAAAGGAAAATAACACGAACATATCAATAGATGCAGAGAAAACATTTGACAAAATCCAACATCTATGCATGATAAAAACTGTATAGAGGAAAAATCTCTCAACTTGAGAGAGGCTACTCACCAAAAACTTACAGCTAACATCATACTTGTGAGAAACTAGAAGCTTTCCCCCTAAGATCAGGTACAAGACAAGGATGTCCCCTCTTACCACTCCTTCTCATCATCATACTGGAAGTCCTTGCTAATGCAACAAGGCAAGAAAAGGAAATAAAATATACAAAGTGGGAAGGAAGACATAAAACTGTCTTCATTCACAGATGACATAGTTGTCTATGTATGAAGTCCAGAAGAATTAACCAAAAAATTCCAGGAATAAACAATTATAACAGGATTTCAGGTTAAAAGGTTAATATGGAAAAGTGAGTTGCTTTCCTATACACCAACAATGAACAAGTGGAACTTGAAATTAAAAACACAATACTATTTACATTAGCACCCTAAAAATGAAATACTTAGGTATAAATCTAATAAAATATATACAGGTTCTATATGAGCAAAACTACAAAACTTTAAGCACAATTAAAGATGTAAATAAATGGAGATATATTCCATTTTCATGGATAAGAAGACTCAATATTGTCAAGATGTCAGTTCTTCCCAATTTGATTTATAGATTCAATGCAATCCTGATCAAAATCCAGTGAGTTGTTTTGTGGATATTGACAAACTGATTCTAAAGATTATATGGAGAGGCAAAAGACCCGGAATAGCCAACACAATACAGAAAGAACAGAAAAATCTTGGAGGACTGACACTGTTTGACTTCAAGATTGTACTGTAAAATTACAGTAATCAATACTGTGTGGGATTGGCAAAGGTAGACAAATAGATCAATGGAACAGAATAGAGAGCTCAGAAATAGACCTGAACAAATATAGTCAACTGATATTTGACAAAGGAGCAAAGGCAATAAATAAAAATAGATCAAAGATAGTCTCTTCAACAAATGATGCTGAAACAACTGGACATCCACATGCAAATAAAAAAATGAATCTAGACATGAACCTTACCCCCTTCACAAAAAAATAACTCAAAATGGATCATAGACCTAAATGTAAAATGCAAATCTCTGAAACGCCTAGGAGGTAACATAGGAGAAAACCTATATGGCCCCCAATAAGGGGCTATCTTTTTAGATACACCAACAAAGACATGATCCATGAATGAAATAATTGAAAAGCTGGGCTTGACTAAAATTAAAAATTTCTGCCCTGTGAAAGAGAATTAAGAGGACAAGCTACAGAGTGGGAGAAAATATTTGCAAAAGACCCATTTGATAAAGGACTGTTATCCAAAATATACGAAGAATTCCTTAAAGAAAAAATATATAAAGATTCCTTAAAACTCAACAGTAAGAAAGCAACCCGATTTAAAAATGGGCCACAGACCTTAACAGACATCTTACCAAAGAAGACATACACATGGCGAATGAGCATATGAAAAGATGCTCCACATCATATATCATCAGGGAAATGCAAATTAAAACAATAATGACGGACGTACCACTATATACCTATCAGTACAGCCAAAATCCAAAACACTGATAACATGAAATGCTGGCGATAATGTGGAGCAAGAGGAACTCTCATTCATTGCTGGTGGGTATACAGAATGGTACGGTCACTTTAGAAGACAGTTTGGTGTTTTCTGAGAAAACTACAATACTCTTACCATAGGATCTAGTAATCACACTCCTTGGTATTTACCCAAAGATGTTGAAAAGTTATGTCCATACAAAAACCTGCCCATAGAGGTTCATAGCAGCTTTATTCATATTTACCCAAACTTGGAAGCAAGCAAGATGTCCTTCAGTGGGTGAATGAATAAAGTGTGATACAGACAGTGGGATATTATTTAGTGCAAAAAAGAAATGAGCTATCAAGTCATGAAAAGACATGAAGGAACTTTAAATACATATTAGTAAGTGAAAGAAGTCAATATGAGACGTCGACCTATTTTATGATTTCAACTGCATGACATTTTGGTTAAGGCAAAATTATGAGACAATGAAAAGATCAGTAGTTGCCAGGGATTAGGGTAGGGGAGACATGAGTAGGTGGAGTCCAGAGGATTTTTAGGGCTGTGAAAATAGTCTGTATGATACTATACTGATGCATACATGTCATTAGACATTTGTCTAAATCCACTGAATATATAACACCAAGAGTGAACCCTTAGGTAAACTATGGACTTTGGGTGATTATGATGTGTCAATGTAGGTTCATCCTTGGTAAAAATGTACATAGTGGTGAGTGATGTTGACAATTGGGGAGGCTAGTCATGCATGTGGGTAGAAGATATATGTTGGAAATCTCTGTCCTTGCCTCTCGATTCTACTGTAACCTTAAAATTGCTCTAAAATTTGTCTTTAAAAAACCCTCTACGCTCAGTAAATGTTTGTTGGTTTGAACTTAAAAAAAAAATCTAGGTGGTGTTTTATCAGGATTCTATTCTTTTGTTCATCCACCAAATCTCTTGAGCCTGTTTTCTATATAAGGCATTATCCTAGATGCTCAAGGACTTATTAAAAAAGGCCTAGGGCTTCCCTGGTGGCGCAGTGGTTGATAGTCCGCCTGCTGATGCAGGGGACACGGGTTCGTGCCCCGGTGCGGGAAGATCCCACATGCTACGGAAAGGCTAGGCCTGTGAGCCATGGCCGCTGAGCCTGCGTATCCGGAGCCTGTGCTCCGCAACGGGAGAGGCCACAACAGTGAGAGGCCCGCCGTACCGCGCAAAAAAAAAAAAAAAAAAAAAAAAAAGGCCTGACACATGGCTTCAGGCCTTCAAGCTTACAATCTAGTGGAAGAGCTCAGATATGTGCATAAAGCTAACACATTAGACAATGTTTTAAATGTTAAGTGAGTGATGTAGATATATGTGCTCTAAGAATTCAGGGGAAGAGGAGATCACTTGCAGTTGGGGTGATCAGGAGAGCATTGTAAATGGGTTAGCTTTTGAAAAGCTGGACCTTGAAAAATGACCTGGGTTAACTTTCTTAGTTATAAAATAATGAATCGTGTTAAAAATGAATAGCACAGCCCCGTATCCTTACATACTTATTATATATGCCATATATATATATATATATATATACAGAGGTTTTACAGATTTACTATACATAATATTTTGTGACTTTATTTTTAAAAATTTGGATATATTCTCATGTAAATAAATGAATAAATAAAATCGTTTTAACAGCTCTGTAGAATTACACTGTGTGGCTGTATGATAATTTATTGAACTATTCCTTCATTGGTGTCGATGGATATTTAGATTTGGGGGGAGTTTATTACTATTACAAACAGTGCTGCTAAAACATGCTTGTACATTTAATTTTGTACATTTATGTGGGGTTTTATGTAGAAAAGAATCCTTCGAAGTGGAATTTCCAAGTCCAAAAGTATGTGTGATTTTAATTTTGGTAGTGTCACATTTACCTGCAAATAGATTATAACCATTTATTTTCCCACCAACAGTTTATGCAAGTTACTTTTTATCCACGTCCTTCCCAACACATGGTATTCTAAGTTTTACTTTTTGCCAGTCTGATATATGAAATATAGTATCTTATTGTTTTAATTTGTTTATTTAGGAGTGAGGTAGCATCTTTTAGGTTTATGGGCCATTTTTCTTTTTCAGTAAACTTTGCCTTCTGGCCATTTTTCTCTCGAGTTGTTGGTTTTTATGAGCTCTTTGTGTCTTAGGGAAGTTCTCCTATTTTCTGTTATATGTGTTAATATGCATTTTCCAGTTTGTTTTTTTTAATCTGACTCTGATACTTTTTCACCATATAGATGTCCTTAAGTTATATATAGTCAATCCTTGAACTGTCTACTCTATTAACTCTTCCTCCTTTTTGGGCAGGGCTTTGAATGCAGGGCTCCTATCCAGGAGATACGAATTAGGAACTGTAGACTGGAGCTTTAATACCTGGCTAAGAAGTTTGACTTTATCATGTAGACAATGAGGAACCACTGCAGGGACAGGGGAACTGTAGGGTTTCAAGAAGTTGGTAATTTAAAAATTTAATTTAATTTATTTATGTTTTATATAGCAGGTTCTTATTAGTTATCTGTTTTATACATATTAGTGTATACATGTCAATCCCAATCTCCCAGTTCATCCCACCCCACTGCCCACTTTCCCCCACTTCGTGTCCATACGTTTGTTCTCTACATCTGTGTGTCTATTTCGGCCTTGCAATTTGACAGTGTGGAAGGGTAGCTGATAGAAGGGAAGAAATGACAAAGTCGGGAAGATCGGATAGGAGGCTGCTGCATTATTAGTCAAGTGTACTGGGACAGAAGTCACTTAGGGGAGTTTTGGCGGGCTTGGAAATGTTTTAAGAGCTAGTCCAAAGGAAGCACTTGAAAGAATGTGGTGACTTGTCTAGGTGATAGTAGTTACTGATTATTCTGAACTTTTGAAGGTCTATGATTCCATTAAATTAAATGGGTGCTGTCACTCGAGTTGAAATATAAGTGCATTTTCTTTCCTGCTTAGTCCAGTTCACCCAGCATTTACTGTGAGCTGCTGTATGCCTGCCCTTGTGCTTGGAGCTGGAGACAGAAAGATACACGTGGACTCTGGAATTCACAGTGTGGTAGGGAAAACAGAAAGATGTGTAAGCCAGATATTATATTACAGTGTGGACATGCAGCAATAGAAATACGCACAAGATATGGAAGTAATACAGAGGAGGGAGGGGAAACTTTGCCTGGGGAGGTCAGGTAGAGTATCACAGAGGATGGTATACATAGGAGCAAGATTTGAAAGGATGAACAGGAGTTTGCCAAGTGAAAAAGGGGGAAAGAATATTTCAAGAGGTCTGGATTACAGTGGTGCCTTTAAAGAGACTTGTGAATATTAATAGCTGAGTATCACAACTTTAAGGAGGAATAATGGGAGATGTGGTTGAAGTGGCAAAGAAAGGCTCAGTTATGGAGGGCTTTGTATGCCCTACCAGGGATCTTGGAGCTTGAAACCCTGGAAAGGTTTTAAAGAGGAAGCAACTGACTAGGCTTAGAGTTCAGCATCCTCCTTGGAGGGGATGAGACTAAAGTCACTGAGACCAGTTAGGAGGCTACTGCAAGAAGTAATGAGGGCTTGACTTTGGGGCAGGAGAAGAGAGTGGAGTCAATTTGGGAAAGCCGAAAATTTAAACTATAGATAGTTTATAGAAGCTGTGAATTTCAACTAATTGTTTTTTCCTGGGGCAGTTTTTAATAGGCTTGATAATGCTCTTTACCCTGGGATTCCTAATGGAAGGGATGTGTAAAACTGGTGGGACAGGAGTGGGAAGCATCTGGTTGTTAATCCTGAGCTTAATTTAGTGGTTCTCAACTTGTTTTCTGCCTCCGTACTGTGAAATTGACATCCATCAGTAACATTACTCATTACCCTGCGGTGATTTGAAACTTGGGGTTGGGGGCTGGGGTGAGGAAAGTTACAGAATCTCCCAGGGAGCATGTATAGTTCGAAAAGGCGCCACTCTTCCTCCAAACACGCACACGTCTGAGAATCCCTGGCATATTTTCAGCATTGGTGGGAGAACACACACACACACACACACACACACACAAACACACAACTGGCAAATGAAATCACATTCACACAGAGTGTGTATATATATGCATTTACTACAACAGCCCCTAGTTAAAGATTAACAGGAAGCAGCATGATTACATTCTAGTTTTCTTCTCTGTGATTTTTAATGCATTTCTGATAAGTATAAATCAACTTATTGAGAGAAAGTTAACCCATGGGGAGAGAGTTAAGGGAAAAAGCATGGAACAAGTCCCCAATCTAGATAGAAGGGAATATAAGATGACTAATTATTTTCATGCAGATGTGATTTTTGAGCTGGCAGCCGTTGTAAAGCTTCCAGAGTGTGGCAAGTAAGATAGCAAGCGCAGTATCTGGTGACAGAGTCGGAAGAGTGCTCTTTTAGGTTATGACCAGGCCATTCATTGAGGGGAGATGCACAGTGAACAACACAGACTGTCAGGGAGGAAGGATTTGAGGCACCTGGAGTAACTTCTGTGCCTGGCCAGAGCTGGCTCAGCAAAATGGTGATTTTCTTTCGGGTCCTTCTCTCTCCCACTCATGGCATCGGCTTCCTGACCCACCTGCCTAGTATCATTAGGTTCCATCTCGCCTCCACCCAACCCCTTTCCATTCTAACTGGCCCTCAGTAGAAATGTGGTCCCACTTCAGTGAGAATAATAGAAGTGTAGGTTGCATCAGCCTTGTCAATGTGTAAAGAGGAAATATTGGAGGGAGTGTTTGATTTTTAACCGTGCCTTAAGCCAATGCAGTTCATAGATAAATATCAGTTGGCATAACAGCCACGATCTCCATCCTCACGGCGTTTAGTCTAGTAGGGGAGATGGACAATGAACACACAATTATAATCATGACTCTTACAGGAGGGGCAGTATGGGCAATGAATCTTGAATTATGGGATATTTAGGTAGGAGCAAATATTGGAGATATTTTGAGTGGAGTTGTTATCGTTTCTTTTCTGATACCCCTTAAAACCCACCCTAAAATTATCAGCGTACTTATGATCAACCTACTTATCAGGCTGAGTCTCTTAGAGGGACGTGGTCTCCATCACACCACAGGGGAGAGCTTTCTGTTCCCTGCTTGGGTTTTCTCATTGAACTCTTTCCTTGGCTAGCAGTTGAGACATCATCAACTTGGGGAAGAAAAACAATATGTATAAAATATGGATCGTATCTGTAATATCAAATTCTATTTTTAATATATAAACTCATCACCGATTCTTTTTAAAGATTATCCATTAAGGGAGAGACTCACATCAAAGACAAGATGCAGACATGGCTCAAACTGACTGCATTTATGCATGAATCTTCTCTACAGTTCCTCTGCAGGGAGTGGTTTCTTCCCCTCTATCCTGTCACTTTTTGTTTTTTTTGAGCCATTTTAATTTACACATGCCATAGAGGCTTTTCACGTGAAGACTCTTCCTGCCTCTTGTGCTGAAGGGTCTATTATACACCTTCATCTTTGCTCATTTAAGTGCTTGGAAAACTCACATTCTCCAGAAACTGATTTGGCAGAAACCTAAGAAGCTCAGGAGGTAATACCCCTGAGATGGGAGGTCATTTTGAGTTCCATTTCCTAGTCATCTCGTGGAAAAATATCAGGTGCAGACTTTCGAAATGTTAATGTTTTCCTCAGGTTGTAAATTCTGGCCTCATTTTCTTCTGAAAAACTGTCACAGGGTCATGATACTTCCTGGTAACCCCATATTTATTTATTAGTCATGATTAACTAACCTGCTTACAGGAACATTGAGTTTCAGTGTGGGCTTACATTTAGTGTTGGTTTCCACATCTGAGACTGTAGTGTCCAACGCTGAAAATCTTCTATCTGGCATGATATTTATTTAGTTTAAAAAGTGTGTCTTTGTGGTAGAAGTATTTACAAGCCTGCTTTCTTGCAGGTATCAAGTGGGTTATAGAACATGGACAGTTGTGGAGTCACACAAAGATGGTGAGGCTAGTGCAGCCACATGTGTTCTTTGCTCATGGATTTGATCCATTACTATACTGGGCTGGCATCGTCAGAAAACGGAAGTGATGATCCCAATTGCTGCCGCCAACTGGCTCCTTTAAGGTGAACAGAACATTCCCTTCAGTATCATGACCCAGAGAGACAAGGCTGCCTAGGCACAGAATGATCAGATTGGCAACTTGAAACAGGAATTTGATTCTGGATTGGCTATTGGAAGTTCCCCTGTGTTAGCGATGGCCAGAAGTGAGCCAAGACTTTGAAACCAAGAAACCATGGCAAGGAAGAGTCTAGGGTTATACGTGGTCAGAAGTAATCTAAGAGTCTGGAATCCAGGCATATGGGCATGGCGCAGAGAAGAAATCGCATCTCTGAGGTCAAGGCAGTGAGAAATCTAGAACGGTAGGTAGTTTCAGATCAAGAACCAGCTATTGAAGCACAGAGGTAAATCCTATTCTAGGTCAGGGATTGTTTAACTTCTGGGTCTTTTGGTAGTTCAGACTGAGGCTAGAACTTCTGACTGAGGTAGCCCTTGAGTAGGCATGTAGCTGAAAATACATCTCACCCAGCTAGGGCAGGGCCAGGAGACCTAAGAACCATAAAGAATCACAAGCCCAGGGAAAACTGGGTTATAATGATGATCCTGATAATAGCAGCAAATATTTATTAAGTATTTAATGTGTTGACATGCTTCATCTCGTTTCATCTTTACAGCATCCCCTGTGTAGGTACAAGTACTATATCTATCTTTATAAATGGGAACATGCAGCCAATGAAAATTGTAGTAATTTTCCCAAGATCAATGAGGTGATAAGTTGCAAAGACAAATTGCATACACTGCCTCTTTTTGATTGTAACTATGTAGGCTGACATTGATGCTGAGAACTGGGCCTCTGTGCACTCTGCCGAATCGAATCTTGGAGACAGAGCTTCGGGTGGGACACAACAGGCTCCTGCCCTCAAAAACTGTGTCCTCCACCCAGGAGGATTTGCTGGGGAGTTTTATAGCAATAGTTCAAGGGTGGGGTTGTTGATAAGATTAGGGCATGTGCAGGGCCTATACTCCTTTAATCTGGTCTCAGGTAATCTTTTGATGAGCTCCTCTGGTTGCTTTAATCTGGCCTCAGGTGGTCTTCTCTGGTATGAAGAATGGTGATATCTTCCATTTGTTGGGTTTTAGTTCTATGAAGAGCTCAAAGATATTGTTATGTTCATCCTTTGAGGTGGAACCAGGACCCTGCCCCAAGGCTGCACTATTGTTTCTTGACTGCTCCTCCCTTGTCTCTGCACCCCCTCCCTTCCCTGATTAGCAACTGTTTGAATCTGCCCTTTGGAACTCAGGGAAGGTCATGGAGGCTGGAGTCTGTTGCCTACAAACAGGGAACAGGGGACATGGAAAGGCTTCTGTGCCCAGGAGCCCCACAGGGTCCTGCTTGGTTTCAACATTACCCTTATAGCACCACCCACCCACACAAGAAATGAAGATCATCATTTACTGAAAGGAGTAGAGAAAACATTGGTAACATGGCTTACTTAACTAATGCTTCTCACTCTTTTCTGATCTGTTCTCTTGATACCTGCTTGATAAACAGCCTTTCAGTAGTTTCAGTTGGTCAATTCAATAGTCATATTCTGGGGACCTATTCTCTGCCTAGTGCTATACTGGGCTGTCTAGGGTTGTCTTTTTGACAAGTTCTCATTGAAAGGAAAATGGTTCAGAATAGTAATATTTAACTTCTTTACATTATACCCAACTCTGTGGTACGATTGCTTAATGTAATTAATTCTTCCATCCTCGGACCATTATCTTTTGACTCTGTCCTTGGCTGATTACAGGCATGATTAAAAACAATACTCCAGAGATGTTGCCTTCTGGGCCCTCTTACTTCTCTCTTCTAGGTAGAATCTTTGTTGCCCTTGTTTCAGATAAGCCCTCCTTTGTCCAGTTGCTGCTTTTCAGGTAGCCTGACTGGTTGCTGTCATACCCCTTAGGTCTCTAGAAACGCTATCCTGTGAAGCTGATCTCAAGCAATAATACTTCTACTTTGGCTGAAGAATCAGTTGCTTATTTTTCACTTTGTACCTGGGCCTATGCAGATGTCTGTTTTGATACCATTGGCATTTTCTGATATTAGCCTGGGTAGTACATATAGGATTTGTGATAGGTTTTTGACTCATTTTGTCTCCAAATTAACTCCAGAGTCACAGATCTGTCAGGGTTATTTGTCTCCTGAACTTTTTTTTCTATCTTACTTTTACTAAGCCTTACATCTTTGCCTCCAACTTTCTGTTTAGCATATCATTTACATCCTAGTTCCTCATTTTCTCAGACTGTAAAATGGGGGTAATCATTCTTGTGCGTTCCTTGCCCACAGGGGTAGCAGGAGGATGAATGTCTTCTGCCTGTGGAGTCCTTTGGGCCCTTGGGGAAGATGATACTCTATTCATTCAAGGCAGTAGTATTGAGAAAGGATGATGGTTACGAACACGTATAAATTATTTAGAGTTTGATCCTCTCAATTTAAGTTTACCCAAAGTGTTTTATAGCGTTTGTACAGATTTCAGAGGCCGCGACAGATCTTTCTAAAGCCATGAAGAGTTTTCAGGCATATGCTGATATTAATTTTAGTAAAATATGGGATTTCCCTGTAAGTAGGATCATTAAAATAATTGGCTATTGGAGGACATTACTTTATTAAAGTAATCCAGAGAGGGACACAAACTATCTCTCAGGCTAAAAAATCATAGACACTGTGATTGCAAGCCACAGAAGACTTTAGGAAGATGTCATAAGGGAAAATAGAGTCTTGAGAGGGTGAGAAGGGGAGTCTGCTGTTGCCTTTCTTCACAATAAAGGGGAACGCAAAACTCCGGCCATCCATCTTTATTTTAAAATTGAGGTAAAAAACTACTGACTAGGCCATGCATGTGAACAAAAATGACATTGGAGGTTGAAACGGAGCTTAAAGGGACTACCTATTCTCCGAAAGTTTTCTACCATCCCCATAGAATAGGCAGGAAAAAATATCAAGCAAGGGATAAAGGATTCTGCATGGAAGGGGAGGCTCTTCCTGACCCCTGTGGTAATACTTTATGTAAAAAGTTCATTCTTCCTCTGCTTCCTCCTGTGGCAGAATGTGCATCTTTGGAGGGGTGGTCAGAGTGGAGGCGGTTAGGGCACCGTGGGGAGATGACCTTGTGTGACTCTGCACCCATCACTGGACCAGCTTGCATAGGACACTTTACCCGGTCCTGCTGTCACCCTAAGAGGGGTGGTTATGAGCCCATAGAGTCAGGCACAATCTCCACAACCCACATAGAGCTGGCAGGTAATCACTGCACTTAAAATCTCTGTCCCATTTCCTCTCTTGACTTCCCCCTTGAACTTTCTGTGTCTTCCTCCATTCACTTTGGCTTTGTGGATTTACATTTCTTGTTCTTCTCATTTAGAGGTTTTTATTGAAATCAATGTCCCTTCAAAATGATGAAAGGAAGAGATGAATTTTAACTATACAAGTAAATAGCCAATCACTGATACATCAGACAACATCCCATCACCCACTCAGGAACCTCTGAAAGGGAAGATTACTGCTGTTGCATGGGATGGCTGACTTGATTAAACTATGTAGTGGGTTTTTTTTATTCAAATATAGTACCATCATCAGATGTTATCATGGATATTTACATACTCATCAAGATAAAGAGGGGCTTTTCAGACTTTTCTGTTGGGTTTTGTTTGAGTCCTTTGATAACTGAAACAGAGCTGTTGACTATTCTGCTCTTACTTTCTGGCACGTTCACAGAATTGTGGCAGCAGGAATAGTTCAATTCTTTTGCAGAATGTAATGTACAAGTACTGTAGGTTCTATAGCATTTGTCATCCCTGAGTAGTGTAAGGGAGGGGAAATAAATTTTCCTCTACCCTTCTTGGTTCTGTTACCAAACACAAGTTCGTGTGCCTGAGGCCCAGTGAGGCCAAACAAACCTAAACATTTGGAGCAGAGGAAGGTTTATTGCGGGGCCAAGCAAGGAGAATGGGTGGATCATGCTCAAAAAACCCAAACTCCCTGATGGTTTTCGGGGAAGTTTTTATAGGCAAAACTTGGGGTGAGGGCTGCAGGCTGTGTGGCTTTCTTCTGATTGGTTGGTGGTGAGGTAACAGGGCGGTGCTCCAGGGATCTTGTGATCAGCCTGAAGTTACCATCCTTCCTCCACCTGTTTGGGGGCCTTAGTTCCTGCAGAAGAACTCAAAGATATATTTATGTATGTCCCCTGAGGAGGAACCAGGACCTTGCCCTGTGCTGCACTACTGTTTCTTGACTGCTCTTCCTTTGTTTTTGCATTCCCTCCCTTCCCTGATGAGCAACTGTTTGAGTCTGCCCTTTGGAACTCAGGGAAGGTCTAGGAGGCCAAATGAAGTCTATTTCCTAGCAACAGAAAACAGGGGACATGAGAAGGGTTTGTACCCAGGAGGGCCCCATAGGGAACTGCTCTGATTCAGTTCTTGGCTGAGACACCCCCTTTAATAAAAAGATTAACAGGAGAAAAACAAACAAAATTTTAATAACATGTATACTTCCTGTATACATGGGAGAGACCCAGGAAGACTAAGTAACACTCCAAAATGGCACAAACTGCCACCTTAAATATCATCTCCAGCTAAAGACAAAAGAAGATGCTTGGGCATTGGGAAGGGGGCAGTTCCGGCAGGCTATCAGGAAAAGCACAGCAAAGGATGGTATGCTTGTTATGCAGATGTAAGTCCTTGCATTCTGCACTTGGTAAGAGTTTCTAGAGATTTAGTCATCCTCCTCTCCCTGGTACAGAGATGAAAATGCCCTTACAAGTGGAGATTTTCCTCATAAATGTATAAGTCTCTTACAAAAGGGTAACTTCTACTCAGTTTTCTGAGTTTTTTTTTTTTTTTTTTTTTTTTTTTTTTCTCTTTCTGAAAAATAACCAGTATGCCCAAGAGGCATATTTTGGGGTGGTGAATTCTGCTCCCCTTCAATAGTAAAGCTTTTAACAGTATTAGGCCTCAGAAGAAGACATGATTCAATTCTCAGCCCCGGAGTGCATATTTGTATAATTATTTAAAGATAGGTAGTGTCATGAAGTGGAAAGGGTATAGAATGTGATGTCAGAATACCAGTCTAGTATGTGCCCAAAGCCACATAGGAAATAAGTGGCCAAACCGAAACTCAAACCTAGGTTTGACTGACTAGATGTCCTATACGTCTAAACTCTAGCTGTGCAGGCCATCAGGTATAACAACTTATCCTATAATAATACCTGCCATACTGTATTGAGCATATACCATGTGCTAGACACTGCACTTTCCATGCATTATCACATTTAATATATCACAGCTGAGGACATTGAGACTTCAGCTGTCTGTATGATTCTGAACAAGTCACTTGATTTCTCTGGACCTTGATTGCCTCCTCTTTTTCCAAGCTTTCTTACTCTTAATTGCCGACAAAAGAACAATCAGGTGGTGCATATGACGATGACACTGAGATTCTGCCATCAGAACCCTAGGTCCACAAGTCCTCCCTCCCTCCCTCAGTTCCTTTTTGCCTTCTGAAACTCTGTGTTATCTGACATTGGTAGCTGCTCCTGTTGCCTTCCCAACAACTTCCTCTCCATTCTTTCCCTCTCTCCTGTCTACGTCTCCTACCTTTTGTTGACTGAAAAAAAAAAAAAAAATGCAAATGCGAGAGTTGTGAATTAAGCATTATTTGGGGCAAAATGAGGACCGTAACCCGGGAGACAGCATCTCGGAGAAACTGCTCCAAAGAGGCAGGGAGAAGGTCGGTGTTACGTATGGCTTTAGTGAAGGGGGACATGCAGTCAGGCACACATGTTGGCAGAGGTTGGCTGCCAGTCAAAAGGAGCAGATGTCACTGTCGGTGATCTTAGTGCTTTTCTAGATACGAAGAGATGTAAGAATTGGGCTCATAGAATCATCTCCTAAAAATGTCTAACTGTCTGAAGACCTGTTCTGCCAGTTTTTCCCAGAGCACAGAGTGCCTCATTCCTGCTCTCCACCCTGAACTCCTTCCAGGGGGTGTTGAAGGTCAGCGGCTGCAGTGGCTCATGATTTAATCCTTCTAGAGGTAGATGGCAAGTGCCAATTTGTAGTTGGCACTTTTTTTTTTTCCCCTATGGGCACTTAAATATACCTGTGCATCCACCCCGCCCTTTAAAAGTATCACAAAACTCTTCCCTCAAAACTGTGTTCTTCCTGTTAATGCTCTCTTTCCATTTAAAAAGCAAAAAATTTTAAATGAGTTGTCTTCACTCATCATCTCTATTTTCTCACCTCCTGTCACTGTTAATTCCACTGTGATCTGGCTTCTGTCCTGACTACTGTCCCCTCTCTGCATATTAGTTTCCTATGGCTGCTGTAACAAATTACCACAAATTTGGTGGCTGAAAATGACACCTATTTATTATGTTACACTTCCACAGGAGCCTGACTAGGTCTCACTGGGTTCAAACTAAGGTGTGGACAGGGCTGTGTTCCTTTCTGGGGGACATTGAGGGGAGAATTCGTTTCCTTGACTTTTCTAGCTTCTGACAGCTGCCCACATTTCCTGGTTCATATTCCGTTTCCTCCGTCTTCAAAACCAGCAATGTCGGTTGTATTTCTCTGGTTCCCTCTCACATAGTAACATCTCCCTTTGACTACAGGAAAGACTTTTCACTCTTAAGGACTCATGTGATTAGATTGGGCTCACTTGAATAATCCAGGGTAATCTCTCCATCTCAAATTACTTAATTAAAACACATCTGCAAAATTCCCCTTGTTATGTAACCTCATATATTCATAGGTCTAGGGATTAGGACATGGGGGAGATTATCCTGTCTACTCCCCCCCACTTATATACTTCTCACTGAACTCGCCCAAGACCTTATCGTTGAGAAGTCCAATGGGTACTTTTATTACTTGTCTTACTGTACTTCCTGCCTACATATGACAGTGTTGACAAACTCTTCTTTCTTGAAACTCTCTTAATTTCTCTTCTTTTATGATCAGTCCTTTTCTGTCTCTCTGGTCTTCCTTTACTTTCTCCTTTAAACATTGCTGTTCTCCAGAATCCAATCTTCAACTCAATTCTCTTCTATCTGTACAAAAATCTCCTTCTGTTATCCATTTCCATGACTGAAAATGAAGTTACATTCACTGGTGACCGCATTTTATAGCCACCTCTAGAGTCTAGAACTATATGTCTGACTGTTAAGTCTTGAAGATTTACTAAAGACTAAAGATTTAAGTCTTTAAGAGATATAATTGACAAATAGGAATGTATATATTTAAGATGTACAACTTGATGTTTTGATCTACATATAAATTGTGAAATATCACCACACTCAAGCTAAATAACTTATTCATCATCTCACAAAATTACCACTTATTTTTTTGGTGAACACTTAAAATCTACCTTCTTAGAGAATGTCAGGTACACAATACAGTATTGTTAACTATAGTCATCATAATGTATCAATACATTAGATCTCCAGAACTCGTTCATCTTGCATTACTGAAACTTTGTACCCTTTAATCAATGTCTCATTTCTCCTTCATTCCTGCCCCTGGCAGCCACCACTCTGCTGCTTGATTCTGTGAATTTGACTATTTTAGATTCTACATATAAATGAGATCATGCAGTATTTGTTTTTATGTCTGGTTTATTTCACTTAGCATAAGAGTAATCAAAACTGTATGATACTGGCATAAAAACAGGCATATAGATCAGTAGAATAGAGAGCCCAGAAATTAATCGACACATCTAGTTAACAGATCTTCCACAAAGGTGCCAAGAACATGCAATACGGAAAGGATAGGCTCTTCAGTAAATGGTGATGGGAAAACTGGGTATCCATGTGCAGAAGAATGAAATTGGACCCTTATCTTACACCAAATACAAAAATAGACTCAAAATGTATTAAAGACTTAAATGTTAAGACCTGAAACTGTAAAACTACTAGAAGAAAACAAGGAAAAAACTTCTTGACCTTCGTCTTGGCAATGATTTTTTTTTTTTTTTTTTTTTTTTTTGGTCATGACACCAAAAGCAAAGGCAGGAAAAGCAAAAGTAGACAAGTGGGATTGTATCAAACTAAAAGGCTTCTTTCACAGCAAAGGAAATAATCAACAGAGTGAAAAGGCAACCTGTGGATTGGGAGAAAACATTTGCAAACCATATATCTGATAAGGGATTAATATCTCAAATTTATAAGGAACTCAACTCAATAGCATAGACAACAACAGTACCTGATTTAAAAATGGGCAAAAGAATGGATTAGACATTTCTCCAATAAAAAAAAAAAACATACAAATAGCTAACAGGTAACATGAAAATATGCTCAACATTACTAATCATCATGGAAGTGCAAATCAATCCACAGTGAGATATTGCCTCATACCTGTTCCAATGGCTATTGTTAAAAAGACGAGAGATAACAAGTGTTGGTGACGATATGGAGAAAGGGGAATCCTGGTGCACTGTTGGTGTGAATGTAAACTGGTAAGGCAATTACGGAAAACAGTGTGGAAGTTTCTCAACAAATTAGAACTACCACATGATCCAGCAATACCTAATCTGGGTATATATCCAAAGGAAATGAAATCACTATCTTGAAGAGATATTTGCACTGCTATGTTCACTGCAGCATTTTTCACAATAGCCAAGATATGGAAAAACCTAAATGTCCTTTGACAGACAAATGGATAAACACACACATATAGCCTTTAAGAAGAAGAAAATTCTACCATCTGTAATAACATGGATTGACCTACAGTCAGATCTTTACATGGATATCTCACAGGTACCTCAAATTCAGCATGTTCAGAAGGGAACTCATCGGTATCCTCCCCTGTCACTCCAAATCAGCCACTTCTCCTGATTTCTTATCTCAGTCAATCATACCACCATCTACCTAATTGCCCAGGCCATAACATTTCACAATATTCTTAGCAGCATTCTCTCCCAGGCCAGCACCAGCCACTATGGAGGCTACTTTCTCTCAGGGGTTCTTTCTGTTCCATTTCTATTGCCATTATCTCAGTTCTTGACCTCAACATTTCTCTCTTAAGATTCCTACAAAGACTTTCTTGCTAACCTCCCCCTTCCCCGCACCCCACCCCCGGCCATCTTTTCTTCACACCATAGATGGAAGGGCTGGTTCAAACCTTACCTTCTTAAAGTCTGTTCCATGGTTTCCCCACACTTTCAGAATAAAATCCAAGCTCCTTAGCCTGGCATGTGTATGATGTACCTTTATGGTCTGGCCTCATCTTAGCATTCCATTTTTAACTCACCCTGCACCTTCCCCACCACTCACCCCTGCAACCCTCACCCCTCATGCCCTCTGATCTAGCATTATTTTGTTTTCTCAGGCTTTCCTGACTTAGCACATGTGGCTCTCCTTTCTGAGAACATGCTTCCTTCTACTTGCCCCACCTTTACCCATTTAAGAATTTTTAAAAACCCAAAATAGGAAGGAGAAATTGGATATAGAGATTAAAACATTTAACCATATACATATGTTCAAATTACTTTTAATTACTCAACTAATACCTTAGTATATAATCTTATTAAAATTGTTTAAAAATTTAAATTCCTGCCAGTAAAGCCAGTTATCTATGATTACCCACTCCCTTTATGTATATTGGTCTGCAATGTGCTTTTTGACTGGGCTCGGTGTCTTGGAGATCTCTGTCAGAATATCAAGATTTACCTTACTCTTTTTATTTACTGCTCATTGTTATACTGTAAGCAGACATTCTAGTATTGAAAGACATTTAGGTTGTCTCCTGATTTTTTATTTTTACAAATATTGCTGGGACTTCCCTGGCGGTCCAGTGGTTAAGACTCCACGCTTCCACTGCAAGGGGCACGGGTTCAATCCCTGGTTGGGGAACTAAGATCCCACATGCTGTGTGGCATAGCCAAAAAAAAAAAAAAAAACCGAAAAACCACACACATTGCTACAGGGATTATCCTTGTAAAAATGCCATGCTGTGAACATGTGCAAATATTTCCCTATGGTAGATACCAATAGATAGCATTCCAGCAACACTGACTTTTGGTTCCCGTAATGGACATTATCCATTTACTTGTCTCTCTCATGGTTCACTAGTTCAAGAGAAAGGATTGTATCTTATGGTTTGTGTATCCTTAGACTTAAACAGAGCCTGGCATATAATATGTGCCTACAAAGTACTTGCCAGATGAATGTGTCTGGCTGCTCTCATTAAACAAAAGGCTTCCTGACCTCTCGTTTATTGTGGTCTTAGTCTGATCATCATAGTAGTCCTTGTGCAGAGGCCCTCTGGCCCTTGAGCCTGGGGCGGTGCTTCTCTATATTTGGTGCTTGAGAGAGACCCGTTATAGCTAATTGGGCATGCTTTTGCACGTGTTACCACCTGAGCTTATCATTTTTTCACAGGCCCATGTACTTCCATTTCCTGCATTCAGCTTCTTGGAATAGCCACATCTTTGACAGCCCTACTCTGGCCTCCTTCACACCTGTAAGGTGTTGGAAGATCTAGATGACTACTAATTTTCTAACAATTTTTAATAATTCCGTGTTTCCCATCTGGAAAATGGAGATGATGTCTACCACTTATCTCCCCCACTGCATATAGTAAGAAATGTTTAGAATATGCTCTGAGACTTTCAGATGACGGTACTATGTAGATGTTGCATGAAGCAACTGTGGAAAGGGGGATTTCTACATTAGTCCATAGGTGTGTGTGTGTGCGCCTGCCCCATCCAACCCATCACATTCTGCCCCTTTAGGTCAGAGACTGTATCTCATCCTGCCTTTATTGCTTGTACCTAGCAGGTGTTTGGCTCTATGTTTATTAAATCAGTGCACTGGCTATCATAATAAATAGGTATGGCCAAGATTTATTTGGCATGATTGACTATGCTAAGTTCTACAGTGTTATTTCTTTCAATCAGTGACTTAATAAGCACATTAGCTTGTGTCAGTCACGGTGCTAGATGCTGGTGATACAGTGGTGAACTAGATAAGAGTGTCCCTGGTATCCTGGGATTTCAGTCTAGTGATCTCGGCACAGGGAGTTTTTCAAGGGTCAGTGATGGTGAGACTCACCCTCCTCCTCCTCCCCCTCTCCTCCCCCTCCCCTCCCCCTCCTCCCCCTCCCCCTCCTCCCC
>NC_041234.1:91227611-91244138 GCF_002837175.3 Physeter macrocephalus | reverse complement strand
CTCCCCCTCCTCCACTCGAGCACCAGAACTTTTCAATCCCTCTGTACCCTAGGCCAAACTTTACTGTTAGGCCTTGCAAAAGAAGCCTACCCGATGAAAGGGCATTGGTACACACTTCCCGTGCAGAGCCCTGCAAAGGGAAAGAAAAGTCATTCTCTTGTAGAATCTATCACGGTTTGTTGACAGAATATATTCCTCTAGGACCCCCCCCCCCTCAGTTTTTCCTCGGAAAACCATACTGTTTATTGTTGCTCTCTTTGTCATCATCTTTCAGTGTCCTTTTTTCATTTCCCTGCATTACCCTGAAACCTTCACTGCCCTTCTGCAACCTGTCAAAATCATCTCCTCATTGGCTAACACTGCATGCTACATTGATTCCCATTTCTTGGCCTTCCATTGCCTGTGCTTTGCCTTCAGCCTATTATCCTTTGTTTATTGTTGCCAAACTGCTTTTTCAAGGTTGAGCTCCAGTCTTACCTCCTCATTGCTACTCTGACCCTCTATCCTCTCATCCATCTTTGAACCCAATTTAAGAACAAATGTCAACAGACTGTTTCAGGATTGCCTGTATTCTCTTCCCAGTAAGACTGTAAATCCTCGGAGAGCTGAGTCCATGCCTTTTATTTAAAAGACACTGTGCTCCACACTGTGAGGCACAGAACAGGGGATCAATAAAGAACTTTATCAATTTAGAGCAGCATCATTTAAATGCCGTGTGCGAACAGATGAATGGGTGGGAGATGCTTGAGTCAAACAAATTAAGTTAAACTTGTGGTTCTGTAACATTTTCCTTCATTCAGCATTCACGTAACATTTATGGATCACCTCTATGTGCCAGGTATCATGATAGATTGTGGTGATTCATAGATGACTGAAAATGGCCCCTTGCCCGCAAGCATCTCCTTATCTGGTTAGACAACACAGAGGTTAAGAAATGAATATATTACTGGGTGATAATTGCTCTCATGGAGGTATGCCATGGAGGTGCCATGACAGTTCAGGAAGGCTGGCCTCAGTCTACCTAGGTGTGGTCAGGGAAGGTTTCACAGAGAAAGTCAGGCATGAGCTGACTTTTGAAGGTGGCATATGATGTGAGCCATATTCAGCTTATCGGAGACATTGAATCCCAGCTACTTGTGAGATTTCTGACCCATCCAAATGTAGCTAACTCATATCAAACTCTAACCTGATGGGAGGTATATGCTTTCCCTTTGGAGGTAATTAGGCACCTCTTAGGCCTTTTAGTAACTTCAGTGCAGGAAAGCACCGTACAGCACGAAAGAGTTCTTGCATTTCCAGAATCTGAGCAACCTGGCAGAACAAGGCCCTTTGGATTAGGGGCCAGTTTAACATAATAGCTGTCTGAAGTCTTCAAAGTCTACTTGTAAAACCAAAGTGGCAGTTTGACTACAGTGTATTCAGCATCTAAGGTTCCTATTGTTTGACTAAACTTCATTACCCTTATCAAACATCTCTAATGCTAAATAACCATAATCCCTCCTTTGTCTAAGAATAAATGTAATTACTGACTCTACAAGGTAGGGGAAATGAAATTGGCTTAGCAAGCTTCCACATGCCACCTCCAAGCTGAAAGAACACAAAACTCTATTAATTCTTAACTTATTTCTTGGCTGCATACATTTCCATACACCGCATATGTTAATGTGTGGAGAAAGTGTGCAATTTATAACAAGTGCACACTTAGAAGCATTGCTAGGAAAGCAACATTTCAGAGTTTAGCTGCACACGCAGGAGGCCTGAGTTCACACCTCTAAACCTTGGAGACTAACACCCTACATACTCTGGAGGCAGTTCATCTTCTGTTGATATCTGCAATTGGCTCCTGGGTTCCCGGAAGCAGCAGGACAATCAAGAGAATCCAAGGAGAAGCTCCAGTTTTGGCTGGACTTCTGGGAGAGCAGGTGGTTGGGAGTAATTAAGGTCTGATACCTGGTGGGCTCTCACCAACGTAATTAGGCGCCTTCAACCACTAATGAATCTCACACGCGTGTTGGGCTATTTGAATCATCCAAGAAAGCCTCGGCCACAGAGACATCTTCCATCACGTTCAGGAATGACCTGCTGGGCTCTGTCCCCAGAGCCGTCCAGTCCTCACAACTGAGGGCATTTTTAATCACCTGCAAATTCAGTGTAGCTCTTGACTCGGGGGCCAGTCCTGTCTGATATAGTGGGATTTTGAGGTGCCCTAGGGCAATAGCTTGTCATCGTAAAAGCATTATATTTGGTCAGGATTTGACCTCATCTATCAGTCTAACAATTCAGATTCTTTTTTGTTCTTGTGACAAAGAACTGTTCTTGGACCCCGGCCCTTAGAACTGGGTTTCTGTGATAGATGCCTGGCCCTGAATCTTTCAGGCCTCGGGTCCAGCCTTGTTCTTTCTTTAGCCCTCTTAGAAACTGGAGTTCTGCCCCAGACTTGAGCCCGTTGGATATCCTCTCTGCTAATTGCTACCAGACAAGAAGTTCCTGGATGTCTAATGCTGTGTCCCATCTATGTGCCAGACTAATCAGTGGCTTCCTTCTTCCGGATATTTCTCATGCTGACCTTCTTACCTCAACCAGCTGTCCCATTCTTGTAGCTTTGTGTCAGAATTCCTCCCAAGGCCAGTTCTCAGATCTCTAGACCTTTGAGTCCTTTGTGCTTTTCTCTCTTTTTTTTTTCCCCCCTTTCTTTTTTAAGTGCCTCAGCACACAGGCACTTTATCTGTTTTCTTTGCCTCTTAGTAGCTCTCATCACCAGTTATCTCTTGGGATTCTTCTGTCTCTCAAAGACTGGCTAGGAAATGAGACAGTCTTTTCTGCCCACACATGCTTGTTGACCTCAAAGACAAGTCCACAGGTCCAGTTCACTTTAAGACTTGTGCTTTTAATCATGGAGAAACAAAGAGGGGACATTATAAAGGAAAAAAGTTATTAGAGCCCTTCTCTGTACTTCCTAACACCTTGTTGGTATGGTACATCGATTTCTGCCCCTTTCTTCTATTTGTCCCTGCTTTTTCACCATATTTCCTATTCCATCTTCCCTGTTTTGTTCCATCAACCTTGCTTCTGTAAAAACCCCTTAGCTTACAAATTTTGTATGTTCATCCATTCAGCCTACTATAGGCTAGGCACTGTATAGGCACTAGGAATATAGTGTTGAACAAGGAAAATCATGCTCCTGCTATTATGGAACTTGTGTTTTAGTTAGAGGGAGATTAGTAATGAACACATTAAAAAGTGTGTGTGTGTGTGTGTGTGTGTGTGTATGTATAAGAGAATATCAGATACTAGTAAGTGATATGCAGCAAAATAAAAGACAGTAATGGGAGAGTGACCAGAGCCTATTTCTGATTGTGTGGTCAGTCTGCTTTTCTCAGGAGGTGAATTTTAGGCTTAGAGCTGAATGACATAAAGGAGACAGGAATGTGAAAATCGGGAGGAAGAACATTCCTACAAAAGAGAACAAGTGGCACAAAGGATTCCCAGACAGTTACAAGTTGGTGTTTTTGAAGGTGGAAAGAAGGGCATGTTGAATGAAGCAGTGGATGAACGGGAGGAGAGCGGTATGAGTGAGGTCAGAGAAGTTGAATCAACAGGACTTGTTCATGGGCTGGATGCTAGGGGGTGATGGAGGGAAGCGTGGATCAAGGGTGAGCCCTAGATTTTGGATTGGCTATTGTGTATATTTGGTAATACTGCTTTCTGAAATGGGGAAGAGTAGTAAAGAATTTGGAAAGTGAGAGAGAAAGAAAAAGACTGTTCTTTCTCGACGTTTTAAGTTTGAGAAGCCTATCGCATATGCCAATGCAGACGTCAGGTATCTTCCTTATATTTCAACCCATGGGATTGTGTAAGATTACCTAGAAGGAGTGTAGATAGTTGAGAGAATGGCGCCTAGATCTGAGGTCTAAGGCTTTGTGTATCCTTGAGAAGTCTAGCAGAGGAGGATCCAGCATCTGAGATTGAATACAAGCAACCAGTAGGAGGAAAACCAAGGGCACAGCAACAAGAAAGGCACATGAAAAAAGTGTTTTAAAGAGAAGGGAGTGGCTGACTGCCCAATGCTACTGAGAAATCAGATGAGAGAAGAGCAAAATTGGCCATTGTTTTTCACTACATGAATGTCATTGATAACTTTGACCATAATGGTGTCGGTGGCAGAGTGTGGACAGAAGCCTAAATGGAGTGGGTTGAAGAGAGAATGGGATGTGAGGGAGCTGAGACAGAGAGATACACGACTCTGAAGAAATGGTGCTGGGAAAGGGACCAGGGCAAGTGAGCACATGTAGAAGGGGTAGAAGGTTAAGACATTTTTTTTTTTTTTTTTTTTTTTAAGTGGGAGATACCAGGTCATGTTTGTATGCAGATAGGGATAATCCAGTAGGAAGAAACTGAAGTTGCAGGAGAGGGCATCGTTATAGGATGGAAATTCTTGAGTAGGTAAAACGGAATGGGATCCAGAGAGCAAGTTGTCGGGTTTAACTAGAGGAAGTCTGTCTGAAGATCCAAACAAGGCAGAATACAAGATGATCTCTTGCCTCAAATGGATATTGTTCATTCATTTCTAAGCCCCTAAAGGTCATACACCCCTTAGCAGTGATCTCTGCGGACATTTGCTCAGGACACCTCTTTCCAACATCTCTTATGGGGACTTCTGCAGCATCTACCTTACTGTGAGTGGCCTGTGTGTGCTCCAGGTCTTAGTCTGTTCTGCAACTAACTGAGCCCTGGCTCTCTAGGCTTTGAGCACAGAAATCCTAGGGCTTATAGACAATCATGCAGGGCCTCATAGGCACGGTAAGGAGTTTGGGAGTTAGGTTTTGGTTTGTTTGTTTATTTCAGCTTTATTGAGGTATAATTAACATATAACATTGTATATGTTTACGGTGTATTGAATACAATGTGGTGATTTGATACATGTATATATTGCAAAATGACTACCACAGGAGGGTTAGTTTACACCTCTATCTTTTTTGTGTGTGTAGTGAGAACACTTAAGATCTACTCTCAGCAACTTTCAAGTTCAGTATACAAAATGCACTGGGAAGACACTGGATGGTTTTCAAAAGGAAATTAGGTTTCATTTGAAGACAAGGACTCTTGCTCCTCTGTATACAATAGATTGGAGGGGGCAAGAGTGGAAGCTGTGGAGAGCCCGAGGGAGACTGTTGAAATATTTTAGATGAGAAATGGTGGGACTACTAGCGTGGTGGCAATGGAGATACAAGTAGATGGATGTGAGAGTTATTCCAGCTCAATTCTATGATTTGATAAAATGTTACTCCTGCTTAAATGAAAGGAAAATGGATTCACTGAAAAGAAATAAGCACATAATTCAAATTTTAGTAGGTAATACATAACAGTGAGATCATTATGTGCTAAGGAAATGACCTATATAAAAGCACCTGGCACATAGTAGGTGTTCAACTTAAAAAGCTGTCTTAAAATTTAACTTAGAGGGTGAATAGTTGACCTGTTGTTATGGGGCACTTTGAAAGACCTTAAATATAATCTCAAACCTTTACTTTGGAATATTTCAAATTAATGGATACATTCCAAATCATTAAAATAACTGCAAACTCATTTCCAGCCCAGGCATCCTTCTGCATGGTTGTCTTCCAAAGGGTAAGCACACACACACATAATCATTACAATTGAGTCTGATCATGTATGCACGCTGCAGCAGGTGTAGCAAGGGTTCTGCCCATTTGTAATTCTGTCCTTTGGTATTTAAAGAGTAGTGCGAGCTTTGCCTCTGGCATTGAGACATTACCCATTCATTAGGACCGGGCAAACCAAGTTGTTTGTATAAGAATAGATCCAAGTATTGGCTTAGTCCTGAAGGCTAACCACCACCACACTAGACACTGCAATTCTCAGTTTGCATTTTAAAAGACCACTGTAATCATTGGTTCTCATAGGAAACCACGCAGCATTCCTGGGAGAAAAATCAAGAGTATCCGGCTTACACAGCATGTCTATGGTCAGGCTAGGATTGACATTTCTTTAGAGGGTGTTTGAGGGACCGTCTAACAATAGTAGAGGCCTTGTGTTAGGAAATATTAGGAGATAAGGCAGGCAAAGTAGAGTGGGGGCCACATCATGGAAAGCTTTTTAGCCCTAACCATTGAGTTTGGGCTTAATCCTGGTCGCAGCAGGGAACCACTTGAAATTTTAAGTAGGGGATTTTGAACATGATTTTTTTTTTTTTTCAGCTTCCCGAATATAGGGTTTCATTTAGCACCAGGGAGATAAAGTTCCTTGGTGGGCCTTTTATAGCTCAACCCTGGTGGCTGCTTGATATATTTTCTTTCTTATCAAGCCTCATCCCTCATTCTATTGAAGTCAATGGTCGTTTACTGAATGCCTGTCATGTGAAAGGCACTGTGCTAGACACTTGTTTGTTGTGTGTTTAGTAGAGATCTCATGTCTAAATCCCTAGGCAGCAGGAGTTCTGAAAAAGTTATCTTGAATAGGGGTTTATACCTTTAAATGCTCAGCTTTAGTTTTTCTCTCTGGGGATTATTTTGTGGTTCAAGTGATTAACCCAGGGCTGCTAGATCCTTCCCATGACTCTGTCACCACTGCCATTATGCAAGGTCATTTCCTTTGCCAGTTCACTATTGCCTCTAGGATCAAGTCCAAATGCCGTGGCTTGGCTTACCAGCCTCTTCACAAAACTGGTCTCAACCAGCCTTTCAGTCTTATTTTTTCTACTCCTGAACTCTCACCCCTGGGTGTTTCACATTCAACTTCCCCTAAGTACACTATCTGGATTACAGAGCAAGCTAGACTTTGTGATCTTGACCTGCCCTTAGTATATCATGCTACTTCGTGTCTCTGTGGTTCTATATGCCATTGCAGTTGATGAGCATGTGTCAGATCCCTTGGTGTGTTGAGCCTGAAAAAGATGCAGTTTCGAACCAGATCGCAAACTCCTTTTATTTAAACATTAGGAATTATTTCCAGGCAGAGACCATGTATGGTTTGCCTCTATCTCTCTTCTTCCATCCAGGGCCTCACTGAGTGGCTGGCAGATAGGAGGTGGCCAGTACAAGTCAGGTAAATGAATGTGTGCGCAGAGAATTCAAACTCATTTCTGTATAGCCTAAGCCAAGCAGAATCAAGATAATGAGTCTGCCAGAGACCAGGGGGTGCAGTGCAGTGGGCAGAGAATGGGGAGGATGTGGGGGGAGAGCCTGAAAGCCACTGGGCAGGATTTTTGATTATCTACTGTTTTAGATCATCTGCCTCACTGCTTCCCTCCATTGGTGTGTATAATTGAGAGCAAGGAACGGATCTTCTGGTTAATTGGTTTTTCTGGTTAACTCGTAGTTGACTGGAAAGTTTTCTTCTTTTGGAAAAAAAAAAAAAATCCTCTCTAACGTATACTGAATACTATTTTCTCTCAGTGCAATAGAAGGCCAAAAAAAATCTTCTTATGATTCAGGAACCATCAATATTGTACTGAGTAAATACTCCTGTATTATAAAATCAGCATTTAGTAGACTTCTATTAGTCTATACTTAGTGCAGTGTCCTGTGGAGGATACAAAATGAGTAAGACCTACAGAATGGACTGGAGCCTGGCACAGTTCTTTGGGAGGAAGTCATGGAGGAAATAGGTCCAACGCTCGAGGCTTAGGTCACTGAGAATGGAAGGGACAGAGATGCATTCCAAGTTGTGCAAAACCTGAGTGTGAAGCAGCAAGACATGAAGAGCAGGTTGCAGTCAGGGATTGGAGGACACGAGCTGTCGCTGCGGAACAGAGATGTAGGGGGATCAGAGCATTCGAGGAGAGCCTAGTGCAGGAGCAAAGCTGGAAAGTGTGTTAGGAGGTTAATTTTGGATGGCTTTGAATGCCAAGCTGAGAAATGTGGACTTTATTCTGTAGGCAACTGGAAGCTGGGAAAGGACTCAATTAGATCCTTCGTTTTAGAGGATCACTCCAGCAGAAGTGTGAAGGATGTGTTTGAAGGGAGACTGGAGCCAAAAAAACCAAATATGTGGCCGTTTCAATGGCCCATTCATTCACCCATTCACCCATTCATTAATTCATTCACCAAGTATGCAGGTAGCATCAATTTGGGCAAGGCACTGTTCTGGCCCGGAGGAGAAATGGCAGGTTAAAGGAAGGCTAAGCTAACAAGAGTGAATGAGAAAACTGAAGAAAGAAATCAAGGAGACGGATAGAATTTCAGTGTTATACAAGTAGAAATTGGGTCAATTCTAGATTTCCATTTTGTTTTCATGCTGAAAGTTTGAGTTGCAGGAATAGGAATAGAATTCTCCCTGTGGCATATTGAACCCCTCTGCCTGAGCAAAGCATGGGGCAAGGCGCTGGTTTGGCGGTAACGGCCAGAGTTTCCTTTCAGGCTCCATATCCTCAGAAAGCATAGGGTGCATCCTTAAGCAGGGGGCAAATAGGATTCATTTTAAATCCCACCGGGACTTTGGGAGTAGCTTGACTTAGGTCAGCTATTACATTCTCATTCCCTTTAATTGGCTGCTGGAAGGGGCAGCATAACTGGAACATCTGCAGGTACTTGTGGAATATCTGGTGGAGGTCTAGGGTGAGGACGACAAAGTTGGTCTGAATTAAGGAGGAGGACAGTGTTAATTGGTTTAGATTCATGGGTACCAGATTGACAGAATTTGGTTTTTAAATTTTGGGGGTGACATAAAGAGAAGGATAACTTTGAGGATGTTAATACCATTAACTGAATACCTCTTTCCACTTATTTGTGTCTCTCTTGCCTTATCAGCCAAATGAAGTGGTTGAAATAGATCATTTCTGTGGTAGGGAGAATACTAGTGCCCTAAAGTTTTGTCCATGATCTAATCTATAGAGACCGTAAATATGTTATATGGCAAAGGCGGGCTTAAGCTTGCAGAAGGAATTAAGGTTGCTAATCAGAGGACCTTGAAGAGATTATTTTGGATTATCTGAGTGGACTCAATGTACTTACAAGGGTCCTTAAATGGGGAAGAAGGAAACAGAAGAGGCAGAATCAGAGAGATGGCATCATGGGAAAGACTTGGCCAACCATTGCTGGCTTTGATTATGGAAGGGGCCACAAGGGAAGGAATGTAAGCTGACTCTAGATGCCAGGAAAGGCAAGGAAAGAGATGCTCCCACAGAACCTCCAGGAAGGGATGCAGCCCTGACCACACTTTGATATTAGCCCAGTAAGCCCTATTTTGGACTTCTGACCTCCAGAACCGTATTATAATAAACTTGTGTTGTTTCAAGTCACTAAGCTTGTGACAATTTATTCCAGCAGCCATAGGAAACTATTAAAAGCTTAATGACTTAATTTCTTCAAATATCCCTTAATCTAAAAGTTTTTAACAGGGATGCACATCTTAATCATGTATTGCTGTAAAAGACATCTCTGAGCCCCATTCCCAGAAAGTTGGATGCTGTAGAGGTGAGGCATGGCCCTGCTACCTTACTTCTTAAAAGTTCGACAGGTGATTCTAACATACTCCTCCTTTTGAAAATTACTGTAATCTCTCCCTGAATGTCTGTTTAGATGAGAAGAGCCCAACCGTAGAGTCATAACAGTTATAGCTATGGAAATCAAGGTGAAGAACGAGCGTGAGAGATGGGCCGTGAAGGCTTAATGTTGTAACCTAGTTTTTCGTTTTCATGTCTTAGCAACCTGCAAGAGAGAAGCTGCCTACCTGCTGTTCTCATTAAACAACAAACATTGGTGCAGAAAGTTTTTGGTAGGATGTAATTATCTTAAAAATCCCTTTCTCCTTGTCTTTGCAAAAAGCAAATGATATTGTCTTGCTTTACAGTATTTTCTAGGTCAGGACATATTAAAAAAACAAATCTGTGGGTGAGTCATTTGCACATATTTTCAGACTTGGCACTCCACTGAAAGGACTCTGATATCGTGCTTCAAAGAACCAGTAACCAGCATAGAGTTCTGTGAAGTCCCTTTCTTGAACAACTTTTATTCCATACACTTAGTAACCTTAGATGGTTATTAATATTAAATTCTTCTCAGGACAATCCCCAGTACGTTTTTTTCCTTTAGTGATGGTCTCATTTTAGAACCTGTTTCTGTCAATCATTTCTTACTTCCTCGTAAGACCTTTCTTTCACATTTAGACTTCTTTGGCAGCTGGGCATTTTCACGATACCGCAAAGATACTTAGACCTTTTTATTGCATAGTCTCTTTAAAGTGAGAGAAATAGAGAAGTGGGGCAGGAAGGATAAAAAAAAAAAAAAATGGCAAAAGGATTGGTTCTAAAGTAATTCTGTCAGACTTCCTCTTGGTTCTGGTCCAGGAGCACGAGACTCGGGTCAGCCAGGTAGGAGCATCGGTGCACCAGCCCATCAGTTGGACAGCCTATGGCCATCTGTAGATCCTCAATGCAACGGCTGGCAGAGACTTACCGGTGGGGCAGTGAGGAATGAGACCTTTGGGTTCAAGGAGTTAAATGGGATTTCTTGTGAAGACAGAAGATGAGGCTGAGTACATAAGGGCTTTGCTGAAAATGAGGGATAACTGCAGTGATTCAACACTTGTTTTAGCTCATTACCACGGGAGAGTGACAGTCCCGGTGGCAGCATATAAAGCAGGGGAAGTAGACCAAGTTAGAGCAAAGGAAAGCAGGCCTTCTATATGCCAGCACTAAAGGAGCTTCTGTCATCATGATCTGCCTGTGACATGTAAGTGAGGTCACATCACATCAATAATGCATGATGGCTAAGAGGGAGGAAAACAAGCTTTCACATGCAGCTAGGACCTGAAATTTTGCATTGTATTAAAATATATTATGATAGGATGGCTCCCGTACACTTCTACGGGATTGCTGCCACCGTGGCTCTCCTGGTGTCTGCTTTGTCTGAGTCCCTATTTCACAGGCGGACATAGCCCAGCTATACCAATCTTATCTTTACAAGCCATTAGGAAGCCATAGGATATGGGGACAGGGTCACAGGGAATTGTGTGACTTGAGTACCAGCCATTGTTCTGACACCAGCTGATGATGTGATCAGGCATATCGTTTAAGCTCTCTGTGAATGGGTATGAAGATACCTAATCTTCTAGTGCCTTAAAGACACATCAAGGATTAAATGGGATATGAATGACTAGGAATGTTCTTTAATAATGTATAAACCTATATATAAAAGATATCTAAACCTATATACATGCAGGCTGTGATGGTTATCATGAATAAGGCCTCTCCTTCCGGACTAGGTCTATTTCAGCCCCAGAACAAAAAGGACCTTCCAAATAAGTGAACGATATCATGGATAAATGACCTACATACAGAAGCATAGAAGCACGGCAATGTTGTCATCCCCCATAAATAATCACCACAGTGAGCGGCAATGGCTATCTCCTTCCATTGTTTTCAAAGGCTTGTTCTGGTGCCTTGTGTGGGTAGAATCTGAGCCTTAAATTTTAAATGATGACTAAGTAATTGTAGCTCTTCTCAATGAGTACCATTTCCACAGGAAAAGTGTGCTCTTAAAATTTTTAAAAGGGGGTGAGCACTTTTGCTTCTGGACAAGATGGAGAAACAGGGACCATCCTCCCACTTCAAAGAACAAAACAATAGGCAAAATAAATGAAATAATGGCTTGTGAGACACTGGACATCAGGCAATGAAGGCAGTAATCTCCAAGGCAACCAAAGCAACCCCTATGATTGTCCTATATTCCTGCCCGGAGAGAGCTTCCCAGTCACATTGCAGGGCCCAGTGGACTCTCTGTGTTGAGGAGATGGAACTCCTCTGGGAGTCCAGGGAGTCCAAGGCAGCTAGAGTTGACAGGACAGTGTAATAGGGAAGAAAGAGCTAGATATAAAAAGAACTGTAGAGATGTGTAGATGGTCCTCTTTGAGTATTAAGATGAATTCAGATCAGCACTTGTGTAGGAAGAAATTGCCTAAGGCTGGGGAAAGGAGACATCTGAAAGAACTAAAGTTAATAGTGCTTGGCATTTACACCGACTTAGGAATAGTGCCAATTCCTACTGGCTAAGTTGGAAAAACCTCAAGATTTATGAAACACTGGGTAAAGTAAACATGAGGATTTCAATGGAGTAGTGGAAATAATTATCCCTAGGCTGAACACTGTTGTGATCCCACCCAACGAATCTTAGCAGCAAGACCCAAAAGGATCAAACTGTTTTCAAGTAACTGCATCTCAGAACAAACCTCAAGACATACAAAAATATCAATCACCCAAAAAGGAAAAATAATCATAACACCTGGCATCCAATCAAAAGTTACCAGTTGTAAAAAGAAATTGGAGGGACTTCCCTGACGGTCCAGTGGTTAAGACTCTGCGCTTTCACTGCAGGGGCCATGGGTTCTATCCCTGCTCAGGGAACTAAGATCCCGCGTGCCACACGGTGCGGGCAAAAAAAAAAAAAGAGAGAGAAGTTGGAAAATTCAATTCAAAATGGTTAAATTGATCAATCAAAACTGAACCAGAATTGACACAGATATCAGAATTAGCAACAAGTAAATTAAAACAATTATGACTATATTCCATATGTTAAAATCTTAGACACAGAAGTTGAAGACATGGAGCCAAACTGAACTTCTAGAGATGATAACTACCATATCTGATTAAAAATACACTGAAGGAGATTAATGGCAGATCATCCAACATTGCAGAAGAAAGTATTAGTAAATTTGAAGACATAGCAGAGCCAAGTATCCAAAATGAAACACAGTGAGAAAAGAGAATAAAATACAAATGAACAGATATCAGTAAGCTATCTGACCATGGCAAGCAGCCCAATATGCACATAATTTGAGTCTCTGAATGAGCAGCGAGAAGGGGACACTGAAAAAATATTTGAAGAAATAATAGCCAAAAATGTTTCAAATCTGATGAAAGCTATAAGCCCTCAGATCTAAGAAGTTCAGTGAATCCCAAGCACAATGAATGTGAAGAAAAGAAAACAAATGCATATCAGAATCAAATGCCGTAAAATCAGTGATAAAGAGACAATCAGAAAGCCAAGAAAGTTGCATTATGTACAAAGAAAGAAAAATAAGGATGGCAGCAGATTTTTCACCAGAAACTGTGAAAGCAAGAAGATAGGAGAAAATCATCTGTAAAGTACCAACAGGGAAGAAAAAAAAAAAAAAGCAGACAACTTATATCTCTATACTCAGGAAAATACCTTTCGAAAATGAAGGTAAAATTAAGACTTTTTCAGATATAGAAAAGCTCAAAGAATTCATCCCCTGCAGACTGTTACTATAAGAAATACTCAAGGAATTATTTCAAGCAGAAAGAAAATGATACCAGATGGAAATCTGTATCAATACAAAGGAATGAAGAGCACTAGAAATGGCAACTTCATGGGTAAGTATAAATATCTTTAAGATTTAATTGTTCCAATAAAAATAATTTTTAAAATGTACTATGGGCTTTATAATATATACAAAAGTAAAATGTGTGATAACAATAGTACAAAGGTCAGGAGGTGAGAAATGGAGGGTGATGTTCTTGTACTATACACACAAAGTGGTATTACTTGACAGTAGACTGTGCCATGTTTAAAGATGCTACAAACCCTAAATCAATCATTAAAATAAAAGAGTTATATCTACTAAGCCAAAAAAAAGCAGTAAAATGGAATCATTAAAAAACATTCAAGGAATCCAGAAGAGAACAAAGAACAGATTGACAAATACAGAACAAATAACAAGATAATAGACTCAAACCTAATGGCATCACATTATCACATTAAATGGAGATGTTTTAAGCACTCCAATTAAAAGACAAATATTGTCAGATTGGATGAAAATGCAAGACACAAGTACAAGCTGCCTACATGAAATACACATTAAATATAAAGACACAAATAGGTTATCAGTAAATGATATAAAAATACCTCGCTAACGAAAAACATTTTGCCTGTAACATGCTAATCGCTAGCTGAGTGGCTATATTAATATCAAAGTAGATTTCAGAGCAAAGAATATTACCAGGAATGGGGAATGTCATTTCATAATGATGGTGGAGTCAATTCATCAAAAGGACATAAAAATCCTAAATGTTTATGTACCTAATCAGAGAGCTTCAAAATATGTTAACAAAGACGGATAGAACTGCAAAGAGAATAGACAAATCCACGGTTATGGCTGGAGATTTCAATACCCCTCAGTCAGTAATTAATAGAGCAAGTTAAATAGAAAATCAATAGGATTTAGTCAACTTGAACAATACTATCAATCGACTTGACCTAAATGACATTTATAGAATATTCTACCTAATGACAGCAGAATTCACATTCTTTTCAAGTGCGTATAGAACATTTACCAAGATGGAACACATTCTGGGTTAGAAAACTACTTTCAACCAATTTAAAAGGATTCACGTCATACGAAATATATCCACTGACCACAATGGCATCAAAGTAGAAGTCAATAACAAAAAAGTCTCTGGAAAATCCATAAATATTTGGAAATGAAATTACAGACTTCTAAATAACCCATGGATGAAAAAATAAATCAAAAAGGGAATTAGAAAGAATTTTGAACTGGATGAAAAATTTTTTAAAAATTTTAATTTGTAGGATAATACTAACACAACAATTGGAGGGAAATTTATAGCACTTAATGCCCATGTTAGAAAAGAAGAACGATATTAAGTCCAAGATCTAAGCTTCCCCCTTAGGAAACCACAAAAAGCAAAGCCAACTTAGCTAAAATATACAAAAGAAAGAAAATAATGGAGATCAAAGTAAAAATAACAACAAGGAAAATCAATGAAATCAAAACCTGGTTCTTTGAGAAGATCCATACAATATGTAAACCCCTAGCCACATGGATCAGGATTAAAAAAACAGAAAATATATAAATTAGAGTATCAGGAATGAGAGAGGCAATATCTGTATGTATTATATAGATACTAAAAGAATAATAAAGAAATCAACTTTACACCAGTAAATCTGATGATTTAGATGAAATTGACAAATCTTAAAAGATACAAACTACTAAAAGCTCATGTAAGAAAAAATAGATAACCCGAATACGCATATATCTTGTTTTTATAAATTGAATTTGTTCTTATAAACCTTTCCATATCCAGATGGCTCCACTGGATTTTGTTGAATACGTGAAGAAGAGATAATATCAAGTGTATAGAAACTCTTCCAGAAAATTCAAGGAGAGGGAATACTATCCAAATTTCTGTATGAGGTCAGTATTGTTGTGATTTCAAAAGTAGACAAGACATTACAAAAACGAATACTACAGACCTGTTTCCTTCATGATCATAGATGCAAAATTTCTAAACAAAATGTTAGCAAATCAGGGCTTCCCTGGTGGCGCAGTGGTTGCGCGTCCGCCTGCCGATGCAGGGGAACCGGGTTTGCGCCCCGGTCTGGGAGGATCCCACATGCCGCAGAGCGGCTGGGCCCGTGAGCCATGGCCGCTGAGCCTGCGCGTCCGGAGCCTGTGCTCCGCAACGGGAGGGGCCGCAACAGAGGGAGGCCCGCGTACCACCAAAAAAAAAAAAAAAAAAAAAAAAAAGAATGTTAGCAAATCAAATTGATCTGCAGTGGGTTGACTCTGCCAGTGTGGAACCCTTAGATACAGAGGACTGACTATGAGGTGCTTGAGCATCCCTGGATTTTGGTATCTGCTGGGGGTCCTGGAATCAATCCCCTGTGGATACTGAGGGACAACTGTATGTAAAAATGATAATACATCATGACCAGATGGAGTTTATTCCAGGAATTCGGGGTTAGGTTAGTATTTGAGAAGCAATCAATGCAATTTTCCACATTAGCAGATTAAAAAAGAAGGTGGGACGAAGTGAGGGAGTGGCATGGACTTATATATGCTACCAAATGTAAAATAGATAGCTAGTGGGAAGCAGCCGCATAGCACAGGGAGATCAGCTGGGTGCTTTGTGTCTACCTAGAGGGGTGGGAGAGGGAGGGTAGGAGGGAGACACAGAGGGAAGAGATATGGGAACATATGTATATGTATAGCTGATTCACTTTGTTATGAAGCAGAAACTAACACACCATTGTAAAGCAGTTATACTCCAATAAAGATGTTTAAAAAAACCCATATGATCATATCAATTTATGCATTAAAAACATTTGACAGAATGTAACATCCATTCCTGACAAAAAGTGTCAGCAAGTTAGGTATAGAAGGGAACTTCCTCAACCTGATAAAGATTATCTACACAGCTAACATCATTCTGAAGACGAAAGACTGAATTAATGTCCTCTAGGATTAAGGACAAGAATTCCAGAACAGCTTTCCCACCAGAGTGAAGGACAGGAATTCTTTTCATTCATCCCAATATCCCCTACCATCTTGCATGTAGTTAATACTTAAGAATGATGTTTATTTTTCCCTTGTGATGAGAACTTTTTTTTTTTTTTTTTTTTTTTTTTTTTGCGGTACGCGGGCCTCTCATTGTTGTGGCCTCTCCTGTTGCGGAGCACAGGCTCTGGACGCGCAGGCTCAGCGGCCATGGCTCACGGGCCCAGCCTCTCTGCAGCATGTGGGATCTTC
>NC_041234.1:91184707-91227381 GCF_002837175.3 Physeter macrocephalus | reverse complement strand
CGTTGTGGCCTCTCCCGCTGCGGAGCACAGGCGCCGGACGCACAGGCTCAGTGGCCATGGCGCACGGGCCCAGCCTCTCTGCAGCATGTGGGATCTTCCCGGACCGGGGCACGAACCCGTGTCACCTGCATCTCAACCACTGCGCCACCAGGGAAGCCCTGAGAACTTTTAAGATCTACTCTCTTAGCAACTTTCAAATATACAATACAGTATTATTATTATTTGTTTTGAATTTTATTTTATTTTATACAGCAGGTTCTTCTTAGTTATCTATTTTATACATATGAGTGTATATATGTCAATCCCAACCTCCCAGTTCGTTCCATTACCACCCTCCCATCCCCTGCTTTCCCCCCTTGGTGTCCATACGTTCTCTACATCTGTGTCTTGGTGTCCATACGTTTGTTCTCTACATCTGTGTGTCTCTATTTCTGCCCTGCAAACTGGTTCATCTGTACCATTTTTCTAGATTCCACGTATATGCGTTAATATGCGATATTTGTTTTTCTCTTTCTGACTTTTTTCACTCTGTGTGACAGTCTCTAGGTCCATCCATGTCTCCACATATGACCCAATTTCGTTCCTTTTTATGGCTGAGTAATATTCCATTGTATATACCACATCTTCTTTATCCATTTGTCCGTTGATGGACGTTTAGCTTGCTTCCATGACCTGGCTATTGTAAATAGTGCTGCCATGAACATTGGGGTGCATGTGTCTTTTTGAATTATGGTTTTCTCTGGGTATATGCCTAGTAGTGGGATTGCTGGGTCATATGGTAATTCTATTTTTAGTTATTTAAGGAATCTCCTTAATACTTAATCTCCTTAATACTTAATCTCCTTAATACTTAATCCTTAATATTAATACTTGTTCATAATAATTGTTCTCATTTCCTGCTTTAGCAACTAATATCACCTAAGAAATACTGACTGGAAGGAGAAGTAGGATATTTTTACTTTGTTAAGGCTGTTGCCTGATTTTCCTAAAGTTTGCCCTGACTTCTCATTAACCCTATATTGTGATGCATTTTTACATTTTTAATTGAGGTATAACTGACATATAACATTATATTAGTTTCAAGTGTACAACATAATGGTTTGGTATTTGCATACATTGTGAAATGATCACCATAGTAAGACTAGTTAACGTCTGTCACCATACATAGTTACTTTTTTTTTTTTTTCTTGTGAGGAAAACATTTAAGATCTACTTTCTTGGCAAACTTTCAAATATGCAATGCAGTATTATTAACTATAGTCACCATGCTGTACATTACATCCCCCCATGGCTTATCTATTTTATAACTGGAAGTTTGTACCTTTTGACCCCCTCCACCCATTTTGTCCACCCCAACTCCTCACCTCTGGCAACCACCAGTATGTTCTCTCTTTGGCTGAGTTCAGGTGTTTTTGTTGTTTAGAGTCCACGTATTAAGAGATCATACGGTATTTGTCTTTCTCTGTCTGCCTTATTCCGCATAGCGTAATGTCCTTGAGGTCCATCCATGATGTACAGGAAGCCACAAAAGATCTCTTGGCTTCTTGTTCAGTATTTCCTCCACTGCATAATTTTGTTTTTCTTTATGTACTGCCATGTCACTTGCTAGATTCCTAAACTTCCTGCAGGGTTGTATAGGAGGGGATGCGTGTTGAGGTGGGTGGCGTATCTACCCTCTTTTCAGTTTACTCTGCCTTTGTTCTTGCTCCTCTGCTGGTCATGCAAACTCTTCCCTCTGCTCTGCTTTTAAAACCACAAGGTTTTTCTTTTCTGCCTTTAGGTATCTGGAAGTTCCTTTGAGTCTTTATCCTTTTTTGATCATTTCTGTTTCCCCATTCATTGAATGTTATGTTTACTTTGTCAAAAGAATCAAATCATTTAATCTGTGTTGTCAGTAGGAATAGTGATTGAAGTATGCTATCTAGTGTAAACCATTGGTCGGTAGGGACTTTTTCCCCCACAGAAATGAATACATGTATTAAGGATACCCTGGGTGCCTCTGGGGGATGCTTTTAAAAATCTCCATTTTACTTAACTTTTTTTCTTAATATCTCTAATTCATTTAATGTTACCAACTCTTCTACGTATGTATGCTGGTCTCATACCAGCATGAAAAGCGTAAATTGCCTATGTTCTGTCTGTAACCAAAACTTCTTAATTTCCTTTCCTTCTTCTCATCCAACCCCCATGTTTGTTTGGTTGGTTTTTTGTTTTTTTTTTTAATTAAGGTAACAATACTATACAGGCCATTATTTTATATAGGAGTTACTCAGTGATATAGACAATCAAGCTCCTCTATCCCAGCTAATGGGGTAACCAGTGACATTTGCCCAAGATGTCAGGTCAATTTGATTCTTTCATTTTGCAAACAACCTTGCCATTTACATAGGTTGGCTCTGATTCACAGGTTATAATAGCCAAGGGGGTGGTTACTTCATTTGGATTTTTAAAATGTAAATGTAAGACTCTGCAAGGCAGCGAGACGTACTAAAAACTTTCCAGGCATTAGAAGTGCAAAATGCAGAGTGGTACCCACATACTCTTATAATGGCCCTACACACTCCTGTTTCAGTAACGGAAAATGGAAGGGTCCTGAAGTGTTTTTACTCCCTCTCAAAATACAAATGGAAAATTGGCATATAATGACTTTTCACTCACAGTGCAGTTCAGCTGGGGGAAAAAAAAATCTCATGTAAGAGGATTTTATTGTAACTAAAACCAATCACTGACAAATTTTTTTAAAGGAGGCAGAACAAAAAGACGTTACTAAACACAAAGACAAAAAGAATGGCTGTAAAGATGACCTAGTTTTATTTGAAAGTGTCTGTAGCAAAGTTATAGAACATATGTACTGTTTTCAATGCAGACAAAGAGCAAGAAGCATGAATTTTCCATTAACCTGGTGGCTTTTTAGGTGTGTAATTAATGATCTATCATTATCTATATCTCCCTGCGCTTTGAAAATTGAGACTACGTCCGGGTTATTCAGGCCCTGGAGCGGTTTATATGAACTGTGCAAAAATTGAGGCAAAAAAAAAAAAGGTTTTGACTAGAGCGATATTAATAATTTTCAGTTCTTCATTTCACCATGTGTGTGTAAACAGCCTAAGCCAAAGAGCTGTACAAAATGCATTTCTGGAAACATTAGTGGACTGAGAATTTGTATTATTTGTACATTTGTATATTTTACATGAAAATGTCATCTGATTTTTGTATTCAAGTGTTATCAAAAATTTCAACTCCAAAGAGGAAAAATCTAATTTGCTCTCATGTTATTTATGACGGATAATTAAGGCAATTGAAAGGGCTATGCTTTCTGAGTTAGAGACAATCTCTAGGCTGCTTCATGAAACTAGAAATTGTTCCAGAAATATAGTAAACTAGAACGTCGAATAGGGTCTGTCCCTAAAAGGCGGGAAAACCTTGCAGTTCCAGCTTGTGCAACAAAGTGTCTTAGCCTCTCTGCATATAATTTTCTGAATCTGTATACATCGGGATGATGTTACAGGGAATGTGGAGGATTAAATGAGGTAATACGTGAAAACCCCTGGCACGTAGTAGTGTTTGGTAGATGAGACTGCTCTTAACGTAACAGTAAGGTAGGGCAGAAGAAAGAATGTTGAAAGCCTTAGAAACACTATTATGTTTGGCCTTAAATACTTTTTTTTTATTTGATTGAAGTATAGTTGATTTGCAATGTTGTGTTAATTTCTGCTGTACAGCAAAGTGATGCAGTTATATACATATATATATTCTTTTTCATATTCTTTTGCATTATGGTTTATCGCAGGATGTTGATATAGTTCCCTGTGCTATACAGTAGGACCTTGTTGTGGCCCTAAATACTTCTGTTCCTTTCTATGTTGAAATGGTAAAAGGTGGTTAGGTATAGATCCGAGTGAGGCTTTCTTAGAGGCTCTGTAGCGGAGCAGGCAGCTTGAAAGTACATTGGTTTTCTCTGTAAGGAATGCAGATACATATCCTGGTCTTTCCAGCCCTTCTTTGCTGTCATATCTAATTTGGTAAGAGTTTATTTGCTTCTCAAGGCTGGGCACTTTTCAGTTCTTTCTTATTAAAATAAGAAACCTTTATTAAAATAAAGGTTTCCCTTGCTTTTTGAAAGTTTGCTTTATGTCATTTCCCTTTGATGAAAGACCTACCTTCTATGAAAGACTTACCTGCTTACCTGTTTTCTCTAACTGAAAGGAATCTGGAGAGGATTTTTGCTTTTAGGAAAGAAGGTGAAAAGCAAAAATAGCGTTAGGCGTTTGTTTTACAGTGAGTGCATTTGAATTGTGGAGGTCTACTTATACACAGATTGTTTTCAATACATACAGTACTATCCAATCCACAGTTGGTTCAATCCTCAGATGGAAACAGCAGATTCAGGGGGCTGACTATAGGACTTGAGTATCTGTGGAGTTTGGTATCCATATCAGGTTCTGGAACCACTCACCTGCAGATGCTGAGGGGCTGGCTGTATGTGGGATCTGTCAGGTTGTAGAAAAATGGAAATAACCTTGGTATGTTGAAGTGAACCCAGGGAAACCACTTAGGTTGTGCAGCTCTCTAACATCACTTTAGTTTAACTTCTGGTATAGCTCTTATGGTTGCATGCCTTGGGTCTTTATCATTTGCACACATGTCTGAATTCTCCACTAGATTGTAAGATCTTTGGAGGCAATGCTGGTGTTTTGTTTTGTGACCTTCAGAGCTTGACACAGGGCCTGACACACAGTAGATATTCAACAGAAGTTTGTTGATTCCGAATTTACAGAGGCTCTCCTATTTAAGAGATACCATTATATGTTTTTACCTGTCAAATGAAGAGATCTTAAGGAGAATGATAATACAGGGTTTTGGTGATTGAGCAAGGGAGGTGGGTGGCTATAGTATTATCATCACTGTCATTATTATTTTTAATGGCAGCTGAATATAAATCAGGCAATGTTCCTGGAATGGCATTCTGATAACATGTTTAGAAGTCTTAAACATTTTCATGCCTTTTTACCCTTCATTTCTAGCATTTTTTTCCTTTGGAAATAAATGATTGTTACAATTTAGCTGCAAGGACGTTCATAGCAGGTTTGAATATAATAAAAGAATCTAAACAACTTGAATATCTAATAAAATGAAAGTAGTTATATAAACTATGTAAGATCTATACAATGAAATGCATTATGCAGCTATGAAAAACAATGAATGTAGAACCACATTTATTAAGATAGAAAGAATCTATCTATACCAATCTGTATATACATGTTGAGTAGCCATAAACCAAAGTGTTAATACAGTCAGTACCTGTTGGGGGATTGGTTCTAGGACCTGCTATGGATACTAAAATCCCCAGATGCTAAAGTCCCATAGTTGGCCCTCCATATCAGTGGTTGTGCATCCATAGATTCAAACAACCCCGGATCATGTAGTACTATATGTATTTATTGCAAAAAATACACGTATAAGTGGATCTGCACAGTGCAAACCTGTGTTGTTCAAGGGTCGACTGTACGGTCATCCCTTGGGTAGCCACTGGGGATTGGTTCCAGGGCCACACCCCCCACCCCATGGATGGTCAAGTTCCTGGTGTAAAATGGCATAGTACAGTCGGTCCTCTGTGTCCATGGGTTTTGCAACCATGGATACCTGGGGCCTACTGTAGTGTTTATTATTGGGTGGTATAATTACATATGTTTTTCATTTCCTATTATTTTGCTGATTAGTGTCCTATAATTTTTCTGAAGTGAATGTGCAGTACTTGTGTTAAATTTGTTTCTAAATGAATACAAGGAAGATAGGGGAAATGCTTGAACAAATGAATAACTACAAAATACTTATTAATAATTTCATGCTGATTCCATCCCTGAGGGGTAAGCCCCAAGTCACTGAAGTGCAAATGAAGATATGAATTCTAAAAAGGGTGATAGAGGTCATCCCATTTTTTTCCACTTTAAAGAGAACTGACATGGAAATAAGACCCCGTTTCTCATTTTGGATAAATAAAACCTTGCAAGAATGTAAGTAAATATGTGGCACAAATGTTACTCAACCTGTTCTTCAGTAATTAAAAAAAATTAGTATTTCTCTGTTATTTGAAAATGCACAGTGATTTTTAAAAAGAAAAATATCCTTAGGTAACCAAATTGTCTTTTTTCTGTAGTGAATGTCTCCTTTTTTCTTGAGATATGAAAGTCTGGTTTTAATATGAGAATATTTATGTAGAAATAATCAGCATGGCAATTTGACTCTGGCCTCCTCAAAACACGTACACGCATCCTTTGTTTGCTGAATGATTTAGTCTACTGATGTCTTTGTAAAGATTTGAGGACTGTTGCTAAGCCTATAGTAACAGTGCCAAATTTCTTTATTAAAAGATAAAACTGCACTCTTTCATTTTCCAGAAATACCACGGAATAACAGTGTTTAAGCACTTTGGCATCTGCTTTAAAGCAGATCTGCATTAGTTCTTAAGAAGTGAGAGTTTCAAAGGAATATAATTGCTACTGCCTGAGGGGAGATGGTTTGTGATAAGGGAGGAAATGGAAGACACCTGTAGTGGGGAGACTAATACATTTGGAATCCTGCTCTAATATTTATCTCTTCGGTAGAAGCCAGTATAAGCTAGGTCCATCCGGATTTAGGTACTCGAGTGCCCAGTGGATTTTATTATAAGGTGATTTGCTTATATAGTAGCCTCATGATGGGGATTTTAAGGGCAAATTAATGTTTGGAAAAATACAAATTTAGAGCATTGTACTCCCTTTCTGCATTTTGCTTCCATCCATCTTTTCCTTTCTCCATGTCCCTTCTTTCCTTCCAGGGTTTGATAATACTGGCATTAGCATCAATTGTTGTGTGACTTACAACAACCATTGATAATGCGAAGGACATCAATTCGTATTTCCATAGGCACTAAGTAGCCTGCAGAATCCAAAGACTTGTGAATTAGGCCTAAAGAAAAACTTAGGTTTGAAACTGTCACATAATGAAAGCAAATGTATTTTCTCCTTGAATTATTAAAATTTTCAGAATAATTATCCTGTCTTATTATTTTTCATGGCACTTACCACCTCCAGTCAGATGCTGTTAAATTTTTTTTTAATTTGTTATTGTCTTTCTCTTCCTACTAAAATGTACACTGCATAAACACAAGGAATTTGTCTTCTGCTGAGTCACCAGTACTCAGAAAGTTCCTTGCACATAGTAAGTATACAATAAAAATCTGCTGAATTACTTTGGATTTTCCATGTTTTCTCTTATGGATAGTATTAGGGCTATACTATGTTTGTGATTGGACCATTCTTTTAAAGTTCTATCAATATATTCACACTATGATCACTTTTTAAAAATTAATTAATTTTGTATTGAATTTCAGTTGATTTACACTGTTGGGTTAGTTTCAGGTGTACAGCAAAGTGATTCAGATATATATATATATATTCTTTTTCAGATTCTTTTCCCATATAGGTTATTACAAAATACTGAGTATAGTTCCCTGTGCTATACAGTAGGTCCCTATTGTTTATCTATTTTTTTGTTTGTTTTTTGGCCACGCCGTGTGGTTTGTGGGATCTTAGTTCCCCAACCAGGGATTGAACCCAGGGCCACGGCAGTGAAAGTGCTGAGTCCTAACAACTGGACTGCTAGGGGAAGTCCCTTGTTTATCTATTTTATATATAGTAGTGTGTATATGCTACTCCCTGATTCCTAATTTATCCCTCCCTTCTCCCCTTTCCCCTTTGGTAACCATAAGTTTGTTTTCTATGTCTGTGAGTCTGGTTCTGTTTTGTAAATAAGTTCATTTGTATCTTTTTTTTTTTTTTTTTAGATTCCACATATAAGTGGTATCATATGATATTTGTCTTTCACTGTCTGACTTACTTCACTTAGTGTGATAATCTCTAGGTCCACCCATGTTGCTGAAAATGGCATTAATTCATTCTGTTTTATGGCTGAGTAGTAGTCCATTGTATGTGTGTGTGTATATATATATATATATATCACATCTTCTTTATATGATCACTTTTAAATTGTGAATGATTAATCTGTCGCATTTGATGGTAGCTCAGGTGGTCAGAAAATGGTGCAAAATGATGTTAAAATCTGGTTCTACTTCATTTTGCCAAATATTTATTGAACATGTGCTATGTTTCTGTTCATGTGTTAATTGCTGGAGATGCCACTATGAACAAAACAGAGTAGCTCATAGTCTAAGAAACAGACTTGTAAAGAAATGGTTTTGATATAGTGCACTATGTGTGATGATAGGGTATGCCCAGAGGGCCATGGGAGTACAAAGGAAGGTGTAATTACGTCTGATTCTGGGGGTTGGGCATCAAGATAAATGAGACATGGTCCTTTTTCGTCAGGGCACACACTATGAAGTGAGGAAGATAGACACATCACTGTAATACAATGTACTATATGTTGTATTAGAGACAGAAACCAACTACTCTGACTACATCAAGGAAAGACCAGCTCTGCCCAAGGAGTTAGGAGATGGCTTTATGGAATGGTAGATATTTGCACTGGGCCTTGGCTTCACTAGGCACAAGGGGGGTAGAGGGCTTGATGGGGGTGGGGCATGAGCAAATGCATACAAGGTAGGGTAGCTGAAATGTAGTGGAATGGAAAGCAGATGCAGAAGTTAAAGCCAGAAGGGTGGAAGCCAGATTATGAAGGATATGGTATGCTGTGCTAAGGAGCTTGCATGCTATAACATAAATAATGGGTATATTGAAAAATTTGGTCCCTATTTCTGTGTGGTTATAGTTCTGTGGGTTGTCTAGGTGGTGTTCATCCCAGGTTGATTAAGCTCTGGGAAATGAAATTTATACCCCCAAAGCATAGGGAAATGTTTAAAAATCAATTAATTAATTAACAATGATAAATGTTTCTGGCAAAAGGATTGGAATACATTTTTTCACCTCTAACTTGGGAAATCACAATAGGGGCATGTCAGGGAGGAAGAAAATTTTCTATATTTTGCTTGGTTCTTCTGGCTGGTCTAAGAATTAAATTGACGTGAGACAGATTCAAAGGTGAAAATTTTTTTAAAAAATGTGTACATAGGAGTAACCCAGGAAAACTGAGTAATTTGCCAAACTGAGTAACTTGCCAAGAGGGTGGAAGCCCTTGCCTTAAATACCATCTTCACCTAAAGACAAAAGAGGATGTTAGGGTGGGGAGAGTCAGTTATGGGGGGTGACCAGGAAAAGCACAGTAAACAAGGGTAAGGTTGTTATACAGATTTAAGTAATTGCCTTCTCAGTTGATAAGAGTTTCTAGAGATTTGGTCTTCCTTCTCTTCTAGTACAACCAGGGAGACACCCTTACAAATGGAAATATCCCTTACAAATGTAAATGTTCCTTACAAAAGGGTAATAGTTGATTTTCAGAGTTCTTCCCATGTCTGCTGTTTCCTGGAAAATAACCAGCTTAAAATACTTAATATGCCAAAGAGACGTTGTACCAGAGCAGTATCCCATGGGGCCTTGCAGGGGGGTGGGGGGGAGGGGCACAACAGACCCCCTCCCCCCTGTCCTCTGCTTCATCTCCTCTCTGAAGTACCTAGATAACTCTTATTTGATGCACATTTCCTGAGTTGTTTTACAGTTACTAAAACCCTCATCAAATGGAAGAAGTTAACTACTGGATGATCATGAGCACATAGCCCCCAGACCTCCTGGTGCCTAAGGAATGATAATGTTAACCCCTGTGACACTGCCCTGTTACCTCAGCATCAACCAATCAGAGAATTGTGAATGAACAGGTCACACACCCTGAGACTCCCCTCCCTCACCTGGCCTTTAAAAATGCTTTCCTGAAACCCATCAGGGAGTTCAGGTATTTTGAGCACTAGCTGCCTTGGGCTCCTGGCTTGGAGCCCTGCAATAAATGTTGCACTTTCCTTCACCACAACCTGGCGTCGGTAGGTTGGCTTTAGTGCGCATGGGTGAGCAGACCCACGTTTTGCTCGATAACAACATATTTTGGGGTGGCAAATTCTGCCCCCTTACAGGCACAAGGTTGCTTAGATGAATGAAAACGTAAAGGGATTTGTTGTCATTAAGGAGGCAAATCTGTGATAACCAAGTGAAATAAATGCTCTTCTTACAAGGATGTACCTGGTGCGTAGACCCAGCCAAACAATTCTGAGGGAGGCTTTATTTCATTTTGGACTGAGTTAAATGACTTGCTTGAGCCTTGATCTCCTGATTCTCCTCTAGTATCTAATTCAAGAGTCTATACTGCAATGCTCTATAATTCAGAAAGACTTGCCATCATAAGAAGCTTTTACTGCTTTGTGTGGAAAATTCCCACTAGGCCTCTGAGAGGATCCAGGGTATTTATTCATCCATCAATCATTTTAGTTTACTCTCAGTATGAAATTGTGCTTCAAGGTAATAAAAATGAAATATCCAGCAAATAATAAATAATCTACACCATAGCCAAAACCTGTATCTCTGGCTTTGAAGTGTAAAAACTGGAATTTATCTGTAATTTCATGGAATTAAGTACCTGTAATTTCATGGAATTAAGTACCTAAAACTGAAATCAATATACGTCAAAAAATTTAAAATGGCACCAAAAATCAATTCAATAATTGTACCTGAAGCCAAACTAGAGAATATGTGAGGACATTGGAAAATGTTAACTCCAGAGGTAAGTAACAGGGAGAGTGGTGGAGAATGAAGGGAGAGAGAGCAAAGAGAAAAGTGAGTTGGAACCATCTTCAGAGAACAGAGGTACAAACTTTTCAACTTTGTCATTGGCTAGATAATACAATTTAGCTCAAAAATGGCCATTTGAAGCAATAACTTTGTGGCTATTACTGATAGATTTTTTTTTTTTTCCCTGTCTTTTTTCATTCTTGCTGCCTCTTCTTCTAAGGACAAGCTAAAGTGCCACATCACTAAGAGGAGCAAGAGGTATTTGTTGAAAAGTTGGAGGTGGGACAAGGAAAGAGATACTCTGTATCCTGCCCAGAAAGTGTGACATTGCCTCAGGTCTCTAAATGTTTGAAAGCCATATTTATGTGGCAAGGTTTGAATAGCCTTTCTTTGACTGTGTAAGAAATGCTGTCCTCTTAACCAGATATTTTTCAGCTCATCTGACATTTATTACTTAGTCTGACATTATTTCAAATACTCAGAGGGAAAGATGAATGTGGGATCCAATTCACAAAGTGCTCTTGGAGGAATGGAAAGGCATTATGACTTTTTCCTAGACCTTTTTGGTGTTGATTTTCTCTTCTTTCTTTTAAATCAGCCTCTGGTTATTGAGCTCACTCTGCTCCCAGTAGAATGATTTATTTTGAGTTTCATTTTCAGAAAGTGACCAACAATTCAATTCTCCAGTGTTTGATGGCTTAAGTATGGCAAAGCTGCTGGAAAGGACGCTTGAGACCTGGAGAAACCACATTGGAAAGTTCAGTGTGGGACTACGTAAAGCAAATTGTTTATAACTTAAGTTCATGGCTCCCAATGATTGGATCATCCCCCTGGTGTTCTTCTGTACTCTTTCCTAGACGGGCATTTGATCATTAATTCAGGAAACATTTATTAATAAGTATCAATTGTTTATTAGGAAACTGGAGATAGAGAAATGAATAATATGCCACATCATCTCACAAGGAGCTGATGGTATAAGAGGAAATATAGAGCAATGCAGTGGAGGCATATATAATGGGGTTCTATGGAGACACATAGGAGGTCACTTAACTCATTCCCATTGGAGGTTTAAGGAATAAGATGATGCTTCGGCTTGTAAGGGAGCAAAAATAATTTTCCCTCTATACTTCTAGGTTCTTGGCTTAGACCCACCCTGTAATATAAGACAGATGAATGGGAGAAAAACAAACAGAAGTTTAATAACACGTAGAACTCCTGTATTTATACATGGGAGATACCCAGGAAAACTGAGTAACTCTGTGTAATGGCCTAAGCCACCATCTTAGATACCATCTCCAGCTAAAGACCAAAAAAAGATGTTATAGGAGGTTAACAGGCAAAGCTTAGTAAAGGAGGATGTGGCTGCTATAATGCAGATTAAGGTGGCTTCTCCATTGTTTAGAGTTTCTAGAGATTTCATCATCCTCTTTTTCCTGGTAAGGAGAGGGAGACACCCTTACAAATGGAGATTTCCCTTATAAATACAAATGTCTCTTACAAACCAGCACCTCCTACTGGGTTTTCAGAATTTCTCCTGTGTCTACTGTTTCTTTTTTTCTTTTCTTTCCTTTTTTAAAAAAATAAAGTATAATTGATTTACAATGTTGTGTTAGTTTCAGGTGTACAGCAAAGTGATGCAGATATATATACTAAGCCACCATCTTAGATACCATCTCCAGCTAAAGACCAAAAAAAGATGTTATAGGAGGTTAACAGGCAAAGCTTAGTAAAGGAGGATGTGGCTGCTATAATGCAGATTAAGGTGGCTTCTCCATTGTTTAGAGTTTCTAGAGATTTCATCATCCTCTTTTTCCTGGTAAGGAGAGGGAGACACCCTTACAAATGGAGATTTCCCTTATAAATACAAATGTCTCTTACAAACCAGCACCTCCTACTGGGTTTTCAGAATTTCTCCTGTGTCTACTGTTTCTTTCTTTCTTTTCTTTCCTTTTTTAAAAAAATAAAGTGTAATTGATTTACAATGTTGTGTTAGTTTCAGGTGTACAGCAAAGTGATGCAGATATATATATACACACACACACACACACACACACACACACACACACACACACACACACACACACACACATATATATTGTTTTTCAGATTCTTTTACATTATGGGTATTGCAAGGTATTGAATATAGTACCCTGTGCTATACAGTAGGTCCTTGTTTATCTATTTTATATATGGTAGTATCTGCTGTTTCTTAAAACTAATCAGCTCAAAATAATGCTTATGACAAGGAGGCACATACATTTTGGGGTGTTATATTCTGCTCCCCTTCAAGGTGAATCAGAAAGTTCAGAGTGAGAAGGATACTCTAGGCAGAAGAAACTACATATGTGGAAGAATGAACGTATACAGGGAACTGCCAATACGTTATACGGCTAGAGGGTAGGGGATGCCTTGAGGGGCTAGATAGATGGAAATGAGGTCAGAGAGGTAGGCAGGGGTTAGTTACATCATGCAGTGTCATATGCGCTATTCTTGGGAGTTTGAAACAAAGTCACAGATCTATTTTATTTCCAGTGGTGTTTCTTTGTAGGTTTTCCGTGGTCTAGGCACCCTTTTTTTCATCTAGTTTCCCTTGTAGTTGTTGCCTTTTACATAGTAGTTACTTATTAAAGCTTCATGGACTTTGAACTTCCTGGTAGGCCAGGTTGACTGAAACTATGGCCCTAAAATAGAGCAAAGATAATGAGGTTAATGAATCTGGATTGGAAAATGTCCTTTGTGTCATTAGTGCTAGGCCCCAAGAAATAGAAAACCTGCTATATTGAAGTTTCTGTTAAGGGATGGAATGATGCTAGTGAGGTACTGATGATTTCGGGCTAGGCTTTATGGGTGAATGCCCTTCTTGGTGAGGCTACTCCAGATCCTGGGCTTGTGTCTTAGTTTTTCAGAATAGAAACTCATTTTGATCAGTTTCCCCATACTAGTCAAAAATCAGACAACTCTGATCTTTCGGGCGCCCATTTTCTTAATTTATGATAAGAATTGTATTCAGCAGTATAACTGGTGTCAATCCTTTGCACAGGGCACACTCTCCTGGTTGGCAAGTTCACTCTAGAGATGAAATGATATGTCGGAATATTACTTTGTGAGTATGGAGTTAGAACAAAGGGAATCTGATGTTCCCAGGGGACATTTTCCTCAAGCTATGGTGGTATGACAGTTTGTCCTTCCCCACTCCAGAAATAGTCCTCTCTAGAGAACTGGTATTTGTTTTTTATAGAATCAGAGCACTGATTCTCCTGGACAGAGCACATTGACATTTTCTCACACTTTGGCTCTCCCCAGAATCCATGCAAACACTCTCCCAACCCCGCTTGTTATGACATTGCTTGTCAGAGCCTAGCTTACATTAATCATAGTTTAGTCTGGTTGGAAACTAAGATGACATTGGAAACTCATCAGCAGCACATTTGCACACCATCTCTTAGGATGGAAAGAATTTCTGTAGGTGGCCTGCTTTATCCATTACTTTGTTTCACTTTCAGAAAGTAATTTCTAGTTTGACAGACAATTATTGGGAACTATCCCCATTTTGAACCTGTTGCATCCCTTAGATCCTCGAGCTAACTTATTCAATTAAGAGTCACGGATTGTTAAGCAGGAAAAGAATGAAGAGTTCCAGTTCAATAATTTGTGAACACTTTTAAGGCCACTAGCATGCTTTTTGACAAATGTAATTGTACTCTGAATACATACAAAAATATTAAAGCATGTGTCTGAGGGAACACTGATCTCTTTTTATAATCTGCTCATTTTACAGATGAGGAAACTGATGCTCATAGAGGGGGAGTGATTTGCCCAGGATAAGCCAGCTGGTCAGTGGCTAGTCCAGTGATATTTTTACTCCATCACTTACTGTTCATGAAACACGTAAAAAGACAGGGATGGAAAAGCAAACAGATGCCTGCATTGAATGACTTCTGGAAGGTACTCACTGACAATTCTAAGTAGACAATCCCCATTGAAAACTTCAAACACTCTTTTGATGGGGGAAAAAAATGACCAATGGGAGGGATCATTTTTGCTGTTGGAAATTTCCGCCAGTGCCTCTGTATACCAATACGCTTTCTGACCTTTTTTGTTATTCAAACAGCCTACTCTGGTGCCATTTATTTGTAACCACATTCATGCTTTAAAAATGCATGTTAAATATTATCAACAGAAACATAGAATATTTATAGAATATTGTCAATATAAATATAGAATACCTCTGCCAGAAATCCTGGGAAAGTTAATATAGCATGCATGCAAATATTTGTGCAGAGAGTGGTTGTTGGGAGTAGTGTCAGGATATTTTTATTGTTGCATGGGAACAGTTTGAGCTGGATGGTTTTTGAATGCTCTTTCCATATCTGAGAGATTTTATTTTTCCTTAGATCTTGTAACTTGAGTTGGTGCTGATGTCCAAGTAGGACTGACCCTAGAAGATAGGTAGATTGCTCTGAGGAACAGTTTGGAGTTCCCCTTGAGTACAGTGGTTATGTTACCCTGTCTGGCTATTAAGTCAAAAAGGGAGCTGTTAGATGAGCTCTTGGATGTTTGGTTTGGGTGAATGGCAAGTTTTAGTTCCTGTTTGGAGCTCCATGTCTGCCTTTGGAAAATGAGAGGAGGATAAGATTATCTCGTAGATCCCTAGCAGTTCTGATATCATGTAATCATCTGATTCTTTAATTTATTAGGCAAATATTGAGCAGTTGACGGTCGTTCAGAATCTATGCAAGATCTAGCATCTAAGCCGTGGGAGCTGACTGTGCCAGTGTTTCTAGCTCTTGCTCCTCAGCCCAGGCATGTACCCTTTTCCCAGGCCCCACCCCTCTGGCCCGTGAAAATGACTACCTGTGAGTTTTCCATAGCATCTGTAGCTTCTGACTGTTTAATGATCTAGGAAATTCTCTTTGACTACCTACTGAGGGCCAGGTACTGTCCTACACATTGAGGACTCAAAGATGAAAGTCCCCATCCTCAAGTGGAAGAGAGAAACAAGCAAACAAGTAGCTGGGCAGTGGCAACCCATTGTGATACGTGTTCTGGGAGTGCATGAATATGGGGCTCCTGGGGATAGAGAATAGTGTACAGCCCCATGGGGGATGAAGGGTGTTGGACAGAGTTTGGAGAAGGAAGTGGAGCCTGAGGTAAACTTGGAAGAGAAGGTAAAAGCCAGGTGAGGTGGAGGAGGCAGAGTATTTCAAGTAGAAAGTACAGCTCAAAGACTTGCTGCAAGAAAAAAATGTTGTGTATACAGGGACCTCTAAGTGACTTTTTTAAGTTAGTCAGTTTCTGTAAGGAGTCAGCACTTTGGAGCACCTAGCTCTATGCTTGATCTGGGGTAGATTAGAAAAGTACAGAAAGTTTGTAACTCATGTGTGGCTTGTGTTCCAAAATTTTGTTTGTGAGTCAGCTGTTTGGAATGTGGAATGCATTTTTCCCACAGAAAACAATGGTCTCCATGGTAATTAGGTTCCCAGGCCAGCCCATAAAAGCCTATGTAACCCATAATCTGAAGGATCATGCTGTATTAGTAATACCATAGATGTTAATGACCATGTAAAGCTATGCTTCTCTGGGAAAATCCACTCCCTGTTGCAACCGTGGGTTCTAGAAACACTCTCTTTCCCAGTGAAGCTTCAGAAGCGTGTAAAGAAACCCTTGCTTTGCCATCCCTCCAGGTGGTAAACCAGTGGGCCCAGGAATTTTTTCAGCTCTAGGTTATTACCAGTGTCTCTTGGAAATTGGGAGAGGATATAGCAGGAAGAGGGATGCAGATAAGCAATTCAGCAGAAAGCAAAAGGGTGTGGGGAAGAAAAGAGAGACAGGAATTGATCATTGATGTTAGAGAATAGTCCCGGTGGTCCCTGTCCCTACCCTACTACCCCTGTCTCTCCCCCCTCCCCCCACCATGGAGGCAGGGATGAAAGCAAAGCTGGGAAACTTTGTCCTTGCTCAGGGTGGGACTAGGGACTGAGGGAAGGAATTAGCACTTACTGAGTTTCAGGATGCCTCAGGCATTTTACACACACCTTTTTTAATCCTTAAAAGGAATGTCTTATTATTCCTGTTTCCTGGGGAGGAAACTGAGAAGCAAACAAAAGACTTGCCCAGGGTCACATAGCTAGTAAGTAGCAGAGCTGCAAATCATACTCGGATTCTATGAAGTTCCTACAGTATACGTGTTTATTAGTAATATCTGTAAGTTGAAATATTGTCTCATTTAATTGCTGAGAAAATTAAGGCAAAAGCTGTAAGAGTGATTCTTTCAAAATACTACCACTAGATAGAGATAGCACCACCAGAATAAAACCATGGTATCCTGACTCTTAGTCCAGTGAAATTCATGGCATGGAGTACCTACTGTGGGCAAGGTAATGCCTTGGGCACAATGGGTAATACATGTCCCTTGAAGCCATGAGCTTACTGTTTAATGCTTTTGTATTTAAATGGCTCATCCTAGTAGACTAAGGCAGCCTATGGTAAGTGCCAGAATAGAGACATGAACACCATACATTAGAAGAAGATGGAGACTATAATTCTGACTTAAGGGATCTGAGGAGGCTTGTGAAGGATAATGGTGGCAGTATCTGAAGTTGGGCCTTGAAGGACTGATAGCAAGTGATAGATGAGCAGGCCTGGAGAGAGGCTATTCCAGGAAAAGGAGCCAGACGAGCACATCACAAGCATAGTGCCATTTTACTGTGCACTTAACTTTGTGTTAGGCGCTGGCTATGTGTTTTATGTACATGATCTCATTTATTCCTCACAGTAATCCTATGAAATGAGTACCATTATTATCCTCATTTTATAGATAAGGAAACTAAGACTCAAAGTAGGTTATTTGTTCAAGTCTACACCGCTAATGAGTGGTAGAATCCAGAGCCTACAAACTTAGCCCATACACTCATCCATTCACTGGGGTGATTGTGGTAGAGTGGGAGTTTGCTTTGGACTGAATTGGCGCCCTCCAAATTCATATGTTGATGCACTAACCCGCAATGTGATGGTATTTGGACTTGTGGCCTTTGGGAGATAATTAGGTTCAGAAGAGGTCATGAAGATAGAGCCCTCTTGATGGGGTTAGTGCCCTTATAATAGATACCAGAGACCTCTCCCCACCCCCACTCCCAACACACACACACACACACACACACACACACACACACACACACAGACATAACATGAGGATACAGGGAGACAGCAGCCATCTACAAGCTACAAAGAGAGTGCTCACCAGAAACTGAACATGCTGGTTCCTTGATCTTGGACTTCTAGCCTCCAGAACTGTGAGGAAATAAAGAAGCCTCCCAGTTTACGGTATTCTTTAAATGGCAGCCTGAGCTGACCAAGACAGAGTCTTAGAGTTTTGCCAGAAACTGGCAAGCTTGGCGGGGGCACCTTGATGAGGGCTTTGATTATTATGTTAAAGATGTTGGACTTGGTTCACTGGCTCCCCAACACCAACCAGCTAAACATTTTTGGGGTGAAAAGGTATGATTTGCTCAGATACTACTATTCTGTTCACTCTCTGAATGGACCCAATAGAGAACAATGGACAGATTTCCAGCTGTAAATCAAATCAAGTAGCACAGTTAGTGGTAGATGAAAAATTCATTGTGTAGTTGGAGAAGAAAGAATTGTTGGCTTGATTTTCTAAGGGGGGCTTCACAGAGGAAATATGACTTAAGGTGGGTCTAGACAGGATTTGCATTGATAGGATTCTTTTCTGAGGAGCAAAATTGGGTTACAGACGCTATGCTGCGTGTAGAATGTGTGTCAGTGGCACATTTAGAGGTGCATCCACGGAGACTACTTTTAACGAACCTTGATTGAAACTACCTTCGCATGGAGGAGAGTGCTCCATAAAAGGGCGCTATGCTTATAACGTGCTCCTTTTCCTAGAATATCTTCCCTCCGGGTTGGCTCATTTGTCACTTGCTATCAATCTTTCACGGCCCAATTTAGGATACTACCACCATTATCCCTCACAAGCCTCCTCAGATCCCTCGAGTCAGAACTGCAGTCTTCATATTCTCGGAGAAGGAAATGATGCATAGAAAGGCACACAAAGGGGAAGGGGGTAGGGTTTGTGGGACACACCTGCTTGGCTGAATCACAGTGACACGTGAAGGAGGATCACAAAAGCTAGGTCATAATTGCTACAGAAGGAGTTGTCTCAAGGACTGAGATGAGGTCCAGAGCCACATGGTTATGTCACCTTTCCTAAAGGTAAAGGACGTCAGGCAATAACCGTACTTGAGCTCTGTATGCTTCTGTAGGTGCTAAACACTGATTGCTATGTCCTCAGTCTTCCTGGCTGTGTGAGGAGTCCTTGGCCTTAAAGAACTTCTAATCTAGTTAGAGAGACCAAAGTGCCATGTTTGCAATGTCATCAGAATATATGAAAATAATATATACAGACATGAGTGATGTATTTGAAGCTGAGTACAAGCTGAGGGCCAAATAGCAAAGGTACTAATTTGATTTGATTTGAAACAGACTTGGGCCAAGAGACAGGAGAGTTGAGCATACTGAGAACTCAAGTGGACGTGTCCCCTTGAGGGTGAGGAGGGACATTTCTTCCTCTGAGGTGGGAGGGTGAAAGGTAAGGATGGGAGGTAGGACAGGTCAGCTGGGGAAGGTGAGTTTAAGATTGCTTGTTGTAAGGAAGAGAGGTGATTCCTTATGATAAATATAAACACTTTAATTAATTGCCTCAGTGACATTTAAAGCTTCAGTGAAATTTCTATTTTTTTTTCTGAGGGGCAAAACTGGGTTATAGATGCTATGCTGTATGTAGAATGTATGTCAGTGGCACACTTTAGAGGTACATCCACTGAGAGTTTATAGTTCTTGCCGAGTTTATATACTTTTTTTTTTTTTTTTTTTTTTTTTTTTTGCGGTACGCGGGCCTCTCACTGCCGTCCTCCCGGACCGGGGCGCGAACCCGCGTCCCCTGCATCGGCAGGCGGACCCTCAACCACTGCGCCACCAGGGAAGCCCCGAGTTTATATACTTCTATTGAACCTTTCTTGAAACAAGTAGCTTTACTTCCTCGTTGCTGTGTTTTTCTTCAGCACCTGAAATACCATAGAGGCTTTCTGACTGAACAATTTCTAGACTCAGTACTTTATTTTTATTAAAAGGAAGGCTGTTTTTCAAGTTCTCCAAGCATTGCTCAACACGGTGTCCTTTGAAATCAGTTGGAGTTAGTCTGTAGGAGTCACAGGACAGAGATCTAGGCATCTGCAATGTCTTGAGCTTTGCTGTAAGTCTATATGTTGATGCATTTTTAAATAAAGACTATTTACGGGCTTCCCTGGTGGCGCAGTGGTTAAGAGTCCGCCTGCCGATGCAGGGGACGCGGGTTCGTGCCCCGGTCCGGGAAGATCCCACGTGCCGCGGAGCGGCTGGGCCCGTGAGCCACGGCCGCTGAGCCTGCGCGTCCGGAGCCTGCGCTCCGCAACGGGAGAGGCCACGACAGTGACAGGCCCGCGTACCACAAAAAAAAAAAAAGAATATTTACATTTTAGAGCACAAAAATCCTGGAGGTATTCAACAGAAAAGAAACAAAGCAGTGATGATGGAGTGCCATATAGGCCTTTTCGTGTTATTTATATCCATTCATCTATTCATTAATTTACATTATAAGTGATTTATTTAGTGCAGCTCTGTGCTACCTTTTTATGAGCTGTGAGGGGCTGCAAAGTAAACACATTTTCCCCATCCTCAAGGAACTTATAGCTGGAGATACACATGTTACTTAAATAAGACTGTATGTCATAAGACAAGTATAGTTTGGAGAGGGAGGTATCGTTGTGGCTTGGAGTGGCTGATGGAAACCTTGTGGAAGAAAAATGTGTGCTGCAACCCAAATGTCCATCGACAAATGAATGGATAAAGAAGATGTGGTACATATACACAATGGAATATTACTCAGCCATAAAAAGAATGATATAATGCCATTTGCAGCAACATGGATGGACCTGAGATTATCATACTAAGTGAAGTAAGCCAGACAGAGAAAGACAAATAGATGATATCATTTATATGTGGAATCTAAAAAAAGATACAAATGAACTTACTTACAAAACAGACTCACAGACATAGAAAACAAACTTATGTTTACCAAGGGGAAAAGGAGGGGGTGGGAGGGATAAATTAGGAGTTTGGGATTAACAGATACACACCACTATATATATATAGAATAGATAAGCAACAAAGACTTACTATATAGCACAGGGAACTATATTCAATATCTTGTAATAACCTATAATGGAAAAGAATCTGAAAAAGACAGATATAGGTCTGAATCACTTTGCTGTACACCTGAAACTAATGCAACATTGTAAGTCAACTATATTTCAATCAAAGTTGTTTTCATTAAAAAACATTTTAAAGAAGAAAAATTTGTGCTGAGACGTGAGGAATGGGTAGAAGCTGGAAAAATGTGAGAATTTAAATGAGGAACCCAGTGTGAGTAAATATGCACAGGGAAGGCTAATCGTGGTTTCCTCAGGGGCCAGTGAAGAGACAGCTTTGTCTGTAGCAGAGGATTTGTGTAAAGGAGTAGTGAGGTACAATTTTGAAAAAGCTGATTGCGGCTATAGCCTGTGGAGGGCCTTATCTGCCGGGCTAAGGAGATCGGACTTTATCCCCTAGGCAGCGGGGAGTCAAAATACCATGGTTTTTAGCACCTTATCTGTGAGACAGATATTAGACTACAGATTAATTGTATCTCTGTATATGTATCATATCACAGAGCACCAAGGGCTGGTATTCAGTGCTGCAGTATAAGTAAGATCTTGAATCAAAAAGCAGAGGGGATGTTACTATATGAGAAAAGGAATGAAAAGAAAGTGTCATTAATATTCATAGCCTGTCACAGTTGCACTTCATTTCTTTGTTCTATTCTTAATCCACTTTAAATATTTTTAGCCTTAACTACACTTCGTAAAGGATTCTAGTGAAAAGTTAGGACCATTGTGCACTTGGTATCCAATTTTCTGACAAGATATGAATCCTCTTTAAATGGGTCGCTTAAGAGGGAATGGTGCTTTTAAATTGTCTTAGCAGGATGACTAGTAGCAAATTGAGGGCAAATTAGGTGAATCGCTCTTATAAAAAATCCAATCTCTCCATACTGTAGCACACATTTCCTTTTCAAGATCAGTGAGGCGTTAGGGACTCGAGCAGAAGTGCCTGGTGTTTTGATGGGGAGCCTGCTCAATGATTTGGCGTCCCAGTAAGCAGAGTGAGGCTGTGTGTACACAATGCTGATTTCTCTGTTTTATACTGGGGAAGATAGAACTTTGACCGAATAGCCAAGTATCTCTGGATATTTCCGTAAGTTTAATACCAAGTAGGCAGCATTCTTGCTGAGTGGCTTTGTTTGTTTTAGGTAGATGCTTGGCATCCTGTAGACAAAATTCCATTCACAATGAGAAAACTTTCTATTGATAAGTTTCTCGTGGAATTGTGTGTGTGTGTGTGTGTGAACTTTGAATCTTGGTAGAAATATACCATTGTTAGGGAACTGCTGAAAATTCACTTTTGCTCCCTCTCATTGCATCCCATTCTCTTTAAACTGCAGCTGTCTATTAAACAGGCAATGACATATTATTCAAAAGGAAAGGCACATGCATAGCCGAGAACAACCCATCTTGTGGTCGGCTCACTAGATATATACCACTCTAGAAAAGAGCCTACTTCCTCCCTGTCTGATTTGGAAAGCACAGCATTTGGGGCTGTACTCCAGAAGTTGACAGATTGTCCACATTATATTCACAACAAGTTTTTACCTCTTTGGAAAACATATACAATGACGCCCTAGATGGGGGTTCTTAGAAGTTCCTAATTCTGTGACTATTATCACCTTGTACCTTCTACTTCGAGCATCCAAGCTGTTCCTCTTTGCCTATGCAAATCCCATCCTTCATATAAGGTCCAGCTTGGATGCCCCCTTCTTTGGGAAGCTTTTAGTGGCTAAACCAAAGGGAAGAGATGTCATCTTCCTCTGAACCGGCACCTTGTTAACAAACACGCCCATGGCACTTAACACGTAGAGCCTATACCAGAGTAATTTGGTTATGTTTTATCTATCTTACAGGATAAATTCCCAAAGGACAGAGACTGTCTCATATATCTTTATATTCGCCCCAGAACCAACACAATGCCAAGCACATAACAGGCCCCCAAGAAAATATTAATGGAATCAATTCATGCATGATATGTATTCAACTATAGACTTTTAAGGAGGGAAATGACATCGTCAGGGTGTTAGGCAAGGCGGCACTTGGAAAGACAATTTTATTAATCAGCTCAGGGCTTCTGTACTGGTTTCTACCACGGATAAGGTTGAGGATATATAGCTGAATTGAAGGGTCAATCTTGCTTTGGAAGAGCCAGGGAAACCTGACTCTGTGGAAGAAAAATTTGCTATAATTCAGTAAACATTTATTGATCCAACTTTCATGTCAGGTACTATGTTAGTATTGGGCATAGAGAGATCAATAAGAGAAAATTTCAATCTTTTATTGAAATAGAGTTGACATACAATATTATGTTAGTTTCAGGTAGACTACACAATGATTTGACATTTGCATACGTTATGAAATGATCACCATGATAAGTCGAGTAACCATCTGCCCCTATACAAAGTTATTATAACATTATTGACCATATTCCTTATGCTGTATATTACCTCCCTGTGGCTTATTTATTTTATAACTGGAGGTTTGTACCTCTTAATCCCCTTCACCTCTCTCCCCGACCCCCGCTCCGCATTCCTGTCTTTAAGATGCTCCTAGCCTACTAATGTGGAATTAGGGGAGGTGAAAAGTATCAGGTAAGAAACAGAAGGGAAAGCCATTCTAGATTACTGATACCAGTTAGACCTTGGGGACACCTAACACAAGAGCAGATTCTGGAAGGCCCATTTTCCCACCTTCTTGGCTTCTTTTGATAATTCCAAACGCACACTAAAGCAGAGCAGGAAATGTCAACCAGCTATCATAAGGTGATACACGTATTGGCTTTCTTGTCAGAAAAGTCACATTTTTTCACCTGCTATGCCTTGGTACCTCTCCCTACATAAGGTGTAATGTCAAGAATGTGGCTAATACTCTCAAAAAATAGAGAAGGCGTTCTTATGACAGAAAAAGGCCAAAGAGAATGATACCTAGAGCTTATTTCTATTCTTGGCTTTGAAAGCTTCCCTTGAGCTACACATACACACAACCTGGGCCACAGGGCTTCATCTGCACAAACACATACACACCTCGCAGTTACATATACTCTGACACACACACAGGCACTGACAAACACATATGTTTGCACGCTGGAATGTCTTGAACCCAGCCACTGGCTCCTGCTGCTTTCTTCTATGGAGTTGGGTTATTGTATGAGGTGAAGTTCAATGGCTCACCTCCCAACCCCCCAACACCACCCCGGCCCCCCATGGGCACCTTTGCTTCAAGATTTAGAAGTGTCAGTTCTCCCTAGGAATCTCCTTCCTGGGGTCTCAACACGCATCCCAAGGAAGGCCACACACCACAACTTATTCCCTTCACCTCTTTAACATTGAGTGAGTTCCCTGTCCTGGAGAGGTTTTTTGTTTGTTTGTTTGTTTGTTTTTTAAATCATGGAGAAATGTTTAAAGGGAACGCAAGGACAAATAGATGCACTGACACTGGTTTGTGAATATGCAGATCTCTGTTCTTTTTATGCTCCATAGAGAACTGAGCCTCAGGTCTCAGATTGGTTCAGATTTTGAGTTTTTGCTTCCTAGTTTTTGTCAAGTGGCAATGATTGCACAGCAAACTCACTGACAGCCTCATATCCCTTACTTCAGGGAGCCTTCAGTATGGCTATCGGGACCATTCACCTGGGAGCCAGTTCTCTGGTTTGGATACTTTTAACTATCAATGAGGGTCACAAAACCCCTTTCACATGCCCAGGATTTACTGCACGTGAGACTGGGGAACTGGAAGTGTTCTATGAGAATCAATATACAATTTAGATGCTTGCTGTATTTCAAACTAAATGGAACAATATTAATTCAAACCATAAACAGCACTAAAGAAACTCAAATGTCACAGTTTTTGAAAGGAGACATGAATCGAACAGATTTCCCCCTCATCCCATACCAAGCAGCATTTTAGCTATTTTTAATTAGAACTAGCTAAATATAGCTCTTATCTTTATAGACGAGGGATGTGTTTGACATTTTGCTAAACCTTTCTTTAAAATACAAGGCTTATTAATAAGTGATGTTAATTGCTGGAAAAGAAGAAATTAAATGCTGAGACTTTGAGCTGACCTAGTTTCAAGGTCTAAGTCAAAGTGAAAGTTAATGGAAAGCCACCAGAATCGGAAAAACACGGGGTTTGTCGCTGTCTTGGTAATAGCCTGAGATGAGGATGAGAGAATGGAGGCGTCATCATGACAGGAGGTTTTTGAGAAGTAATGATAGAACGAAAATAGCAATAAAGAATCTCGGTAAAGAAAATCAATCAGAGTTATATGAAGATCACCAAAGATGTCACACTGGTAACATTGAGCTTTAGTCCCGTGGCACCCACAACTGGCAGCTCGCCTCATCTGAGCGGTCAGGACAGAAATAGGTTGTGTTCCCACATCTCTGATGGGTCTGTCTGCCTGCCCTCTGTTTCCCTGCTGTGAATCCAAATGCTGGCTATGAACGCTCAGCTTGGCCTGATGATGAGGAGACGACGATTATGGTTGACCTGAGTGATCAAGTCACAGGATATTTACAGCTTTGGCAGTGAGTGAAATGCAAAGACTGCTGAGGTGTCATTGGGGGTGGCAGGTGGGTTGTGTGAGGAGGAAGAGTAATAATTTGCTCAACCGATCTCCTCAACATTTTACGAAATACTGATCTCCATTCAAATTTTAAGCCATGCCTTATGATAAGCCTTTTTTCCTCTTTACTTTTTTTTTTTTTTCCTTCCGGAAGGAAAAATAAGTGCTTAAGAACAGTGCTTTTGGATGAAATTTAATTTTTCACTTTGATTCTCTGAGGGGTAGAGAGCATGCATAGAGTATAAAATCTCTCCGTGCTATTGGGTATTTAAAAAATGTATTGTTAGAGCATGTACTATAATCCTCATCCCCCTTTCTCCCTTTCATTCATCATCCATCCACCTGCCAGAGATTAATGAAACATTTGAAGAAGTTCACTTAGTTTATAACTTTCTTATCCCATAAGTGATACTTGAGTGTTGTAGAAAAAGCAGATGATGTAAATAAGCAAAACAAGAAGAAAATAATGATCACCCTTAATGGGTACCCAGAGGTAACCATCGCATTACACTCTGTTTTTTTTAATGCATATATATATTTGTCTATGAAAATATAGATGATCATAAATAATATATATTAATATATAATGTATTAGATATATAAAACAAAAAATAGACTATAATGCAATACACACAGCATAATGTGCGTGTGTATCTATATACATATAATGTCTTACAACTTTTTTTTTTTTAGCGAACATGCTATTTTATAATCTGTTTTATTTAATAACACTCTTTTATTTTAATAATTAGGCTCACATACCCAAATAGTGCAGTTAGGACATTTCTCTTAGCTGCAGATTCTGTTCCCAGCCAGATGTTCAGCAGGCGTGCCCCGGGACAGGTGTACTAGTTGTTTATAACCAGGGTCTGTTCTGTTCTTTTGAGGTTGAGGCAGATTCTGATTGCACAGTGCCCATGCCATACTGATTGCTAATATTTGACTATTACCCCTGAAGGTCACAGGCAATCTCCAGCTTCTAGAGAATACCACTCTGTGGCTAGAATTAGGCTAGGGGCAGCCTAGCAAAAACCTGCCATGTGCTGAATGTCCATGGGAGATGCAGATGTGTAGATCCTCCTGCTCCACGAAGAGCTTACAGAGTATTTAGGTAGTCACGCCGTACATGTAAGCAAAGATGACTAACAGTGCTGCTACTCGATATTGGTTAGGTTCGTTACCAGATGAATGGTGTGGTCTGCAGAGATATTAGAGTTCAGAAGCCTGCAATAGTTAGAGAAGGCTTCACAGAGGAGATAAGATGTGAGGTAAGAGGAGAAGGGGGATGCAATTCAAATGAAGGGAATAAGAAAAACGTATAGTACATTTGGGAAACTGCAAGAAGCTTAGTTTTGCTTTTAGAGTCACCCTATGTCCTTCCTTTGCTCTGTGAGGGTTTTGACCCTGGCCAAATATATTTTCGGGGCTTCCTTGCCAAACGGCTTCTGGTTGGATTTGACCAATAGGAGATGCTAGTCAGACATTGGTGGGCAGGAGAAGGGGAGAAGCCCTGGTCTCCCCCCTCTTCCTCTTGGCTTTCATTTGGGTTTCTGGCAGTTGGCAGTGTTTCCTCTGTGGCTCTAGATCTTATTGGGAAGCTCCAGGGTCTCAACTTCTGTTGAGCGGCTCTTCCTCCAAGGTTCCAGCTCCTCTCTGGTGTTCCTGGCTCCTGGTTCCCAGGCCCTGGTAAAATTATCTCCTGCCTTGTCCCTCAGCCGTAAGGGCGGTAGCAGCTTCTTGCAGTTAGTAAGCTCTAGGTTGCTTCATCTTTCCCCCACTGCTCTTCCTGTTCTTCTCACACGGTTGTAACTTGTTTCCTGTACTAAATTACCTCTATGGAGCTAGCTGGTGTGGGTTCTCTTTCCCTGGCTGGATCCCAACTGATACAGTCTAGAACAGGAAGTGGAAAAGAGGAGGCTGGAAAGATGGTTAGGGCCAGATTGGTGAATGACTCTGTTTCTTGCCCAGGTAGGCAAGCTTGCTATACCATAAGAAGCTCCAAAAAGGTAGAGAAAAATATATTCAGTTGCTGAAAGGTCAGTGTTTGTGTCCCCTAGATTTCATTTTATTGCCCAGATCTCATTTGTAGCAAAAGTGTGGAAGTGACCTGAACTTCTCTTCTTCCTCACTTCACGCTCTAATAGCCACCTAGAAGAGAGGAGGAAAAGGATGAAAATGGAGTGGAATTCAGCTTCTTGGTGATGAATCCAGTAAGGGAGATAGAGTCATACTCCAAGCAATGGGAACACTGACACCTCGGTCTGCCTTGGGAGATATAGAAGCCTCTTAGGAGGTGGTGAAATGTGAACTAAGTCCTAAAAGTAGGCATGTTAGTTTCCTATTGCTTCTGTAACAAATTACTACAAACACAGTGCCTCAAAACAACACAAATTTATTATCTTACACTTAGGGAGGTCAGAAGGCCGATACAGGTCTCACTGGGCTAAAATCAGCGTGTTGACCTGACTGTGTTCCTTTTGGAGCCTCTAGGAGATGATCATTCCCTGGCCTTTCCCAGCTTCTAGAGCTGCCTGCATTCCTTGGCCCATGGCCCTCTTCTTCCATCTCTCGTCTCCCTTATAATGACCCATATGGTTCCATTGGGCTCTATTGGAGAATCCAGGAGAATCTACCCATCCCAAGATGGAGATCGCATCTAAAAAGTCCCTTTTGCTAGGTAAGGTAACATTCACAGGTTCTGGGGATTAGGATATCTTTGTCGAGGTGGCATTATTTTGCCTGCCACAGTAGGGTAGAGGTTCATTAGGTAAAGGAAGAAGGGAAAGTATATTCTCATCAGAAGGAGCAGAATGTGCTGGACAGAGGCAAAGGATGATGAAGCACATTCTAGCCCATCAGCAGATAATTATTATCACGGACATTTCTCCAGCAAAAAAGCATGTTTATTATGCCCTCAGGAGCATGCGCCAGTACCTCACATCCCTACACTACAAGCAGAAATAAGCTGTTTAAGCCAAGATATAGGCTGTCCTAAAGCTCAGCTGAATATCACCCCTTAGCAAAGTAGACAGGACATTGGACTTGGAGTCTAATGGTCCCCATTAGCCTATTTCGGCTTTGCCACCTGTCTTAGTCCTTCAGGGCTGCTATAACAAAAATGTCATAGACTGGGTAGTTTATAAACAAGAGAAATTCTCCCAAGGCAGAACAAGGTGTCAGTGTTCCCATTGCTTGGAGCATGACTCTATCTCCATTACTGGATTCATCACCAAGAAGCTGAATTCCACTCCATTTTCATCCTTTTCCTCCTCTCTTCTAGATGTCTATTAGTTTGTTTTTTCACAGTTCTGGAGGCTGGGAAGTCCAAGATCAAGGTGCTGGCAGGTTCAGTGTCTGGTGAGGGCCTGCTTCCTGGTCCATAGACTGATGTCTTCTCACTGTGTCCTCACATGGAGGAAGGGGCAAGGGAGCTGTCTGGGGTCACTCTTATAAGGACACTAATTCTATTCGTGAGGGCTCCACCCTCAGGACCTAATCACCTCTCAAAGGCCCCACATCCAAAGACCATCACAGTGGGTGTTATGTTTCAATATACGAATTTGGGGGGACACAAATATTCAGACCATAGCACCACCAAATAGCTATGTAGTTTTGAGAGAGTCACCTTATCCTCTTTTAGCCTTAGTTTCCTTCTCTAAAATGGGGATAGAGGATCCCAACCTCATGGGGCCGTTACTGTCATTTAGGGAAATAATTCTTGTGGAAGCTCCCAAGACACTTCCTAGTACACAGCTCCCACTTATTGAAGAAGCCAAGGACAAATTCACCATTTTTAGAGGCTGAAGAGCCTGTGGTCTAGCAGTCAGTGGCTGACGCACCACGGGTGGGACAGAACTAAGGTTGGAAGTACAGAACTGGCAAATGATACTGGAAAACTACCTAGAAGAGACAAAGTAACTGGGAGAAGACTGATTTATGGGTATTTCAGAAAAGAACAGATATGGCAAGTGGGTCAACTGGGACTACTGTAGTGGGAAGCTGTCTTTTATGGAGCCTTTATTCAGAGTCTTAAAATATGTAGAAAAGGGCCAATGTGAATCCCATAGACGCTGGAGCCTGAATGCTGGTGACCATTTGCAACCTTGGGCCATCTTTCAGGTGCCCAGTAAATTTATGGACAGGCTTGAAAGGGTCAGCCATTACTCAAAAACATGATCAAGATCATCCAGTCATTATTCAAATTCACAATGCTCAAGCATTACAGTGATTCGGTATAAAGGATTCTTAAGAATTATGTTTCCTATCTCCGGTGCCTAATACTGTGTGAAAAGCAGGCAGCAGGCCAGGGCTGGGTGGTGAGTGGATGTAATGGAACTAAGCATTTGTCTGCCCCTGTTTCTCCACTGATAACAGTCACTAGCATTTAATGAGCGCATGTTACATATCAGGTGATCTCCCTAACAACGTTCTGAGGAAGGCAGCATTAGAATACCCATTTTGTAGGTTAGGAAACTGAGGCTTTGCGAGTTGAAGTGACTTACCCAAATTCACAAAGTTAGTAAGGGGCCCAGTTAGAAACTGAGCCAAGTTGAACAGTGTTCTTAATTGACTACATCATATGACTAATGCACCATAGCTAAACCAAAATCTGTCTCTGTCATCGTGGAACTAAATCTTGGTCTTTTCTTGTTTTTTCTCTGTCTGATTCCTGTAGTCTGCTCTTCTCAGGTTAGACTTTCCTTCAGTTGGTTACTCTCTATTAGTTTCTCTGCTCAGTTCCACCCTGTTTCTCTCCCTAAGCCAACCTATCCTCCAGACAGTGTAGGGATAGTGGAAATGGGATAGGCCTGGAAACTAGCTGCATGACCTTGAACTAGAAACTTCTCTAAGCCCTTGTCTCATCCATAAACTGAAGATAATAGAACATAGTCTCTTTTTTTGGAGGATTATATAAAATATGTGCCAGTCTCTAACATTTCGATAATCAATGTAAAAAATCCCTAGCATTGGCTTCCCTGGTGGCGCAGTGGTTGCGAGTCCGCCTGCCGATGCAGGGGACACGGGTTCGTGCCCCGGTCCGGGAAGATCCTGCGTGCCGCGGAGCGGCTGGGCCCGTGAGCCGTGGCCGCTGAGCCTGCACGCGGAGCCTGCCCGTCCGGAGCCTGCGCTCCTCAACGGGAGAGGCCACGACAGTGAGAGGCCCGCGTACCGAAAAAAAAAAAAAAAAAAAAAAAACAACTAGCATTTTATAAAATATTATTTCCTTTCCATTCATAGACGTCTTCAGGGATTTGTCTCAGGAGCCAGCCTAACCACGTTGGAATTTAAGCTCTGTCACTTGCTCTCTGTGAGACCTAGGGCAAGTTGCTGTGCATCAGTTTCTTAATCTATAAAATTGGAATAATAACAGTGCCGAACACATAGTGTTATTTTGAGATTTAAAGAGATGTAAAGTCTAATACGGCTTGGCCCGTAGAAAGTAGCTGTTATCAGTCTCCATAGGCATCCAGGGTGTGTTAAATTCTTAAATATCCCTTACTCCCTTACTATTCCTTATGAAATACTGATGCAGTAACAGTAATAAGTCCTAAGCAAAATTCAGTCTTCTGATCTTAAATTTCCTCAACTATAAGATAGGAATAACTATAGCACCTCCTTCATAGTAACATTTATGAGGATTAAGTGCAGTAAAATATTGAAAGCACTTAGCAGTGCGTGGCATGGTAAATTTTCTGTGTTGGTTGCCATGAGTATTCATTTGGTCAACAAATATTTATTGAGCACTTTCTGTATACCTGGTACTGTTGCAGGTACTGGGGCTACAGAGTGGTGAACTCTGCCATCATAGAGATTACATTCTAATAGGGAATAGAGATGTAGTGGTGATTGCTATGAAGAAAAATGGAGAAAAGTAGGGTGGTGAGGTAAGTACTCTTTGAGGACCTTGAATGAATATGACATTGGAGTATGTTAATGAAGAGTCAAAGAAAGGACTTGTTTGGCAGATCACAGCATGGCCATTTGTGCTGGGTGCTGCATTTGAAGCAGAGAGCGGCAGATAATCAAAAAGGCTGAAGCCTTTTGGGGGCTTCAGTGGGGCCCCACTGACAATTTACCAAAGTCAGCAGTGAGGCAAATAAAGAGAATGTACTTTCTCTGTGGACGTCTGAGGATGTATTGGACTCTGATTTTTTTTTTGTGCATGTTCTGGACAAACTGGTCCAAACAGTCATGTTTTTTAAACCTCATGAAGCTATTTATTACCCTTTATTAGCCTCCAGAATGAGGACTAGATTGCTTCCTGGAGGTTTCATGCGATGTGTGGATCTTTGTAGGGCCTCATTTATTCTCTGTGTGAAACATGCTGTTGGTGCTTTCAAAAAAATGTAAGTAATAGCTAGCTAACAAACATCCTTACACTGAAACGCTGCCTGACGAGTGGAAGATTTGACGATAACTGGTCCCCAAGTCTAGTGGTACTTCTCTATTCAACCCTACCAAAGTAGCCTTACTACTAAGTGTATCCTGCTTTGGATTCATGTGGAGGCACTGACTTCTTCTGCCTTCTATTAGAGGGTCTAAATACTTGTAGACTTGCCCATTATGTCAAAGAGATGTCGACAAGACCAGAAATAGTAAGACACTCAACATTTAAACTAGACTTCCATTTGATAGCCTCTTTGGGGCTTTACAGGAGGAAAGTGCTGACAATTAGGGGGGAGTGACAATGAGAATAAGTGAATACCTGGATCCCATTCAATAGGAACAACTCAATTGGATGACTCTCCCACACCAAGCTGAACTACCATTCAGATAATGGACTTTGAGGGCTAAGGTGTCTAAAATGCCATCCAACCTGCTCATATCTCAGGTATTTAAAAATTCCCACAGCATTTTGATAGAACCAGAAAGAAGAGTGACATTGAGTTTGACATTTTAGAAAATTCATGAACAGGGCTGCATTGACATGAAAAGAGCAGTGTGATAAAATTCCACTGGGAGGCGATATTCAGACATACTTGCAGGCAGCTGGGCAATGAAATCTTATCCTGTCAGATAACTGGGCCTTTGGTTATTAGGAGGGATTAAGAACTAGGTTCCAAATCTCAGGAGAGGACCTAGAAATAATTCAGTTTTTAGTCACAAGGTATGCCATATTTACTGAATGCCTGCCCTGTGCCAGATGCTGGATGAGACACTTGGGAAATAACTAGCCTTGTCCTGTAGGAACTCTCACGCCAGAGGGAGAGACAGATAAGTAATTTAGTACCTTAAGTCCTATGACAGAAGAACAGGGCACTGTGGGAACACACAAGGGAGCTAGAGCAAAACTGGTGGAGGAATGACGAAGCTGAGACCTACTGAGCAAGAATTTCGTGAAGGAAAGGATAGGTAAGGGAGATCTGAAAGCCTGGAGGAGTTAGGCTTAATATCTAATCGGCTCCCTGGTGATGGATACAAGTTGAACCATTCTGGGCTAGTGGTTACCTGTATCTGTACTCACAGCTTTTGCTGTACCCAGATGTTATGCCAACAATTTCTCTTTCTGTGAGTGATCAAACTACTGTTTGCTTATACTGAAAATTTCCTGCCCGTGCTTTTAATTAAAATTAAATCAATCTCTCTCTCATCAGAAATGTATGTGTGTATTTTTTTTTCCCTCCTCTTTCCATGCTTTTGATAATTGAAGATATTGGGGATATTGTTCTTTAGAGTAAATCACCTTTTGGATTTACCTGTTTTTCCTTGTGGTGTCATTGAACTATACCTTATTGGATTGAGGTTAAACATTTTTCATAGGATTGCTTCATAGATGAGACTGTGTGTTGCAGATTGCATCACATTGAGAGCCATATAATGTGTGGTTGACTCCGTATTAGTGAAAGGATCATTGGGTTAATGTGATGATTGGGTTAAGATGATGACTGCCAGCTTGCTCTGTTGAAAAGTTAACCTTTTGCCCCCTTTCAGCTAGCAAGTAATCCATGCGGGTGATCCTTTGGCACTATGTAAATATGGAGTTTCCCATCAATCTGTCACCTAATAGATTTTGTTTTCCTTCAGGGTCCTTGCGCAAATCGATTACTTCAGTGGGGTTTTCATCGCTGCCTATTCTTACATATTTTGAAGGGAGATAATGGTTTTGCTGAGATCTTTGCTTGGTTCAGAGGCATATGCACTTGCTATATCAGATTATACGTGCATTATACATACATTATACAGTTTCTCCATGTAACTCATCAGCCAACAACATCTCTTCATCACTGTTGATTATACTACATCCAGGGGCAATGGGTAAAGGTACAGTCCTTAAGTAATTTAAAATAAGGTGTGAGTCAATTCTTTGGGGGTATGGTTTTCAATAAGAAGTGTTGTTGGGATGGGGGTAGGAGCAGAAAGTCAAAAGTCAGGAGTTGCCAGTGCTGAAGGATTACTGAGATAAGTAATGTGGCAAGAGAAACAACATTGAAACGTAGGTCAGAACTAGACCAGAGTGAGAGTACATGCTGAGTCTGAGAGTGTGGCTAGACCATGGGTCACAAACTCAAGTGCCTACAGAGACTGAGAGGTAAAGGGAGTGAAGCAAGCCAGGTGTAAGGAACAAAAAGGCGTGATGAGGCCTATGAAAGGAACGGAGGTCCTCTGTCCTGTCTAAAGAGGGCTTCTACTATTTAGTAACAGTTAATTGTTGTAATGTGCAAAATGGATCTAGTGTTGCCAGATCTTTTGATATTGCTGCAGAAGCCGGAAGTCTGAATCATAAAGGGAAACAAAACAATATAAAAACGGGAACAACCAATTTGAAGAGTAAATTAAAAATATGTACAGTGTGGGCTTCCCTGGTGGTGCAGTGGTTAAGAATCCGCCTGCCAATGCAGGGGACACGGGTTCGAGCCCTGGTCCGGGAAGATCCCACTTGCCGCGGAGCAACGAAGCCCCTGCACCACAACTACTGAGCCTGCGCTCTAGAGTCAGCGAGCCACAACTACTGAGCCCGTGCGCCTAGAGCCCGTGCTCCGCAACAAGAGAAGCCACCGCGATGGGAAGCCCGCGCACCGCAACGAAGAGTAGCCCCCGCTCGCCCCAACTAGAGAAGAGCCCGCGCGCGCAGCAACAAAGACCCAACACAGCCGAAAATAAATAAGTAAATCTAAAAAAAAATTTAAAAAAATATATATATACAGTGTAACAAATCTGTTCCTGGGCCTCATTTGGCTTATGGGGCATGATTTTGCCAAATTTGGTCTGAAAAGCCTTAAATTTGTATTTATTAAGGTCAGAAATTGTGTGGATAGGTTGAGGGTGTCTACTTTAGGTAGACAAGGGATCCAGAGCTCAGGAACTAGATAGTGCCTGATAACCAGGGATATTTACCAATCAACCCTGATCCTGCTACGGAGCTTTCATATTTGTCTATACAGTCCGTTTCCTAATTTGATTTAAGTCCTCTGAATGTATGCTTCTTGTCTTTTTTCCCACAGCTTCTTGCATGTTACCCTTCATATACCAGCTCCTTGAAAAAGGGATGATGGTGATGAGGAAGATGATGATGGTTTCTACCTAGTAAAAAAATCAAGGTAAGTTATTCCATGTTCTTCTTATCATACATAAGCAAGAATGATGAATGAATTTTCTGCATAGCATAAAATGCTGCAGAGTTCATCTGTGAACTGATTTTGCCATTTAATGTTATTTTCAACAAAGCACTCATAAAATTCACGGCTGCAGCTGTTCCGTATTATTATGTTCTCTCTTGCAAATTTTCTTAACTAGAAGCCATTCCTCATTTTTATGTTGTAATGAATGATTAAGGTAATCAGGAATACATGAAGTTGGGGGAAGACACATACATATATATTTTTAGTCATATTTGAAGAGTAGCACTTAAATGATAGTGCACTAACTCTATCATAACATCAGGGAAATTTATATTGTATGCCTGGTCCAGCTCCATTTTCTGGAAAAATAAGTTCTTAAATATGTCGCATCTATCACGTGACTTCCGAACCTAAACTAGAAATGGGAATTTTTCTTTGTTCCATTTTCTCCCAAGCATTCTCTGATCTCTCTCTCTCTCTCTCTCTCTAACGAAATACCAATTTAAAGACAGACGGGCATAAAAAGGGGAGTCTAAATGTAGGTGCTAAAGGCAAATTACGTATTTTATAACTTTGGCTAGGAATGACTGTTTAAGTGAGTAGCTCATTAACCCAAAGGAGTGAATTTTTAATGGTGGCACTTTGGCAGAAAGTTTTTTTTTTATTAATAATTCCAATTACTGAATGTCTTCTGTGTGCCCGGCATTGTAATAGCTGGTTTTAGTACCAACTGTCAGATTGTCTCAAATTTTTACTCTACCCTGGCAAGGAAAGTAGTATTAGCCCCACTTACAGATGAGGAAACCAAGGCTCATAGAGTTGAAGTAACTTGTCCAATGACACGTATCTAGTAAATAGTGGAGCTGGGATTAGTACCTGGGTCTGCTGCAAATATTCTTGCCTTATACCATATTGCCTCCCACTACTGTTAAATAACAGTCCTGAAGAAAATAGGGACCCTATATCCATGTTACATAGTTATGTAGTCCTTAACCTCCAATCAAAATATATATGAATTTTCCCTTGGGAACGGCATGATCTATAACCAGAATGCCCTCAGATCCCAGTAGTCTGAAAAAGGAAAAGCAAAAACCTTGCTTTTCATTGACTTTGGTTGGTTGACCAGATGGTTCTCTATTTGTGCTTTTCATGGGAGAGGGGGATTGAAGGGTAGAAGAATTTAACCAGTGTCCTGGCTCAAGAGGGATCTGGTTCCCCTCCAGCTCACAGGTACATGTAAAATAAGGTAGTCATAGAAGGATAAATACTGCATGGTTTGACTTATGTGAGGTATCTAAAGTAGTTGAACTCAGAAGCAGAGAGTAGAATGGCAGTTGCCAGGGGCTGGGGGAGGGGGAAACAGGGACTTGCCATTGAACAGGTATAAAATTTCAGTTAAGCAAGATGAATAAGGTCTAGAGATCTTTTGTACAAACATGGTGCCTAGAATTAACAGTACTTTACTTGTACACATAAAAATTGGTTAAGAGGGTAAATCTCATGTTAAGTGTTCTTACCACAATAAAATAAAAATAAAAATATTAGCATTATGCTGAGTGAAAGATGCCAGGCACAGAAAAGAGCACACTGTACAGTTTCATTTATATGAAGTTCTAAAACAAGAAAAACTAATTTGGGGTGATAACAGATCAGTGGTTGTCTTGTGGGGGAGGGGTGACTGGGTTGGAGCACCCTGGAACTTTTGAGCATGGTGGCAATGTTCTACGTTTTGATAGGGGTGTTAGTTACACAGTTGTATGCATTTGTCAAAGATGATTGGACTTTATATTTAAGATTAATACATTTCACCATCTGTAGATTATACCCTGATAAAATATTAAAAACAGTCATTTAGAGGGCAAAACTAATAGCTTAGTGTGAATTAATTTAATCATATAAATCACCTAAGGCTAAAACAACTTTTTATCCCCAGAAAAATCTCTTTTACAGCAGACCTGACAGGGATTTCCAGAGTCATCTTGGGTATTTCAAGAGTTTGGGAAGTCATTATAAGGTGTATGTGTACTATAAAGTTGGTAACTCTCGTGTTTTCAATTTAATTTAAAATACTTGTAAGTCAGATAAAATAGTAACTAACATTTACTGAGTGTTTGCCAAGTTCTAAGGGCATAGATGAGTTTTGTCTGTTTTTGTATCTTTTATAAAATATGCAATCATATTGGAATGGGAAAATTAAAACTGTCTTTTAGAAAACTCTAAAGAATCTACCAAAAAGTACTAGAACTAATAATTGAGTTTAGTGAGTTCACAGGCTTTAAGCTCAAAACACAAAAATTAATTGTACAAAACAGACAAAACTCATTCATGCTGTTGGAAGAGTAACTGACACTTTTCAAAATATATGCCTTTTCTTTCTTATTTTTCTTTTTTTGGCCTATTGCACTCGCTCAGCCATCAGATACAATGTTGAATAAAGTGTAAGTATGCACAGCCTTATGTTCTGACCTTGGGGGAAAGCATTCAGTCTTTCACTGTTAAGTGCTGATGTTAGCTGTGGGTTTTCTGTAGATGCCCTTTTTAATGAGAATTTACATCGCGAATGGGTGTTGAATTTCTGACAAATACTTTCTCTGCATCTATTGAGATGATCATGTGGTTTTTCTTCTTTAGTTTGTTCATATGGTGATTTATATTGATCGATTTACAAACATTGAACCAGCCTTGCAATCTTGAGATAAGACTCAATTGGTCATGATACATTATCCTTTTTATATAATATATTGCTGGATTCAATTTTCTATGAAATTTATTTGAAGACTTTTTCTGTGTTCATGATGAATATTGGTGAATAGATTACTTTTTTGTAATATTTTAGTCTAGTTCTAGTACAAGGGTAATATGGGCCTCATAGAATGAGTTGAAGGTGTTCCTCTATACTCTGGAAGTATTTGTTTAAGCTTGGTATTACTTAACATTTTAAATGTTTCATAGCACCTACCAGAGAAGAGATTTGGGCTTGAAGTTTTCTTTGTGTGAAGGTTTTCAATTATGACTTCAATTTCTTTACTAGCTATGAAGTTATTCAGATTTTCTATTTAAATGTGTCACTTTTCATAATTGGTATCACTCATGAAATTTGTCCATTTCATCTGATTGTTGAATTTATTGGCATAAAATTATCGTTAATATTGCCTAATTACCCTGTTAATATCTCTAAGATGTTAGTAATATTCTCTCTTTTCTTCTTATGTTACAATCCTTTTCTTGTTCTTGATTCATTTGAAGTTTGTGTTTAAGTTTTGCTAGTGTGAGTCAAAAGACTATCCTTTATTTTATGTCTACTTTAGTGCTATTACCAAGGTGTGACCTTCTTGGGTCTCTGTTGACTACCCTTGGTGCTCAAAAAGGTGTCTACAATCTAGCTCAGAGCTCAGCAAACTATAAACTGTGGTCAAATCCAGCTTGTGGATTGTTTTGGAATAGTGTGGGAGCTAAGAATTATATTTCCCTTTTTAAAGCATAGTTTAAAAGAAAAAGAAGATAATGTTACAGACATCGTATGTGACCCACAAAGCCTAAAATGTTTACTATCTCGTCCTTTAATGAAAGTGTTGGCTGACCCCTGCTAGCTGATGAGAACTAGAATATTTTCCAATCATGTGTGAGCAGGGAATTGTTCAGTGTACATCTCCCCTCCGGTTGATTTTTGCCTGGCCTCACAGAGTGTCACCCTAGGCATGTACAACTTCCTAGCCAGCCAAAGACATCATGGGACCTCTTGGACCCACCTTATTTTTCCTTCTTCTCAAGGATTTCGAATCTGCCCTGTGTATTGTCCCATGTATGAAAATAGATGTTTCACATTTTTGTCCAGTTTTCTAGAGTTTTTAACAGCAGGAGGATAAGTCCAGTACTGGTTCCTCTGTCATAAGCAGAAGCAAAAGATCTTACCCCACTAAATAAAGTTTTGATCTATTTTATCAATTATTTCTCTATATTTGTAGTGGAAGAGAAGCTCTTCAATTTGGATTGGTTTGCAAAATTGCTAGATAACTTCTAGTTCTGGAAGATGGGTTTTTTGATAGCAACAACAAAAATTTCTTGAGAATTGTGGTTTGTCAGTCTGTTGTATTATTTAATTTTCATAGCAATACTCTGAGGTTCAGAGAAGTCATGTTTTCCAAAGACTCTGGGTTTTTGCATAGCAGAACTGGAATTTGAATCTAGGTTCGCTTGACTCCCAAGCCTCAGTTCTTAGGCACTTCTTTTTTTTTTTCTTATTGAAGTATAGTTGATTTATAATGTCATGTTAGTTTTAGGTGTACAGCATAGTAATGCGGTTATATACATGTATATTCTTTTTCAGATCCTTTTCCCTTATAGGTTATTACAAAATATTGAGTATAGTTCCCTGTGCCTATACAGTAGGTCCTTGTTGGTTATCTACTTCATATATGGTAGTGTGTATATGTTAATCCCAATCTCCCAATTTATCCATCCCTCCCCTTTCCCTTTTGGTGACCGTAAGTTTATTTTCTATGTCTGTGGGTCTATTTCTGTTTTGTACATAAGTTCTTCTGTATCTTTTTTTTTTTAGATTCCACGTATAAGCAATATCATATGATATTTGTCTTTCTCTGTCTGGCTTATTTCACTTAGTATGATAATCTCTAGGTCCATCCATGTTGCTGCAGATGGCATTATTTCATTCTTTTTTAATGGCTGAGTAGTATTCCATTGTGTGTATATACCACATCTCCTTTATCCATTCATCTGTCGATGGACATTTAGGTTCCTTCCAGGTCTTGGCTATTGAAAATAGTGCTGCTATGAGCATTGTGGTGCATGTATCTTTTCAAATTATAGTTTTCTCTGGATATATGCCCAGGAGTGGGATGGCAGGATCATATAGTAACTCTATTTTTAGTTTTTTAAGGAACCTCCATACTGTTCTCCATAGTGGCTGTACCAATTTACATTCCCACCAGCAGTGCAAGAGGGTTCCCTTTCCTCCACACCCTCTGCAGCATTTATTATTTGTAGACGTTTTGCTGATGGCCATTCTGACCGGAGTGAGGTGGTACCTCATTGTAGTTTTGATTTGCATTTCTCTAATAATTAGCGATGTTGAACATTTTTTTTCATGTTATTCACTTCTTAACAACTATAATCAACTGCTTTCACGTAGCACATTGCAGAACTGCTGTGCAAAGGGGAAAATACGATAACAAGAAGAAAAGACAGTAAAGCAAGTGAATGCCACACCCCCACTGCTACCTATGTCCTCATTCTGTTACAAATTTGCCATCCTTATGAATATGGCTATGGCTTCTTTTCAGCCTGTATTCTAAAAGAGAATGAATATCATTATAGAAAAATCAAATTCTGCACTGACAAAATTTTGTTTTGGGGCCCATCAACCTTCAATACCCGGTGATTCTCCCAATTTTTATTGGCCACTCGAGTGTTATCCCAGAACAGCGAGGACAATTATCATTCTTCTTTAGCAGTCGAAGTGTGCATTGGCTTAGGCACTGAGCCTCCTTCTGGGCCAAAGAGTTTTTGTGAAACAGCCATCGATCTTTAGTTTTTAGGATGCAGCAGACAGTACTCAAAAGGCTTTCTTTCATTTCTAGGATATTAATTCAAGTGTTTTATGAACATAACTTTCCCTATATGCAGGCAGCTTCATTCTCAGATTCTTTTAGGAACATGGAAAGGCATCACTAAAACGTATGCTTGTTTTAGGCCCTGAAATTCTCACTTCCATCATTGCTTTGGTTTATGAGTGTAAACTCTGCTGAAATGCAACCTGGTCACATTACCTATTCAGCATATAAAAGCTTATCCTATTAACTAAGATGATTTAGGAAGTGAGCGGAGGGGCAAGGATGGGGCAGAAGACAGTATTGCTGGAGTTCTACGGTTTATTAGGAGATAGCTGTGGTGGGCATATCCTGGCAACAGTGTGTGGGCACAGGATTGAATGGTTCTCTATTGATGGTAGATACAGAAGTTGCTTGGGATTTTCTGAGTGAGAGACAATATATATGATAATGTTTAAGAGCTGAGCTTTGGAATCAGGCAGACCTGATTTGAGTTCCAGCATTTCCATTTGCTAGGTGCAGCTGCTGTGAGCTTTGACAGCACTCACAAGCCATCGTAATATTGCTGCATAAATTGCAATATATTTAATATTTAATGCTTCAGCTATTTCTGATTGTCCGACCTAGGAAAAAATAGTGGTGCTGCGTCAATGAAGAACAGAAATTGGGAACAAATGGGTTGGGCTATAGGCCAGTTGTAAAGGGACACACATTCTGAGTCAATAAATATATGGTGGGAACAGGCTATGTTTGAACTAGCTGTGGGTACCCACTGGATGTAGTCAAAGTAAGCTGTGGAGGGGCATTTTATGTTTGCAGATCCTTAGATCAGAAATTAGGTTATGATCAGGGGCAAGAAGCAGGGCAGGATAACTAGGAGGCAGGCTTTGATGGAAGCTGCTCATTCCAATGAGGGACCAAGGTGAATGAGGCCCTTCCTTTTTAAGCTGGCCTAGATGGTCCTCACCAGCTCAGACGCAGAAGCAGATCTTATTCTGAAAGGTCAGAGGCTACATCCTCGTCTACCTAGCATCCTCCCACGTTATCGCCTAAGGGCAGTGCCACATTCTCTGCTGGACTTTGGATGCTTTTTCCGTGGTTAGGATGTGGGTTCTTACAAGTGGATTTCTTACTCTGGTCTTAACAAATTTGTGTCTTTGGGTGCCCCAGGGAAGAACAACAATTATTGGATTATGCTTTTGTTACACATCAAATGAATAAGCTGTGTTGTTTTTTCTTTAATTAATTATGGTTTGGCGTCTTATGGAGAACATTAATGAATAAAAATGGTATTTTTCATTGCAAAAATATTAGAATGTCACGTTCTTGTATTGATTGCCGGGACTCAGCATAAGGAAATGCAAGTATTAGCAGAATGATAAGTAATACTGTGTTAGTTTCCTATTGCTGCAGTAACAAATTGCCGCATGCTTAGTGGCTTAAGACAACACAAATGTATTATTTTACGTTTCTAGAAGTCAGGAGAGCAACGTGTCTCACTGGGCTAAAATCAAGGTGTGGGTAGGGCTGCTTTCCTCCTGAAGGATTAGGGGAGAATTTATGCCTTGCTTTTCCCAGCTTCTAAAGGCTTCCAGCATTCCTTGGCTCATTGCCCTCTCCCTGCAATCACATCCCGTCTGACCTCTGCTATGATCACACCTCCTTCTCTGACTCTCCTGCTTCCCTCCTCTTATAGGGACTCCTGTGCTCACATTGGACCCACCCAGATAATTCAGGATAATCTCCCCATCTCCAGATCCTTAAAGTAATCACATTTTCAATGTTTCAATGTCCCTTTTGCTATATCAGGTAACATTCACAAGTTCTGGTTATTAGGACATGGGTATCTTGGGGATGGTCATTATCCTGCTTGCCGCAAAGAAATTTAGTAATTGTTTTTTCCTTTTACTGTAGGCACACTCTAAAAAGTTGTTCATCAAGCAGATATTTGAAAACTGAACTATATATTGCTATTTACTTTCATTATGAATTCAGAAACATGTTCTCATAAGGAGAAAACAAAATACACACACACACACACACACACA